>NC_073262.2:78231250-78545000 GCF_029289425.2 Pan paniscus | reverse complement strand
TTCCCTTGCTAACCAGTTCATGTCCTCCTCCTTGGGTAGTTTGATTCTGGTGTAAAAGGCCTATGATGCAAACTAGACAAAGATTATATTTAAACTAACCCATCATTTCCAAATAATTCACAACTTACTTCAGACCTATAGTTTTCTGTGAGAAAGGAACAAAACATTTTTGTTGTCTAAGCATTTAAAAACAAAAATGAAAAACAATAATTAAAAATTATGTTTATGATGGGAAGAGAGAGATTGCGTATACATGGTTCTTGTTTTGGGTAGGGGGACTAGGAGCTGCTCATCTACCAGACTTGCACTTTGTTATTGCTTCCCCAGAGGGCTTACTTTCCTGTTTTTGGGGGTGGTGGGGAGTAGAGCCAAATAGACCAAGTGTTAAATGAGTCTGTGTGTGTGTGCATGCACATGTGTGCACATGTGACCAAGTATATCTTGGAGGAAAGGTGAGCTTTGTTGTTTGGTATCCTTAAGTTCACTCAAATGATACAGGTGGAACTAAATAAATGATTTCATGTTTTTGTAAATAACTTCAGTTTCCCTTACCTAAATCCAATTAAATTATTCACAAAGCATTTTCTGGAACAAATGAAAATCCGAAATTCTGCCATCTTTCCCAACTGTGGGCTTGAATAAGCAGGAGGATGCATTAAAAAAATACTTATAATTGATAGTAGCTTGTTCTAGAAATGTAAAAGAGCATACATTGTTTTTATAAAAAACCTTTTATTATTTCATGAAACATTGTTAAGAGTGGTTTTGTGCACATTATAGAAAATCTGGAAAATGCAATAAAATAAAAAGTAGGAAATAAATGAACTCAAGTTCCAGTTCCTAAAGATAGCCACAGTTAACATTTTGAAATATTTTCTTTTTCCTTTTTTTTTCCCGGGATTTGGATTATTTTTTTAAAATCAATTTCATAACTCAGAAAGGTCTTATAAGAGATAAAGCTATAGAAAAGCCATTTCTTTGCTGATATATCAATATTCAATAAGACAGTTAAAGGTAAAATTGCTAACTATTATGTTGTCTTTTAATTAACCAAACAGAATTTAACTTTCACTGGGGAGCACTAGAAACCTGTCTTCAAAAGATAATCTGACATGCAGAAAGAGAAACTTAAAGATGTTTATCACAGAATTACTTACTGGGAAATCCCTGGGAAACGATGTCACATTCATATGATTTAATATTACACAGCCACTAAAATTACATTTCTAAGGATTTTTAAAATTACATGAAATGTTTTTGAACCAGTATTAAGCAAAAAAAGCAGATTTCAAAGTTTTATATACAATATGATCTCAATTATATTTTTATAAAGTAGAAAAAATATGGTACAAAAATATACCATTAAACACCAAAGGAGGTGTTATATTGGAATGCTGAGATTATGAGTAAATCTGATTTTTCCTCTGTAATTTTCTGCATATTCAAACATTTCTACAATGAATAAAGACCTCTTTCATAACTGCATTTTTGAAAATAAAAACAATACTCACTGTCACCTTGCCCCATATCTGGGAACCATATTTAGAACACAAAGGAAGAAATTAATAGCACCAAGCATCTTTTCCTTGGAACACTTCCTGTGCTTCCAATCACATGGCAGCTGTTTGCTCGATAATAGTCTGCTCTGAGTTTTACAGAAGCAACATTTTTTTTTAATTGAGTGCTTTGAAGAGACTTAAGAGCCGTGTAGAGAGGAAAGTAGGGGCCCTCTCTCGGGCAGGGCTAGCTTGTAACACAGTTTGAAATGTTTTTCAGGGATGGTTACAGCTCTCCCTGTTTGTATCCACCTTTCTCAGATATCATCAGCCCAGGCCCAAGGCTCTTGCAAACCTGCGGATTAACTACTCACTTATCAAAAGGAAGCCTCAGGGAACCAGCATGGGCCTGAGCTGTGCCCTCTGCACAAAGATCTTTGTCCCAGCTAGGTCTCCTTTCCCCGCTTCAGCGACAGAAATGACTACAGAAGCTGGCCCACGGTTTTCCTGGCTTTACTCCTGGGGATATGAGGCCTGAAAACGACACCCATTTTTGAATATGCAAAGGTATGATTTAGTGAAGTCATATCTCTGGGACTTACTTTCCTTGGAACATCTGGGCCTGTGCGCCCTTGTACTGTTCACTGTGAAATTTTCCTGGAGGGTGCATCGGTGACTGCAAAAGACGTTTCCCTCCATTACAACCCTCCAAAAAGGAAGTATTTCCCTATTTTGTTGGTAGCAGGTGGTCAAAAAGAGGGAGGGGCTTACATTACAAAGCACTAGTGTTATTAGTTTAATAAAAAAGAAAATACTTAAATTTTCTCACTAGGCTGGGTGGGAGGGGGAGGAGAAAAGAGGTATCTGGGAAGAAGGAGCTCAGGGATTTTTAAGGGGCCATTCAGGGGCCTGGGCTGGCCAGGTGGGACATGCAGGCTTTGTGACATCTGTGACCGCATGTAGGTCACTGATCAATGTGGCAAAGTTTCTTCAAACTAGGGAAAGCCATGGAGTCCCTGATTGGAAGAGACATGGGATGCTCTCGAGTGGCTTGGGGGCGGGGGTTCAAGCGCTTGTCAGTTATGAAGCCTTCCCTATTACAAACAGGAACGAACAAACCATAAACCAACCAACAAATGAAAAAGGTACTTCTATGTGTTTGCGAGGAATCACACACGACCAAGAAGTCCATCTTTGGGGGCTGATGCATGCTCCAGCCAAGGTAAAGCAACAGCTGCTATTGAGGATCCGTGGATAATTGTTAATGGATGGGGGCTTCCTGTGGCAGAGCTAGAGGCTGGGCTCGGGATCTCTCCACCTCCCCTCACCTGCTTGCCCCAGCTTTGCTTCCTGGAATCCTAACTGCTGTCAACCACTTTCCTCCCTACCCTCCTCAACCCAGCCTTCCATTCCAGTCACGTTTTCCAGTCCTAGGAATTCACTTTTCTGTCTTCTGGGCCAGGTCCCTCTGATACCAAGGAACAAACTGTAGTTGCTTTGCTCTGAGCTCACCTGCCTGATCTGCCTCCCTGCCCCCACCTGCCTTGCTATTCGTGTTTCTTTTCAAACCCAGCTCCTGCTCAGTCCCTACACCTGTGCTAGCAAGGGCTTACCTAGGTGAACCAGCATCCTGCTCCCAGCTCCCTTCTTCTCATTAAAAGAAGGTGGGGAAGAAGACAGACTTGATTCAGTAACTATAATTTATATATCTATATTATAAATGATCATAACATGCAGTATTATTATAAATTTCAAAATAAAACCAGATTTGAAGTTTTTCTGTGCATTGATAAACACAATAATATTTTGGTAAGCAGTCTTCTGTATATCTTTATCCCCTGCCCTCTTTGCCCTACTACCTCTCCACCCACAAAGACACTCATGCCTTTCTGTATCTCAAATGGGATTACACTATATACCATGTTCTTTAATTTTTTAAATTTAGAAACTTCAATTATCTGTTCCTTAATGTGTGTTTTCTTTTATGTTCAACAACGTGCCTCGTTTTCTTTTCATATTAGTAAATTTGGAATCACATCAGTATTTTATAATTGCATGGGATGACACCTTAATTTATTTAAACACACTCCATTTATAGATATTTTATTTACTTTCAATTAATTTTGTTAGCAGTACTCTATTATTTTACATTTATTACTAGTAATTTAATAAAAATGTGAGGAACAATATTGATTCTATCAAAATATCTCCTTTACGTAATTTTCTAATATGTAGAAAATAGAATCAGTGGGTTCAAAGATAAGCACGTTTACTAGTTTGGCTTACATGGCCAAGCTACTTTCATAGAGATCTCTTATTTTATTTTATTTTTTATAAACTAAACTTCAGTCGTGACAAAAGTTGGTGTAGCAACGGCAGTTCTACACCAGAGTGCCCCAGTTTATTTATTATTTTCCTCTGGAAGATAGACACACAGCTCCTTTTCATGCAATATTCCTGAGGAAGTTAGAAACATGCTCACCTGTAAGTTGTTCTACCTTTTGGGGGTGCTGTGTCTCATCTGTGTCTGTCTTACAGTACATGATCCTTTACATGTCTAAGGGTCTATGGTTTTATGATGACTGGAGAAAAATACAGCAGCCAAATATACTGTTGCCTGCCTTACTTTTAAATTTTATTTTTTTAGGATACTAATTAGACTTTTATTTCGGTTATATGTAACTTAGGAATGATTAATGTGTATACAATGTTAGTCCTCTTCATCCCATCATTACGTTGTTATTGGATATTATTTCTTTATGAAAATGGCGAAATGAACATGAAGTGCATTATATTCTTTCCTTTTGTCTCTATTTACACTTCTACCTTACCTCCTAATGTAGGTTTGTTTGTTTATTTTTTTGAGATGGAGCCTTGCTCTGTTGCCCAGGCTGGAGTGCAGTGGCACGATCTTGGCTTACTGTGACCTCTGCCTCCCGGGTTCAAACTATTCTCCTTCCTCAGCCTCCTGAGTAGCTGGTATTACAGGTGGGTGCCACCACACCCAGATAATTTTTATATTTTAAGCAGAGACGGGGTTTCACCATGTTGACCAGTCTATTCTCGAACTCCTGACCTCAAGTGATCTGCCCGCCTCGGCCTCCCAAACTGTTGAGATTACAGGCGTGAGCCACTGCGCCCAGCCTAATATAAGGTTTTTACAACAGAAATACCTGCTGAACTTTTAACAGTAGACATATACTTTGATGTATGTGACTGTAAGCATAAATGTATGTGATGTGTGTGTGTGTGTGTGTGTGTCTGCCCACTGCATCTTACCAGCAGCTTGCATAATGAAAATGCAGAGGCATTTTGCTAAACAGTGGTTCAGTGGTGTTCTTCCTTTTTCTTCTTCTTTTTTTTTTTGACTTTTATTTTAGGTTTCAGGGGTACATGTGAAGGTTTGTTACATAGGTGAACTCGTGTCACGAGGGTTTGTTGTACAGATTATTTCATCACCCAAGTATTAATCCCGGTACCCAATAGTTATTTTTCCCTCCTGCCACCCTCCACCCTCAAGTAGACCCAGTGTCTGTCATTCCCTTCTTTGTGTTTGTGAGTTCTCATCAGTAAGAATGGCTATCATGAAAACAAAAACAAAAAACAAAAACAGTGGTGTTCTTTCTACTGATTATTGCAGTTTCACTCAAGCAGCCTCTCGCATGAACTTACATATTCCATCCTACTCAATTTTTCAGCTTCTGTGCATAGCGGGCATCTCACTTTGTCATGTCTAAAACAGAACTCATTTCTCCCACTCTCTCCCACAGCCACTCTTCCTACAGACTCTCCCACTTCAGAAGAAAAATGGCAACTTCATTCGCTCAGTAAACCTCTCAGTGGCACCCTTCTTTCTCTCACTGGCCAGTTCTATGGGTTGTGCCTGCAGATATGTCCAGGGTCTGACCACATCTCACTCCCTCCACTGCACATGACCGTCTAAGTTCCCATTGTCTTTCACCTGGATAATTACATCAGCCTTTAAAGGGGTATCCCTTGTTTCACTCCTGTTCCCTTACAGTTTATTTTTCACAAAGCAGCCAGAAGGATTTTTTAAAAACTTCATTGAGGTACAATTTTACATTCCATAAAATTCATATGTGTGACGCGTATAGTTCAATGATTTTTTAGGTTATTTATAGAGTGGTACAACATTACCAAAATCCAGGTTTAGAAAATTTCCACCATTCCAAAAAGATCCCCCCAGGTGATTGGTGCTGTTATTAAAATGATTATGATTAGAGTTGGAAGTTGCATAGAGGTCATTAGGCATAACTTCATTATATCAGAGATGGGAAAACTGACCCCCGGAACTCATAGATATGTTTTCAAGTCTTTGACTATTGAGAACAATCTTATGAACATTCATGTTCAAGCCATGTGGCATATCAGAAGGATTCTTTTAAAACCCAAGTCAGACTACATTACTTCTATGCTTAAAACTCTCCATTGGCCCTCGTTTCACTTGGATTAAACGTCAGAAGTTTTTATGTGACCGGGAAGGTCCTGCATGATCTAACCAACATCATTATCCAACCAAGGATCTTTTTGTCCTCACTTCCCATCACTCTCCCCTGATTCAGCCACACTGGCCTCTGCTGTTCCTACATTACACCAACACATTTCGCCCCAGGGCTCTAGACTGGCTCTTCCGTCTGTCTGGAACACTTTTCCCACAAATATCCATGCACATCGTCATTTCTTTTAGATCTTTGCTCAAATGTTGCTGTATTAGAATTTCCCTGATCATTGTATTTAAAATAGCGCCCCTGTCACCCTTTAACCCCTCTTCTGTATTTCATTTTTCTTCATAGCACTTACCAGCATCTTATGTATTACATATTATTTGTTTTCTGACTTTCCCCCATAGAGTGTAAAATCCATGAGGACAAGTGCAATGCCTAGAGCAGTGCCAGGCACACAGTAACCACTCAGATATATGTGCTGAATAAGGAAGGAATGGAGAGGGGCACAGTACATGAAACTGACCTGGCATCCACTGTAATCCTGGTCTTCAGCATATGGGACTCAAAAGTGAGGACCCTGTGTGGATAACCAGCAATTTCATTTGGGAGTAGGATGCTAGGCTCATCACATCTTGGTGATGAGTCTACTAGGTCCGATGTGGCAAGGCTGGGTGGAAAGTTGGTCATAGGGAAAGGAGAGCAGCCAGATCAGGAGTTTTCAGAAGGATTTTAACACATGGACACCCACATACAACCTGTCTATAATTTCCTTCTTCTCCTCAGTTGCCAAGCAGAATGGACTAAACAGGCTGACTAAAGGGGCTGCAGGATCCAGGGAGGTAACAAATAGACAAGCAGGCCAGTGTATGAGACATTAGGGAGTGGTAGAGATTACAGAGAACCAGAGAACTCAGGCCTGATCCAGAGAGGGGCAGCTGCTACTCCCCGTCTGCCCTTCATAGCTGTGGGGGCGCAGGGGATATATGCTCAGTTTCACCATATCTTCTGACTTCAAGACAGGTCTGAAATCTGGATTCTATGTGAGATCTTCTGTTTAAAAAATATTGACAATATATGAAAACATTTTTTAATGCTGTGAAGACAAACAGAAAGGGCATGAGGCTGAATATGGTATCTTCTGGCAGAGTGGGATCTCTCGGTTAGAATGAAGTTGTTCAACTGCACTGTATCATGATGCAGCCCACCCTCTAGGCTGTATGTTTTAAGGTGTCTCTTTTCCTCTAAGACGATAGTCAAAATCTTGTTTCCTCTGCATTCAATTCTCCTCATTGCCGATTCCTTAGGCATGGTAGTTGGAGTTGGCAGGCAGTTACTTAGAGTTTCTTCTATTCAAGAACTCTTTTGAAACAACTTTTTAATTAAAAAGTTAGGCTACCAAGATTCATGGAATACCTGGTTAGTCTGACGTTCCATTACAAGCCTAGAGAAAAATGTCTGTAACTGTTGGTTTACTTTCTTATTTAGTTCTAAGGACAGCCAGGAACACAAGTAACCAACACTGGCTGAAACAAAGACTGATGGGTGGAGGTGTTTCAGGTGAAATAGGTCTGGCTCTCAAGACTGCAGGAACCGGAGGCTGCAAATTGACATGGTGCAGGGACAGCCAGTAACCTAGCTGGCCTGATGTGGACAAAGGAGGGACAGGAAGTTGTCCCTACAGTCACAGGAGCTCAAAAAGATGGGGTGAGGTCCAAAGGGAAGACTCGCACTATCCTTTCTGTGGACCCAGTGAGGCAACTAGATTAACACAGAGCAGGAATGATATATATAGTCCAGACAAAAGTCTTCCATTTCTCAGAAGAGATGGAAAATGATGATTAAACTTTGTTTCTAGTAGGCACCTTAAAGGGCCTCCAGGATCTCTTTTAGGACTCTTTTCTGGGGTTGTAGTGGGTGGAGTACTAGTATCCCAAAGAGCTTGTTAAAAATCACATCTGCTTTGTCTCCTATGTTTAATTTTTTTTTTTTTACCACAGTAATAGACATATTTTATGGTGACAGCTATTGGCAGAGTGGGTAAGAGCATGGGCTCAGGACTTGGTCAGAATTCCCTCCAGATCTTGGCTCTAGTAAGTGATAGCACTTACTAGCTCTGTGGCCTTGGGCAAGCCTCTTCACATCTTTGAGCCTCAGTTTACTCATCTGCAAAATGAGAATGATAACACTTACTTTATAGAGTTGATGTGAGGATTAAATGCAATAGTCCAAGCTCTGTGCCTAACATGTAGTAAATGGTTAATAAATGTTGGCTGCTATGATTGGTGCTGTTATTATAATTATTATGATTAGAGTTGGAAGTAGCATAGAGGTCATTAGGCCTAGCTTCATTGTATCAGAGATGAGAAAACTGACCCCCAGAACTCATGGGTTTCTCACTAAGTCCCCACAGCCAGTTCCTGGCAGAATCAGCTAGTGGAGTCCCTGGAGGTTTTTCCTCAAACTTATCACTGGCTGGTGGCTGAAGTTTGCGATCATTCTTGTCTTTGTGCCAGGTGCAATATTGGAAAGAGTTACTTGCAGAATTTAAAGGAAAAGAAATAATAGTTTATAAGCTCCACGAGGCCAGGAACCATGCTTACATTAGTCTTTTCTGTATCCCTAGTGCTCACTACAATGCCTGGCATTTAGTAGGTGCTCAATAAATATTTAATAAACAAACATATGTGCATTACATGAAGCATGACTCAGCAGGGAGATGAGTACAAATGCATCACAGTGGCTAACTTGTTACCCATGAGCACTGACTTCTCTCGTGGGAGTTATTGCTGAGCACATTTCCTTATGTATTTCCTGTGCTCCCAGGGCTAGTTGTACAAGGATAAGGCAATTTACATGAGAGTGATCGCATTCAGCTCTCATATTCCCTCTTTCCTTTTTCCCCCACTCTCTCCTTCTGTCCCCCGTTCTTCTCTTCTTTCTTGTTCTCTATCAACTCTCTACTTCTCTACTCTTTATCTATTCTTCTGTCAACCAGAAAAGGCTAGGTTATACTGCAGTAATAAAAAACCTCTAAATTTCAGTGGCTCAACATGGCAAAGTTTATTTCTCACTTAAGCAAAATTGCCTGGAGATCTGGGTGTCAGTCCAAGCCAAATAAATGTCTTCCACGTATTAGCTCTTCATCCCTGGCTTCTCCAATCTTACGACTCCCTGTAGCAACAAGTGCTTCCACTCTCCCCAGGCTGGGGATGGATCCCTGGAGGGACTCATGCTGGTATTAAATCCTCCACCCTGTGTCACCCCCACCCCCCACTCTAGCCTGGACCAGTTACGTGGAACCACCCAAGGACTGGGAAGGATAATCGCTTCATGGGACCAGAAGGTCCCAGAAGGCAAAGAGAACAGGATCTGGATGAGCATTAGAAGGCTGTCCTATAATTCTTTTTCAGAATGCAGGCTTTTCCCTCATTCCTCTTCCCTTTTTCTCACCTATGTTTCCTCCCTACCTCCTGTGCCCTCTGTTCTCACTTCCCTGCAGTTGCTGCCCTATATCCTCCAAAGCAGAGGCTGACCAAGGATGATGTTGCCACAACTATCTGGTCTGCTTGGTGCTGAGCCTCTTACCTGGATGTAGACAAAGGCAATGGAGTTTTCCTCCTCCTTCTGGGCTTGCTGGAGGTTTATGACGAAAGGCTCCTGTCATCCTGAGCACCTTCCTTCCAGAGGCTGAAAGGTCTAGTGAATGGCTGAGCCAGCTGCCTTGTACTTGGGAGTCCCTGGCAGCTCAGAGGCTCTCCCTTCTCCCCTGAAGCTGGCCCTTTCAATGACCCTGCTTATCTCAGCATACAGCTCGGTGGAGTTGGGTGCACATTTGGAAGGATGTGAGTTTGATTGTCTATACAAGATGTAGGCACTGACCCTTCATCATTCATTGATCATTAAGGAGTGATTAGTTTAACTTTTTGAGTTTTTTTGTGTTTTAGTGATAGGGTCTCAGGTTCTGGCTCTGTCACTTAGGCTGGAGTACAGTGGTGTGATCACAGCTCACTGCAGTCTCAAACTCCTGGCTCAAGTGATCCTCCTGTCCCAGCCTCCTGAGTAGCTAGGACTACAGGTGTGTGCCACCATGCCTGGCTAATTTGTTTGTATTTTTTGTGGAGATGAGGTCTCACTATGTTGCCCAGGCTGGTATTGAACTTCTGGGCTGAAGCGATCCTCCTGCCTGGGCCTCCCAAAGTGTTAGGATTACAGGTGTGAGCCAACCTACTGGGCCAGTTTAACTTTGTAATAGTAGGGGGAAGGCCTCCAGGTGATATTTCAGATTGCCACAAGGGCCTCAGAGTGCTGCAAGTTAAGATGGAGCCTGAATTTCTCACCATGTTTGCGACAGATGAAGAGAGCTTGTGTGCAGAGGAGGGAAGCAAATGACATTGGCAGCCTGGCTCTGCCACAGATTTACTGTGCCTTATGGTGGGTCTCTTTCCCTCTGTGGGCCTCAGTTCCCTCTCCTGCAAAGGGTAGTGGTTGGACAAAGTGAACTCTGAAGCAGCTTGCAGAGCTCTGATTCTCTGAGTTTGGCATATCTTGCTGGCCACAGAGGATAATGCATTTGGCTGTTAGTAGGATGTCTTATTTGAGGACTTAAAATGGCTGGCTGGGCATGGTGGCTTACATCTGTAATCCCAGCACTTTGGGAGGCTGAGGAGGGACAATCGCTTGAGCCCAGGAGTTTGAGACCAGCCTGGGCAAAAAGCAAGATCCTGTCTCTACAAAAAATGAAGTAAAAAATTAGCCGGGCTTGGTGGCAAGCACCTGTTATCCCGGCTACTAGGGAGGCTGAGGCAGGAGGATTGCTTGGGCCTGGGAGGTTGAAGCTCAGTGAGCTATAATTTCACTACTGCACACCAGCCTGAGAGAGAGAGGGAGATCCTATGTCTATTTTAAAAAGGTGGGGTAGGGGGGGACACAAGGTCTCACTGTCCAAAGAAAAAAAGGAACAAAAACAGGGTGAGGAGTAGATTAGGGTGCATGGAAAAATGAGGTGTGAACAAAGGGGCAGGACCAGGGTGGGGCTTTGATAACCTTATGCAAAAAGTTAGCTAAAATTGTCTGGTCAGTTTTGTTCTTTGTAGTCATTCCTCTCGCTTTGTTTCCCCTTATAAAAATTTTAGTGTCAGAAAATGCTGAAAATGGAAATATTAGGGAATTTAGATCCAGCTTGTTGCGATATTCAGTATAGACACATCAGCTGTTGGTGATTTCCCCCAAAGTTGAAGGTTATAATTTTTCTACTCTTCCTAAGAAATAATGGTCTCTTGAAATGTGCAAGTAAATTAGTCATACTGTGTCCTGAGAATTGGTCTCTGTAATACATCCTGGTCTCTGAAAAAGAGCTGCAGTTGTATAATGGATTTTAGAAGTCTCCAAAGCTGGTTCAACTAACATATTTGTTAGTCTAATAAATGATATTGCTCTTGTCAAGATTTTTCCATATAGCACAATTTAATGGAGGAATCAATAGTTTCTCAGACATGACAAAAGGGCCTGGGTGTGCTTTGATGGGAGACACAAAGTCTCTTGTTGTTCTAATAAAGCCAAAATGGAAAAAAAAGTTTGTTTTCCTCTTTCAAGTGTATTTTTATGAAGCTAAAATATACACATCACTTTCTCTAGGAAAATATTTGTTTATCAATATTTTCTCCTATAGTGTCTTTTTACTCTGTTATTACACATGAATATGCATTTTGTTTTCATCTTACTTCTTCCCCTTATTTGATGAGCTGTCACTAGTATAAGCTGCTTCAGGGAGAAACTCAAGTTTTAAGGTATTTGGATCCATTGACAGCTATGGAATATTTCTTTAGAAATCTTTTAAGAAATGTTTTGGGCAAACATTGGCATCTATCCACATTTCTTCTCATCAAAACTTCTTTAAAGTCCTTGTAGTGGTTTTGTATAGTAAGAGGCCATCTCCTCAAGCTGCTCCTCCCTTAAATGGTGTTTTAAGGAGGTGTAAGGTTGTGTGTCCTGTCCCCTTCCCCTGCCGCCATATTGATACCTTTGCTGACTTAAGTTAATGGGTTAAACAAATCTCTTTTGGAGTTGTTGAAGTTGCTTGGAAGGAAATTGCACTGGTACTGAGAATATTAGAACATCTGTGTCTCTTCCTTAGCCAAAACATTTAGTTTTTGCCATGGAATGTGTTATTTGGAGGATGTCTGACTTTCGTGGCTATGGGTTTTACCTATTGGCAGAAACAATTTGCTGACATCGTTCCTTAGCAGTTATCCCCAAATAACACTATCTTCACGTATGAATCCAAGAATGGGATGGAAAATGACTGTGAGGGACAAGTCTTACCAAACTGATGAGCGGCTGCTCTTGGAAAAGGTTACTAAAACAGCTGAGATTATTGGCCACAGCTGTCTCTTAAGACATAAATAGTCTCAGAACATTTCCAGAGAAGACAAATGATTATATCAGTGAGTTAGGAGAGCTAACGTCAATGGTAGAAGTTAGTTATGCTGAGAGCAGTGGTTCTCTATTTGACTATACGTTAGGGTCGCGCATTTAAAAAACACCAGGGTTTTGGTCCTATCCTTCAAGATTCCTGAATCAGCTGGTTTGGGGTGGGGCCTGGTCAATAGTCTCTCTTTCTCCCTCTTTCTTCTTTTTAGGTGATTCTAGTGGGCAGTCAGGGCTGAGAACCACTAGCGTAGAGGGAGCAGTGTCACTCAAAATGTGGTTCCTTGGCCAGCAGGAACAGTACTACCTTGTAATTTGTTAGAAATGCACTTGAGAGTAGGACCCAGAAATCTGTTTTTTGTTTTTTTTTTTTTTTTGTCTCCCCAGAAGGTTCTGAAACCCTACCCATGATTCTCAAATGTTAGCACATAGCAGAATCATCTGGAGGGCTTCCAGAAACACAAATTGCTGTCCTCTGGCCCCCGAGCTTTTGATTTAGGCAAGGGATGGCACCTGAGACTTTGCACCTCTAACAAGCTCCCAGGTGATGCTGATGTTGGTCTGTAGTTCACACTTTGAGCAACACTAGTTTAGGCTTGGGGACTTGAACTGTTTTTGAATTTGTTGCAAAGGTAGCTGTTTTGAGACATTAAGATCTTAGCTCTCATAAAGATGGACTTATAGAACTAATTCCTTTGGGTAGAACTGTTTTTTTCTTAAAGGTTTTTCCACCAAGGAAAGTAGGGATTAAAACACCAAAGTCAAGCTTTATCACAGATGAAAGCTATTGCTTTGACCATTTTGACTAAGATAATTTGTCAGTTTTATCAGGGTGTCAGTTTTATCAGAGTTTCTTGAAAGATTTTTTTTCTTCTTCTCTGTATTCATTGGTTGATGAATAAATTAGGCAAACTGATGAAAGATTTTGAGTGTCAGACACACTTCTGTAGTAGAATCTGTTATTGCCTTAGTGATAGGAGTGGAAGATTAACGTCTTCAGGAAAAGGTAATGCTGTTTTTGTTTTTTCTTTCGTATTTCACCTGATGGGCTGGATGACATGTAAGGCAGTGGTTCTCCATGGGCATTTGGGACATAAATGGGGTGGAAAGTTCCCTCTAGGCAACTCTGATAAAACTGTCAGTTCAGAGCCATTGCTTTGAGCCATCACTCCAAGAACTTGGGGGGATGAGGCCAGGTGATGGGGACAGTGGGCCCAGGGTCCTCTGCCTGTCTGCAGGGAACAGCTCTCCTCCCACTCTGGCTGATGCTGGCCATGTGGAAATAGTGCACAGCATGGCCAGAGCTTCTGGTTTTAACAGAGAAGCCAGGGATTCTACTTTTCTTCTGAGAAATTTCCTGATATTTGAATGTTGGCAACACATTAAAAAAATGTAAAGCCTTGTGCTGGCCAAACAAAACATACCTTGGGCAACCAGTTTGTGACCTCAAGGTGCCTTCTGTAAGTCTAAGATTCTATTAAGAGTCACTTAAAATGAATCCTATGAAAACTAACCTAAGAAATATGCCTAACTTCCTGAGTGTGCCTTCTAGCATTGATTCCATGAGACATAGGAGAAACAGGGAAAATATTGTTGCACTATTTTTTAAAAGGATAATCTAAATATCTCAGGCTCTAGTTTATGTGCATCCAGGTTTTAACATAATAATCAATCTTGGTGTAATGTGTTTCTCTGGAAATGGAAATTTGGATGAATTTCAGTTTTAAATACATGGAATTATCAAGGTAGGGGTGGGAAATTTTTCAAATTCTGTAGAAGAGTTGTCACAAAAGAACATTCAAACCAATAACTAAAACCTCAGTGGTACGTGGTTCAATTTTTAGATCTTGGGTATTCAGGGCTGGCTACATCTTCTTGCATATTGAATTATTGTAGCATTAAGTTCCTATAACATTTAGAAACTAGATGGCTGAGAAGCGACTGAAAACAGAAATTTAAGAAACAGGCATCACATTCCTTTTTATTATGTTTATCTGTCCTCTCAAGGACAGAAGAGACACTTTCCATCTGTTTAAATCCTGGACTGGCACAACCAGGCCTGAGGTGCTGGGGGGTTTGTGGGTCTCACTTGCACACCTGACTTCACATTTAACCCCTCAGACCTCCCATTTCATTCAGGGAAATCCACTTTTATGCCTGCTCATTCTCATCGCGTGGTAAGAGTTTGCCCTGCTCTTTGCTGACTTTGTTGACAGCTTTGTAGTTGTCAGTTGTCTGAAGCTGCTGACAGGATGGAGTGGCCTAGAAGGACAGAGCATAATGGTAGCTCTGTGGTAACCGCATCTCATTCCCATTTTATGTTGAATTTCAGTTTTCGTGGCCTCTGAAGATATGATTTGGTATGTGTTGGCAGATTGACAAGAGGGAAAATTTCCAGGGATGGAATCCAAGGCTGTCACTATTACTCCTGGAACATAAATATAGGATAATGGCCAGTGGGATTTCCCTATGGTCCACAGTAGTGTAGGGGAAATAGGATTCATCTAAGATATTCCCATCTGTCTAACAAGAAGGTGATATTTTGTTTCATTCCTACTATTACTCCTTGGGTGTTTGCTGTCTAGGGGCCTCTGTGGAGAGGATGGAATTTGTATATTCTTGCATCTCTAGCCAAATACCATCTAATTTCTCCTTAACCATGAATAAAGCTTTTACAGATACAGATATACTGGAGAAATCTAAAATTGGGAAAGGATGTGATGCAAGCACGTTGCAGTTTGGAGAACAAGCACATAAATTTTTGTCTGATGTAATTTTTGTACTTTGGAAGGTAACTGAGAAAGGGATAGGAACAGGCGGATCTTTAATTAAGTGAACAATTTTAGAAAGGAGAAAAACATTATGGAAATTGAAAAGAAATATTTTGGATTCTGACTCAGGTCCTGGTATGAGTTTGGAATGTTCTAATCTGTTCAGCATGAGCCAGAAATAGTTTCCTAAGGAAAAAGACACAGACTCCTCAAAGCCGATCTTGGCCTCCTGTTTGCTACCTCTGCATTCGGTGCACAGGTAGACCCATTTCTTTTCTTTTCTTTTTTGAGATGGAGTTTCACTCTTGTTGCTCAGACTGGAGTGCAATAGCACGATCTCAGCTCACTGCAACCTGTGCCTCCCAGGTTCAAGTGATTCTCCTGTGTCAGCCTCCCAGGTAGCTGAGATTACAGGCTTGTGACACCACACCCGGCTAATTTTGAATATATATATATATGTTTTTAGTAGAGATGGGGTTTCACCATGTTGGTCAGGTTGGTCTTGAACTCCTGACCTCAAGTGATCCACCCGCCTCGGCCTTTCGAAATGCTGAGCCACTGCGCCAGGCCAGGTAGATCCATTTCTGATGGCTCTTCTACAGGTGTGGCCGATTGATGTAATGAAATTCTAAGCTTGGTCCATGTGGCATTGCAGAGTGTGCCAGAGTTAATGTCCCATCATTCCTAGCCACAAAATTGCCCACCTTTTCCTAACCATGTGACCTTAGTCAGTTCTCAACTCTCTGGTCCTCAATTTCTTTATTTTTTCTTTTTCTTTTTTGCTAGGCTTCCTGGGGTTATATCAACTGCTTTATTTATAAAACTGAGGGTGATAATATTTGCCCTGTAGCTTTATGAAGTTTTGACAGAAAGGGGTAATATAGCTAAAAGTGCTTTACAAATTGCTAAATGATACAAAGATGTAAGGAGTTATTAGTTAATCTGTACTAAAAGCATGACAAAGGAACTTGGGAACATTCCAGTCTAAATCAAAAGGCTCAAAGTGGTTATCAGCTGTCCTTAGGCAAGTTAGTAGGAGCAAGGTTACATTGTAGTTGGCCTCAGTGGTCAGTCAGACTTGAGTTTAAATCTTTGCTTTACTAATGTACAACTCAGTACTGTGAGCATCAGTTTCCTCATCTATAAGAATAGCTACAATAGCTACCTCACGTAGTAATTGTGAGGATTCAGTGAGGTATATGATGGAGTAACTTATACAACTAGGTTCCTGTTACCTGCTTAGTGAATGTTGATTTTACTCCCCCAGCCATACATGGATGTCAGTATTTATTCCAGAAGCATGTGCAGTACATGAAAGGGCATCCAGGACACTGTGAACCACTTTTTTGGACCAGCCTGGCTCTTCTAACCAATCTGAAAAAGACAGAATTCAAGGCCTGCTGTACAAGCAGGAGGCAGCTCCCTCCCTTCCCCTTGCACCCAAATAAATATTGCATCTCCAACAGGCTTATTCCTCCTGGAAAAAGCATCACTCCTTCAAATGTGCTCCTTTACAACACAAATATCTCTTTAAGAAACACATTATTATTAACCATTAGCTCTTCAGCCTGAGTTAGAGAAGCATCTTAGAGACAGGGTCAGATTCTATTAATGAGTTGGGAGACTATTCAATGTAGTCAAAATTACCATCAAATTGCCAGGAAATTCGACTACACATGGTTTTGTGTGTATGTAATGTCTAACACAGCTTTTCCTCAGTGTTGGAATAGATTGCTGTTTTTGGGTGAGCACCAGATGAAGCATTTGACTCGCATTCAGGGTTCAGGTTATACAAAAAAAAATTATTTTTATTCTGGAGGGTACAATTTAAGTTGAATTTTTTCAAATTTATGTTTGATGTCACTCACTGTACTTTACTGGGGTGAACTAGCTGGTATAGGGCCCTAGTGGGATGGGATACCAAGCAGATATGTTTTAAAAGAGAAACAAGGTGGAGGGATAGGTCTGAATCTTGGATCATTGTTTAAAGAAGATGGGTCTGGTTAGGTGTTTTAGTCTGGTTAGGCTGCTGTAACAAACTATCATAAACTGGATGGCCTATAAACAACAAACATTTGTTTCTCATAGTTCTGCAGGCTGTGAAGTCCAAGATCAAGGCACCAGCAGATATAGTGTCTTGTGAGGCTCTTTCCTTACTGGTGGGAGGGGCTAGCTACCTCTTCGTGGTCTCTTTCATAAGGGCACTAATCTCAATCAGGAGGGCTCTGCAATATTCAGATTGTAGCATCAGTGATGGGATGCTCTGGGAAGCCAGAGGGCAACAGGAGAACACTGGGGAGAAGGAGGGTGACCGAAAGGCAAGATGTTTCCAAAGACCTGTGCTTCCTAAATAGTAAATGCTCAACAAATAATTAAGTAAATGAATTAATTTTGACTGTTTGCAGAAAGTTTGTTCCGGCATGCGCCCCCACCAGTGAATATAAGAATGCCTATCTTTCAGTACCCTTCCTTGCATTAAATATTTGCTATAGTCTGAGCATTTGTGTCCCCCTCAAAATTCATATGTTGAAATCCTAACACCCAAGCCTCCAGGAGGAGATGAAATCATGATCTCATGATTGGGATTAGTGCCCTTGTAAAGAGACCCAGAGGGCGAACTTTCTCTTTCCACCAAGTGTGGGTGCAGGAAGATGGCGCCATCTATGAACCAAGAAACGGGCCCTCCCCAGACACCGATTCAGTGTCTTGATCTTGGACTTTCTAGCTTTCAGCACTGTGAGAAATAAATTTCTATTGTCCAGTTTATGGTATTTTGTAATTGCAGCCCTAATGGACCAAGATAATATTCTAAAAATAATTTCTGCCAATCTGATAGAATATGTTATTTCAATTTTATTGTTAACGTGCATTTTAAAAGACAAGTGCCAGACTCTTCATTTTGCAGAGTAGAAAAACAAAAAATAAGCTGACTACTTTTATACTTGTCCTGATTTCAGCCACCTCAACCTACACTGCTCTGATGCCCACAACATTCTGTGTCAGTCATTGCCCTAAGTTGAGATTGTTTGACCCTAGCTGCCCCTTCAAAGGACTTGTCATTTTGACCTAGTCTGGGCTAATGTTGACTATACCCTAGGCCTGCTTCCAATTCGAACATGCCCTATCCCAAGGAGGTGGCTAACATCTACCTCACACAGACCCTCTGCTGAAGACACGTGCTGTCCCCCACTCCCCTATCCTCTTCTGACCCTCTCCCACTCTCTTTCCTTCTCTGCATATATTCAACTTCCACCCATCCCACAACTGCTAGCTCAAGCCCCTCCTCCTTTCAGGAGTGATTTCTTTCCCCATTGAATACATCATACTTATTGAGCAAGCTACTCATTTAACAAGACTATCAAGTAAGTGGCACAGATAATAATTATCTTTTGTAATAAAAGATTTATGCATGTAGTAGGCAAATGATAACAACAATGGTCTCTGGAGTTGATGAGAAGTTTATCACAGCAGCCTTGTTTCTCAGATGGGAAGGAAGAATTACAGCCCAGGTCCAATTCAATAAGCAGTACCTTTGTGGTATAACAGCTCTGAATTCCAGTCTTCCCAGTCAGGGACTCATCACCTATGCTAAGGCATACCATTTATTTATTTATTTTTTTGAGATGGAGCCTCACTCCATTGCCCAGGCTGGAGTACAGTGGTGCTATCTCAGCTCACTGCAACCTCTGCCTCCCGGGTTCAAGCAATTCTCCTGCCTCACTTTCCCGAGTAGCTGGGATTACAGGCAGGTACTACCACACCCAGCTGATTTTTGTATTTTTTAGTAGAGATGGGGTTTCACCATGTTGGCCAGGCTGGTCTCGAACTCCTGACCTCAAATGATCCAACTGCCTTGGCCTCCCAAAGTGGTAGGATTACAGGTGTGAGCCACCGTCCGGGCAATTTAATCTCCAAGTTTCTGTTGTCTCATATGTGAGGCCAACACTCTGTATGGCACTGCTGAGAACCCTAAGGCCCCACCAAGTGGCTAAATTAAATAGCTAATTTGAAAGAAGTTAAAAAGAAGATTAAAAAGGACATCACCAAAAGAGAGCCCAATACTCAACTCAAGTTGTTCTGTTCTGAAGAATTAGAAACCATGATCTATGATTTGAATGCAGCTCAGGGAATAATTTTGGTCTAACAGCTTCAAATATATTTATAACAGCCTCTCCTCTAACTCTTATTTTTAGTCTATAAAGTTACGTCTCTATCTCTAAAGAAATTCTGCCTAAATTCCTTGAGGGTCTGACCCTTTCTGAGCCTTAGTTTATGTTCTTTTGTTCTTGTACTTGACATTATCTCAAACAGTCTTGTAAAACCTTGCTTCCGTTCCCTTCAGAATTTTATATCCCTTATTGAGGCATTTTCCCTCCTTCCTTCAGAAAAATAGCTGCATTGCTTTGGTAACTTTTTTCTTTTATTAATGTCAAAATTGAAAGTTCCTTAAATGATACATAACCTTTTTAGGCATTATTGCTGTGTATAGAATAACCTAAAACAAAATTATTTGGGCAAGTTAACATTAGGCAAATCTGTATTAAGTCCAGGAAGAGCTGTTGAGATGCCTTAGCGAGGACTACTGAGAAGGAAGCTGTGCTCTGGTCTTGGGGAAACAAAAGAGCCTAAAAAGGCCAGTGCGCTGGCCATTGCTGTTCCTGATGTGCTTCATGCTTGAATGCATTTTGATTTGACAGCACATTTTCATTTGTTTATTCATTCAATACTTGTTCACAATATCAAATGTGAAGATGGGTATTATTTTCAGTAGAAGATGAAGTGCTCATAACTTTTTCAAACGGCAATTATTGATGTAAAACATTTTTTTTTCTTTTTTTGAAACGGAGTTTCGCTCTTTTGCCCAGGCTGGAGTGAAGTGGCACGATCTCGGCTCACTGCAACCTCTGCCCCCTGGGTTCAAGCGATTCTCCTGCCTCAGCCTCCTGAGTAGCTGGGATTATAGGTGCCCACCATCATGCCCGGCTAATTTTTTTGTATTTTCAGTAGAGACGAGGTTTCGCCATGTTGGCCAGGCTGGTCTCAAACTCCTGACCTCAGGTGATCTACCCGCCTCGGCCTCCCAAAGTGTTAGAATTACAGGCGTGAGCCACCCTGCCTGACCGTAAAAAATATTTTTGAGGGTCTATGCTACACTAGACAGTGTGCTGACAGCAGGGGATACAAAATACAGAGATGTAGTTCTTGCCCTACAGAAGTTCACTGTCTGGTGGAGGAAATAGACAAACCATAGGCAATGATGATACACGGTGATAAATGCTATGATGGAGGTCAGAACAGGGAGAGGCATCTCACCTCTTTTGGGGGTGGGGTGGAGCAGGAGTCAGAAAAGACAACTTTCTGGAAGAATTAATGCTTCAACCAGGGAAGGTTACACTGTGTGTGTACAGGGAGGTGGAATGTGGAGTAGGAAGAAAGGGGAACATCAATAGATTAGTTTCCTGATGCTACTGTAATAAATTAGCACAAATTTCATGGCTTAAAATAACACACATTTATTATCTTACAGTTCTGGAAGTCAGAGGTCTGAAACGGGTCCCTTTGGGCTAAAATCAAGGTGTTGGCAGGGCTGTGTCCCTTCTGGATGCTCTAGGGGAAAATCTGTTTCCTTGCCTTTTCCATCTTCTAGAGATCTACTGCATTCCTTGGCTTGGCTTCTTCAAAGCCAGAAATTGCATCATGCTGACATCCGCTTCTGTCATCAAACTTCCAACTCTGATGTTCCTGCCTCCTTCTCTCACTTATAAGGACCCTTGGGATTA
Organism: Pan paniscus; assembly: GCF_029289425.2. NCBI lineage: Eukaryota > Metazoa > Chordata > Mammalia > Primates > Hominidae > Pan > Pan paniscus. Next base: position 78,524,061 of record NC_073262.2, on the reverse strand, counting down.
CATTGGACCCACCTGTATAATCCAGGCTAATTTCCCCATCCTAAGATCCTTTAACTTAATTGCACATGCAAAGTCCCTTTTTCACGTAATGAACATCCCAGCTTCTGAGGATTAGGATGTAGGTCTTTGGTGGGGCAGTATTCTGTCTACCACAGTGAAGCAAAAGACACTTTACAAGGAAGGAGATGGGATCTCAATCTAAAGGTATTTGAATACACTTTGTGCATAGTTTGAAAGATAGCAGTAGAACAACTCAGGTCTAAACCATTTACCTTCTAATACATTAATCTGAGGCTTGTGTTACACCTGTGAAACCTCATTAATGGCCCCATTCACGTAAAAGAATGAGCCACCATTTGACAGTTCTTCTTAGTAAAGAAAAATACAAATTATGACAGTGTTATTTTCTATAATGAAGCTGCATGAAATTGTACTTCAAGAAATAGCATGGATTCAGAGCTAGTTAAATCTTGAATTATCTTCATAGGAAAGCCCGTTGCTATTCTCTTCAAGTTTGCAGTTCAGAGTAATAACCTGAACGTGTGCCTCTTTATCACCTTTCCTGTCACTGGGCTCAAATTGGGGAGCCTTGAATCACCCCTAAATCAGCACTGGCTTCCCCAGGCCATGTCAGCTTAGCCAGACCCAGCTGTAGCAAATGACAGAGTATTCTGAGTCCCACTGAGCTCTCTGCAGTGGCGGCGTCAGCGCAGAAACGGTGGTGGGTGCTTGCTCCGGTGAGGTGGGACATGGATAAAGGATGCCCCAGGTCTGCTATGCTGTCTGCTCTTAGTGGCTGAATAAGGAGAGTTACTGCTGCAGTGGAAGGGTGTAACTTCCTTATTTTTAGAATTACCTTGAGAAAGAGAGTTGATGATGAGGCTTTGACAGAAAAGTGATTGACAAACTGATTTCATAGCTCTTGTGTTTTAAGTGTTTTAACATTTATTACAAGATATTTAAATTCATATCACATTTGCAAACTGATTAAAAAAAAACTCCAAAGCAAATCAAAAGAAATTTCATATGTGGTGGATTTTTAATACAGTATTTTAAGACAAGTGAAACAAGGTTCCACAAGTCACATGTGTTTACCAGTGCCCCACATTTGTGTTCCCATCAGCCTTTCCCACACTCAATCAATTCACCCTTGAATAGCTGTACTAGATGCTAGGGAGCGTGGCAGCCTGCATGAATGTGGGGCCAGTGCTTCTCTTTGTAAAATGTCTGTTTTGCAGGTGTTCTTTCTTTCTTGTTAGCATTCCACATTTCATCATAAACTGGCTTGCCTTTGGGTCCTGTGTGCTTTCTTTAGGTTCTAATTAGAAGCCTGGAGTTGGTACAATGGGGCAGGCAAGGCATGAGCTCTGAAATTGCCTGTCCTGGGTTTGGTCTATGACTTGCTCACTATGCAAACGTAAGTGGTCACATGACTGCCATTTGCTCAGCGCTGGCTGTGTATGCAACCCCTCAGGCCCCCCGCGCATCAGGCAGTCATCAGAACGAGCCCGTCCTGTATAGACAGACAAACAGAAAGTAGAGGCTGGCTGAGTCCTCACCACTTGGGGCAGTGAAGCTGGGAGTCACAGGCAGGTGTGTCTGGCTTCGAATCCAGGAGCTTCCAATTGTATTTCAAGGTTTCTTCAAGGGGAGGTAAGTGAGAGTTGGATGAGTACACAGTGGGGGTTCCTATGGGCCCCCACTTTTGCTTTAGGAAAAGTTCTGCTGTCATCTGTTTCATAACTTAGAATGTATTAGGACAAAGATTTGAAGCTAAAAAGGAGTCCAAAGTCCACTGTATTTTTACTCCATTATACCTTTCTAAGTTATTTAAGCTCCTGGAGACTCTCTGCTGCAACCTAAGGATAATAATACTACAAACCTTATAGAATGACAGGAAAAATGATATGAAGTAAAGTGAGCACACCACCAGGAATATGATAAGAACTCCCACAACAAATGAGTTCTCTTCCCGCTTAGCATACAAAGGCTGTATGTCTAAGGTATGGCTCAAATGTGCCCTGGATACAACGGAGCCATTTATTTTGATTTTTTTTACATTATTTATAAGGGCCAATTAATTAAACAAAGACTTAATTAGAACCAACCGTGTGCCTACAACCATGTTGGATCTGCGACCAGGACAGCCTGATGGATAGGCTGGGGGGTGGGTAGCCATCCAATATGGCAGCTGTGACAGGTGTCTCCTCCTGCCCCATCCTCACCTGAAAAGAGCTTGACATCTAAAAGCTTTCATTGGAGGTTCTTATCTGTGGCTCTCTTTTCAAAATTTCTCACTAAATTTCAAAGCCATTAAGAGAGGCAACTTCTTAGTTTCTGTTAATTTGTTCCCTGGGAGGGGTGATTATAGAGAAACCCAGGATAGGTTTAGATGAAGGCCCCTGGGATGAGGGAGAGGGACCAATGTGGAAGCAGGAGCAGTTCTAAAAGTCAAAATTTATTTCCTTCCCAACTCAGCCAGGGTGGGCATGTGCCAGTTGTTGAGGGATGAACTGACACTCACATTATGCTTTCTGTGTCTCGGACCTACAGTCGTGGTCTGGAGATGCCTGTAGGAGTCTGTCCTCTAGTGCAGGTACAGTTTTGTCTAGGAAAGCGGAATTCAGGCCACTGAACTCTGGTGAGACCAGCTGATGAGGTGACCAGACCCAGGATGGGAGAGGGGGATGGAGCAGCTGAAGAAGCAGTGAGTGAGAGAGCCTGGGTGAGAAACTGTGACTCCCACAGATCTTGAGTTTGGGGGTGGGTAGGGTGAAAACACAGGTTTCAAACAACAATCCTCAAATCCAGGAAAAGACTTGTTTAGTTGAAGAAGACCTTGAGTGTTTCCTCAATTTGGAAATATTGAGGTATTATGCTAGCTCTGTGACTGCCAAAAAGAACTATTGCACAAACAAAAAAGGTCGGGTAAGAAGATGAAGGCAAGAGAGAATTCAGGCTGAGAGATGAAGAGAGAGTTTAGCCTAAACCAAGAAGCTGGTCTTGTCACAAACAGATGCCAAGAAACTTTCACAAGGGACTGGCAATAAGATGAATGATGACCATTTTGAATTGTTGATTCTTTACCATAACTACCAGACACTCGTCTAAACTCTTTCATGAGTGAACTCACTCAGCCGTAATAACATCCTTATGAAACAGGCATTACTTACCCCAGTTTACAGATGAAGAGTGACAGACAGGTTAAGGTGCTTGCTTAAAGTCAGTTGTGAGGCCACTGTGAATGGTGAGGTGGGAGTTCAGACTGAGAACCTGACCACGGAAACCATGCTCTCAAGCACTTGCTTCCTCCCTAAAAAGTGAACCAGGTATTTAAGAAAAGTCCTATAAGAAGCTAAGGCTGTGGCCATAGTTTTTAACTGGGGTCAGACCTCCTGGGTTGGCGAGCAAAAGTTGCTGTGTCTGAGTATATGCTTTTTTTCTGAAGAGTGGGAGAACATAGTATTGACTCCTTTTCCAGAGAAATCAATGACCCAAAGTAGGTAAGAATCCCAGAGATTTAGAGGTAATCCCTGGCCTCACCGCTGGCCTCTCAACTAGGGCTGGGCTTCTGGGTGACCTGTCCTGCCACAGGGTTGAGGCTGATTTGTGTTTCTCAGGGTGACTGCCTTGCTACCTCAACTGGATCTCCCAGGAAGCACGTTTCCAGGGCTGCAGCTCTCTGTCCTCATGGGAACTTTGGCTGGGAGGACTGCGCCCCTGGTAAGCATTTCATTTGCCAGGCTTGGCTCAGTGTTTATTTACTAGAAGATGAGACCTGTTAAAACAGAAAAATGGCCACCACACTGGAACATTTTTCTCTAAGTGCCATTATCCATGACTCCTACTGAAGGAAAAAAGAGGTAAAATCCTTATATTCTGGGCAAACGATTTTGCAATTTTCTGGTGACATTGATTTGAGCTTATCTGACTTCATAACAGATCTATCTTATCCATAAGATAAAATGTAGCTTGAAAATCAGAAGAGATGCTGGGGGCTGGGGAAGGGGGCATCACTCTTATTGTCAGATAAGATTTTGTTTTATAAGTCACTTTTCTCAGACAACTTAGACTAACTAAGGAGAGGTTCTCTCTGTGAAGATCAATATTGCTACTGGTCCTGAGCAGCAAAGAAATATATATATATATTTTTCTACCATCTACACGTAACAATGAAGAAGAGCAAGGAATCAGGAACAACTGATATATTAGTCACCTGATTGGTATCTGAAAAAACCATACCATTTAAAATTTTTTTAAAATTTTTGTGGGTATATAGTAGGTGTATATGTTATGAGGTATATGAGATGTTTTGACACAGGCATGCAATGCATGATAGTCACATTATAGAGAATGGGATATTCACCCCCTCAAGCATTTATCCTTTGTATTACAGACAACCCAATTTTAGTCTTTTAGTTATTTTAAAATGTACAATTAAATTATTATTGATTATAGTCACCCGGTTGTGCTATCAAATAGTAGCTCTTATTCATTCTATTTTTTGTACTCATTAACCAACCCCAACTCCCCTCAACCCCCACAAATCATACCATTTTGCTGTCATAGACATTATCATACCTTTCAACACTCTCTATAGTAGATTTGAGTGAAAGAAATAGGAAAATATGATCTCCACCAAAAAGATACATTCTGCAACCAAAGTCTGATATCAGTGTCGTGTCTCTTCTTGTCCCTTCATTCTTTCAATTCCACCATCTCTTCTAGAGGGAATAGTGGAAAGTGCTCTGGAGTGGAGTAAGATACCCTGGAATTGAATCCCACCTCGGTCATAAGTTATAACCTCTGTGAGCCTCAGTTTCACATCTTTAGAATCCTTCCTGATTTATTGGTCTCTGTGATTTATCAATTATATGTTTGATTATACTTCTTTGTGGTTCTGACAATTTTTATATAATATTTTTGAGGGTTTGTTACAAGTGTATTCAAGTTCAGAATTGTTATATCTTTCTGGTGAACAAAACTTAATCATTCCGTAGTGACTGTTTAATCTCTAGTAATTCTATTTGTTTTAAAGCCTATTTTGTCTGCTATTAGTGGAGCTCCCTAAGCTTTTGTTGTTATTGTTGATTGTTTGACTACTTGCTTTGTATGCCTTTTCCCATCTTTGTACTTTCACCTTTTCATATCCTTATCCTTTAGTACATTTCTCATAATCAGTTTTTTTTTTAATGGTTTTAGTAAAGGCTAAAGTTAACCAATATTCTTACTCTTGTCCCAAACAATACAAGAACTTTAGAGCATTTCAACTCCTGTCATTCTTCCTGACTTATATTCTATTTTTTTCACATATTTTATTTTTTCCTTTTTCATTTTAAGTGTTATAGTGGATGCTGTGTGCACTGCCTCAGTTCCTCTTTTGGGACTGAGGCATTCTTTCTGCCAGATGCTGAGAGTGTTGGTAGCTGATGGTTCTCAACTGAGTCTTTCACTGGAAACCGTTTTCAGCAGAAGATAATGGCCTTGCCCAAACTCCTGCCCCCTCTGCAGTGGCAGCTCTTGTCTAAGCCTGGTCAATGTGTACGTGTGTATGTGGGAGGATGAAGCTTCCCTTCCCTAAAGATGGGACAACTCTGATGGCCATTCCAGCTGCAGAGTTCTCTGTGGGATTGGGTGATGCCTTTGCTGTGACTACATACAATTCAACTCTTTTCTCTGTCAATTCTACTTTTGTTATTCCCCAGCAGGTGTTTCCCTCTAGAGCTCTCAAAAACCTCCCACATGCAAATCTCAGACTCACAGTCATTTCCCAGAGAATCTCACATAGGTTAAGGGTTCATGGCCAATGTTTGTTTGGACTTACCCACATATTTCCCATTTTATTTGCTAATAATTCTTTTTGTATCTGGGATCAATTTCCTTCTGCCTGAACTATATCCCGTAGAAATCCTTTAGACAGAGTGTGTTGAGTGAAAGACTTAATTTTGCTTTTTTCAGACAGATAATTTTAAAAATATAGAATTCCAGTTGACAATTATTTTCTTGAAGCTCATTAAAAATATCATTCTTTTATTTACAGATTTTCATTATTGCCTTTGCTAATTTAACTTCACATGAACTGTCACTCCTTTGAAGGTAATCTGTCTTTTCTCTTTGGCCATTTTTCAAATCTTCTTTTTGTTTTTGATGTTTTGCAGGTTCACCACAGTTACCCAAGTATGTGTTAACTTACTTGGGATTTACTGGGCTTTCTGAACTTTTGTATTGTTGTCTTTCATCAATTTAAAAAATTCTCAGCCAATATCTCTTTAAATATTATCTTTTCTCCTCCTTCCTGAACTCTGATTAGATGTATATAAACTTCATTCTAATCAAGTATCTTCTTAATCCTGCTATCATATTTCTTATCTCATTCTCTCTGTGATACATGTAGTATAATTTCTTCATATCTGTCTTCCTATTGACTAATGCTCTATTCAGCTCCTTCTAATCTTCTGTAAGCCTGTCCACTGAGTTTTTAATTTCACTTATTATATTTTTTATTTCTTAAAGTCATATGTGCTTTTTTCAAACATGCTTAATGTTCTGTAGTTTATTTATTTTCAACACTTTTAAAATTTCTTTAAATATATTAAACATATTACTTTGTTTCAGGCAATTTTAATATCTGAAGTTGCTGTGGGTCTGATTCTGCTGGTTCTTGTTCCTGTGAACTTACTGAGTTCTGATTTTTAAATTTTTAATAATGAACCCATATTCTTGGAACTTTATTTGTGGGAATTGAGACTGGGTTAAGAGTATGTTCCTTCAGAGAGAATTTGTGCTTGCTTTTGCCAGTGCTTACAGTGCCTGGGTCACTACCATCCTAGTAGTACTTCAAACCAATTCCAGGTGTGAAGTGGTTTTTTTGGACCACCCAGTTTGTCTGAATCCTGACTGCAAATCCACGTGAAGGGTAGTTTGTGGTTAAAGGCTATCAAGGGAGTTTTTTTCTTCTTTCGAATCACCACCAGGTTTCAAGACAGACAATAAGCCCTATGTTTTGGCTTTTCCCCCTGCTTCACTCTGCTCTAATCCTGTGACACTCTGAAAACCGAAGGTCAAGTTTACCAGTTTTGGCAAACACTTGAAAAAGCTGGTGACATTTGGCACATGCTGGTGAAAACCAACTTCTGTTTACCTCTCTAATTTCTTGCTTTCACTTAATTTTTGGCCTCTGAGTATTTCTTACTCACTTGCTAACTCATTGATGAATTTAAACAATGTGTTTTATATTTAGCTAGCATTTTAGCTGGTTCAGCAGAAGGGTTGGTCAGGATACCTGGTCCACCAGACTGCCGGAGATAGAAGTTTCCTGAACATCGGTTTTCAATTTTGTAAACTGTAATGATGATAATATATGTTTCACTGGGATTGTTGAAAGGATTTGATGAGACAATTCATGCATATTTCCTATAAAATAGAATTTTCCCAGTTGTGTTTCATGGAATTAGATAGTTACCTGGCTCAGCCTTCCTCAAAAGATTCTGTGATCAAATAGATTTGGGAGGTGCTGGTTACTGCAGATTATCCTGGAGAGTCACAAAGCTCATCAGCATCCTCAAAGCCCTGAGGAATCCTGTGGTATTCCCTACACTCCTGTGTCCTTGGAATAGTCTTTGTCCTGAATGTCTTTTAACAGCTCATTTGTGGAACACAGTCTGGGGAATACTGATGTATAAAATATTAAGTGAAGCTGGGCACAGTGGCTCATGCCTGTAATCCCAGCACTTTGGGAAGCCAAGGTGGGCAGATCACTTGAGCCCAGGAGTTTACGACCAGCCTGGGCAACATGGCAAAACCCTATCTCTACAAAAAAAAGATATAAAAATTAGCCAGATGTGATGGTGTGTGTCTGTGGTCCCAGCTACTTGGGAGGCTGAGCTGGGAGGATCACTTGAACCCAGGAGGTCAAGATGGCAGTGAGCCAAGATCACACCACTGCACTCCAACCTGGGTGACAGAGTGAGACCCCATCTCAAAAAATAAAATAAAATAAAACAGCAAATGAAATATTTAATGTGAAAGAAGTGTTACTCCCACAAACAGTCTAGGTTTTATACTGAGCAAAAAGCAAGAAAAAGACAGATCGGGGGAATCAGTGGCTCACAAATGCCTTGTTCCAGACTGCTGGAATCCAGCCCTGCTCTTAGGAGGGCATTCCCACTCCCCTAGTTGTGAGGATGCAAGCAGAGAAGTACACACTGAGTATATGAAGGCTTCCATGTTGAATCTCTGCCACCTATGCAGTTATCTTTCTGGGTGAAAGGCACACCTTCTCTCTCAAAGAGTTGATTTTGGAGGCCCTCCCTCAGCAAAGAGCTGATTTTGGAGGCCTTCCCTCAGCAAAGAGCACTTTCTCCAGAGAAACCTGGGTGGAGCAGAGCATCTATAATGTAGTAAGATTTACTGTGAGGCACAATTCATGATTGCAAAAATATGGAACCAATGTAAGTGCCCATCAACCAATGAGTAGTTAAAGAAAATGTGGTGTATATACGCTATGGAATACTACTCAGCCATAAAAAGGAATGAAATACTGTATTTTGTAGCAACTTGGATGGAGCTGGTGGTCATTATTCTAAGTGAAACAACTCAGGAATGAAAAGCCAAATATCAAATGTTCTCACTTATAAGTGGGAGCTAAGCTATGAGGGTGCAAATGCATAAGAATGATATAATGGAATTTTGGAGACTTGGTTGGAAGGAAAGTGTAGAAGGGAGATGAGGGATAAAAGACTACCTACTGGGTACAGTGTACACTGCTCTGGATACAGGGTACAGGTGCACCAAAATCTCAGAAATCACCACTAAAGAACTTATCCATGTAACCAGAAACCACCTGTACCCTCAAAACTATTGAAATAAAAAATTAAATTAAAAAAAGATTTACTGTGAGGCTGAGGCCTCAAAAATTATATTTCAAAAAGGAACATTTTTGATGTTACCCCACAGCCTATGTCCAAGGTCCATTTATTTTAGAGAAAAGAGAATTAGTCTTTTAAGGGCAGAAGGTTAGTCTTAAGTGTTTGGGGAAGTAAAGATGCAGGATAATTTCCCTACAAGAGGAGGAGAAATGTGTATGTCTACATGTTTGTGAAGTTGGTTTAGGTTCTTTAATTCCTTTTCCTGAGGCTTTAGGAGTAGCATTTCTATTTCCTTGATCAGTGCCACAAAGGATATGGAGATTCCTTAAAGAACTAAAAGTAGAACTACCATTTGATCCAGCAATCCCACTAATGGGTATCCACCCAGAGGAAAAGAAGTCATACAAAAAAGAAACTTGCACACGCATGTTTATAGCACCACAATTCGCAATTGCAAAAACGTGGAACCAACACAAATGTCCATCAATCAAGGAGTGGATAAAGAAACTGTGGTATATATATATGATGGAACACTACTCAGCCATAAAAAGGAATGAATTAATGGCATTCGGAGCGACCTGGATGAGATTGGAGACTATTATTCTAAGTGAGGTAGCTCAGGAATGGAAAATCAAACATCATATATTCTTGCTTATAAGTGGGAGCTAAGCTATGAGGATGCAAAGGCATAAGAATGATACAGTGGACTTTGGGGACTCAGGGGAAAGGGTGGGAAGGGGTGAGGGTTAAAAGACTACAAATAGGGTGCAGTGTATACTGTTCGGGTGACGGGTGCACCAAAAATCTTAACAAATCACCACTGAAGAACTTACCCATGTAACCAAACATCACCTGTTCCCCAATAACCTATGGAGATAAAAAATGTTTTCAGATCATAAAACTAGAAAAAGAGAAAAATAAACTCCAGGAAATATGTTCAATAACATTAGGCTTTAGGGAAGTGCAAATTAAAATGACAATGAGATATCTCTACACACCTGTGAGAATGGACTACTTCTATATTGCACTACACCACTATCAGAATTATGCTGAGTGAGAAAAGTCAATCTCAAGAGGTCACATGGTATATTGTTTAATTTACATAACATTCTTGAAATAACACTATAGGAATGGAGAACAGATTACTGGTTGGTTGCCATGGGTTCAGACCTTGGGATGGAGCAGATGAAGACGGAAGCGGGTTTGGTATAAAGGAGCAACACAGAGGATTGCATATCCTTGTGGTGATGGCACTGTTCTTTTTCTTGACTGTGGTCACATGACTCTACACATTTGATAAAACCACTTTGAATTAAATACCCACACATGTACACAAATAAGTGCATGTATAACTGGTAAAATCTGAATAAGGTGGGTGGAGTGTATCAATGTCAGTGTCCTGGTTGTGAACTGGGTGAAGGGTACATAGGATCTTTCTTGTATTGTTTCCTAAAACTGTACGTGAATCTACAATTGTCTCAAAATAAAAAGCTTTTAAAAATTACAAAACAGTGCCTTTCCCATGCAGTCTAGGAGCAAATAACTTCTTGAATCAAGCTTGTCTTACCGAAAACAAGGACTGAGGCTCCACCATTCCTTGTTTCTCTTGACTCTTGAAAAGATGCCTCCTGGTCCAAATATGTTCACAACCATGCTGCAGAATGAGAGAAGTGCATGCTGGGGCTGTGCTCTACTCACAGGAGTCATAACTCGGTCTCTCGTTTGGTAGTTGTGAACTGCCTGCCTCAGAAATACCAGATTAAGATGCTGATTAAGATGCAGATTTTTCTAGGCCCCACACCAGACCTATCCAGAATAACTACCTTGTTAATTTCCTGATGTTATTATTGTGCATAAGGTTGGAGTTCTCTGTAGGAGTAGCCTCAGGTGTGATCGTAGGAAGTGGCTATTTGTGGCGCAGGTATCTTTGCTTGACTTTTGATGTAAGAAAACATGATATTCCTTCATGCAGGCTTCAATACTCTCAACTACTGACCCAGTCTTTAAATCTCAAACTGAGGGTCTGGGTGATATGTTCCCTTCTACATACAGCCTTTGGAGCCTACCTGACCACTTTGCTTGAAATAACTGGATTGAGATGGGCTAGTAGTGTGTCCAGAGTTTGTTCCTTCTGGTGGGTTCGTGGTCTTGCTGACTTCAAGAATGAAGCCGTGGGACCTTTGCGGTGAGTGTTACAGCCCTTAAAGATGACATGGACCCAAAGAGTGAGAAGTAGCAAGGTTTCTCGTGAAGAGCGAAAGAACAGAACTTCCACAGCATGGAAGGGAACCCGAGCGGATTGCCTCTATTGGCTGGGGTGGCCAGCTTTTATTCCCTTATTGGCCCCTCCCATGTTCTGTTTCTGTCCTATCAGAGTGCCCTTTTTTCAATCCTCCCTGAGATTGGCTACTTTTAGGATCCTGCTGATTGGTGCATTTTACAATCCTCTTGCTAGCTACAGAGCACTGATTGGTGCATTTTACAATCCTCTTGTAAGACAGAAAAGTTCTCCAAGTCCCCACTCAACCTAGGAAGTCCAGCTGGCTTCACCTCTCAGTAGCAAACAAGCAAAATTATTAGAAATCTTACATTTCTATGTAACTATTTGTTTTCAAAGTACTTTCAAAACTAAAGACACAAACACCCTATTCATTGGCTCCTCCCTACAAATCTTCAAGACAAGTAGAAGTATGAATAACTCCCATTTACAAAAGTGTAAACTGAGGCTCAGATAGATGAACTGATTTGTTCAGGCTTCTGAATGCAGAAAGTGGTGGAGCCAGCTTTTGAATCCAAGGTTTCTTACCAGCCCATCCTCCATTTTTCCTCTTCCACTTCCACTGAACTCTTTCTACCCCTTTTTTCTCCCTTCCTTCCTTAAATTTTTACTTGCTCTTTCTATTAATCAGTGTCAACTAAATGGCCTCTTTTGGCTGTTCTGTCCTAGCCTTTGCAGAAATAGGTACATTTGCCACCATGAAACACAAATAATTTACCACTTTACTAACCTAAATGCTGGCAAGCCCTTACCAGCTGGGTGTATTCACTTGTCAGTGTCTTTACAGAGAAATGTGGTGGAAACTCTGAAAAATGTTTTGCTTAATTAGGCTGTTTTATGAACATTTCTTTCACTCTATGAATTTTCCTAACTCTTGATTTTGTAAAGCTAAAAATAACTTCACCGATAATCATGCCATATGGATGTGGGGTGCGCTTTTTCTTTTCTTTTTTCCCCTCAAAGGACACATGTAACCACCCACAAAAAGAGGGCTGAGATCTCTGCTGTTTGACAGAATGGTAAGGGAAGATGCTTGTATAATTTGAACCCTAAACATATTTAACTGAAATAATGCGAGACTGGCTGTTCTGTTTATCCAGCAGAAAGAGAGTGCTTTTTCATTTCTTTAGTTAATTTGATTCATGTAAATTGCTTATTCTCCAAAATCCATCCAGCATTAAATGTGAAATAATTGTCTAAACTACAGAATGATCCAGATAACTATTTAACAAGCTCTTTCCTTCTAGAGCTTACACATATGCAGGAGGAAAAAAGTTTTTCCCTTATATTATTCGTATAACTTTAAAAAGTCTTTGCAGTGCTTTATCATCCACCCATATTTGGTCACCCACAGAGCTTTGGGCGTAGAGACTTAGCTACACAGAGCACAGAGGTAGTAGATTTGTTCTGCTTTCAAAGAGGTTCACAGCAGTATTATATTTTTGTGTGTGTTCATTCTTCAAACCTACTGTTTTCTCCTTCCCCAGTAGTGGGCAAGAGGGCATTTCTTAGCTTCCCTTCTTTAAGTGTCTGATCAGGAAGTCCTTAAGGTGAACAATGTACTCCCACCAGCCTGCCAGTAAATGTGAACAGTCTTCGTCTGCCAGCTGCCTGCTGAAGTGATTTAGCTGCTGTGTGCCTGGACCCAGAGCTCAGAACAGGAGCTGGGCAACAACTGAGTCTAAAAATAAGCTGGCAGCCACATTCCAAGTGCTAGGCTATGGCTGAGTCACCCCTTGCAGCATTTCAGCAGGAGCACGGCTGGGCATGTGTGGCTGCATTTTGTACCTGCCAACCTCTATGGGGAGTTCTTTTCTCCATGTCATGCTTCTCATACAAGTCATGGTGCACAGGAAAAACAATGTTGGAATACTGGGGTTGATTTGGTGAAGTTCTAACCTGAGATAATGTATTAGTCCTTATGCAGGAGGGGAAGGAAGGTCAGCCTTTTCTTATATTATCTTAATAGACATAGTCCATGAAAGCTTCCAGGGCTAATTGTGGTGAAAATGTGCCAGGTAGACCCCTTTCATGCCAACCATAATTAATAGTGTTATAGTCTTCAAGGCCATAATGCTCATCAGTTATTAATTAGCAATTCGTTTTGTTGAATAAATAATACTTATGATTGATGATAGAACTTGTAATTGGGCACTAGAAATGGCTCCCCTGGGACTGGCTTACCAGCAAGTATTAACCACGACATGGTAACGACAAACACAGAGGATCGTGCAGGAAAATCCAAGTTAAACAATTGTAACACAGCCAAGGTATTCCTTCTCAACAGGAGAAAAATCTGTCCTGATGTGTATTCTGGGCTAGAGTGTGTTAATTGTTTCTGGCCACACAGTGTTTGGGTTTTCCATTTCCTCTTAAGTTTGTAATCAGCCACCCTATTTTTTTTTTCCAAAAAGCAAATTGTTCTTTGCAAGACAATTCTATTGACTTCAAATTACTCTTGCTATAGGTCCTTTCGAAGTATCGTCATGACATGTACACACAGACTTGAGGGAAAAAAGTGCTTTTCCGAAAAAGTAATGATTGAAATTTTTATTTTAAATGATTCCTTAGATTGAATTCACTTTAGATTAACAGATTTTCCTGCCCAATTGATTTTCTGGCATCCATGCAGTGATCCAGCAGAGATAAAATGGGGGTTCATTTAGTCCATGGCTCCAAGGAAAAGTGAGAGCCTGGCAAAGAGAGCCAGCAAAGCTTCTTTCTCGCCTGCTCGGTTGGAGCAGGACAACTGGAGCCGGTCAGCTGCTGACCAGATGCTGCCTTCAATTAATATTCCAACCCTCAAAGACATTTATCGCTTACTCTCGAAAGCAGAGCAGCTGAGTAATAAAGGGAACCACTAAAGCTGTTTTTTTTTCAAGAGCATTTATAATGGCTAAATTGCTTGAAATAAATTAGCACGAAAAATAAACATAGTTTGTACAGTATCTGTAAAACAAATTTCCAATCTTGGGAAAATAGAGCGACAAAGTGGGAGCTTGCATTTAACAAGCACATGCAATATGCTTCATTAAGATGGCTTTTTTTAAAAAAAAAAAAAAACAATTTTAAAAGGGTTAATAAACTCCAAGATATCATTGCCAGTTAAACAGGTCCTGCACCATTTTAAGGCAAGTAAGAGGCTACAAAGGAGACAGTTAAAAAGAAACCAAGAGACTGTGTTGTAATGCTAACAGGCAATTAACAAACTCATGGGTGTTAATTATCTTCATACTGTATCATGTTCAATTAGCTTAGTCTCTGCAACAAAGGCAACGATGAACAATTGCTTTGATAGGCGTACAGTACTTCATTTGTAGTTAATCGGTTTAAGCCCTGCAGTTGCTAGGTTACCTTGGTCTCCAGAGGTAAAAAGCTGTACAGATGCACTATGTTTAAATGACTACAGAGAACTGTTTAAACTCAAACCATGTATAACTCTTTATTGATTTTTCACAGAAGATCTCAGCTCTGATGATAAGGTTTTGATATATTTTCCTGCTACAGCCAGTTCCTTAGAGTATTGCAGAAAAAAATCTGTCAATATGCTTCTATTATGATCTCTTGATCTGTGCCTATAAAAACCTTTAGCCGCAACCCTTATTATAAATAATGGAAGAAGCAATATCTGATTTTTTTTTTTCACACTGTACTACATGAAGATTTTTTTTCTTCATTGCCTTTGGATCCAAATTACAGGGCTTCTTTCTGTACCGGTGCTTTAAAATAATAAAGAAGAATTTCTAGCTCTAATTAATTTGATTGACTCTCAGCAGGACGGGATCAGCTGTAGCATCATGAACTTTAACAATAACTACCAATTGATGGGCAGTTCACATCAATAAGACCATCACTAGCCTCTCTCTCACCTGTCACCAGGCGGGGAGTGAGCAATAACCAGACCCCCACAGATGCTCCCCGCTTAGCGCTTTCTGCCCTATTAGCAATTTATAATGGTGATCAAGAAACAGTCAGCGGCAAATCAAGACAACTGTCTGGCTGCCTGTTTAATTGGCCTTGTTTGCTTTTTGATAAATGGCTCGTGACTACTGTAGGCCCCTGTATTTTGACTTTTAATAGGCCACAGTGATTAGACTACCAACAGATACTAGGTCAAAACTGAGGAAAGGTGCAAAAAATGTTAATTAATATCAATAATAGGCAATTATTAGTTAGAAGGACCTACTAGCTGCGTGCTCTAATGGCTCAGAGCTAACTGGAAGAGAAGTGCTGCCAAATTAGCATAACTGTATGCAGACTGCATGGTGGAGCCTAGCAAACATCTGTTATGTTAGTAATTCAAATAGAATTCCTGCCTTTCGAGTGATATTCGCAGAGTCAGCAATCCCTCTTGGCCATTTCAAGGCACTAACAATACCCTAGTGACTGGTGTCCTTCCAAATGGGCTGTGTTTGAGGCTAAGAATTAAATTGCACCTTTGCTTTTGGGTTGTGCTGTTGAGGAGCTTAAGGGGGTCACTGTCCTCTGGTCAGCAGAGGGTGGAGGAGAAGGGTTTTGCATGAAGCCATACTGACCTTAGAGAGAAATGCAATGTGGACCCAGCTGACTCAGGGAGGGACACAAGCTTTCTGTGTTTGCTGTTTCATAATTAGCGCCTAGAACATGGCTATGCCTAACGTGTCACATAAAATGCTATATATAATTCTCACAGCGGGATTCTTTGTTATTCATTCCTTGAAGTGTGTGTGTGTGTACGTGTGTGTGTGCACACTCACATACACACTGATAAAGGGCTGACAGTGTGTTTTGAAACATAAAATGAGTTAAGGTGAAGTAGCACTTAAGACAATGAAATGATGGGTATCATAAACACTATTTCCCATTCTTGTTATCAACATTAAGATCACCTTGGGCAAAAATTTAAATTCTCGTCAAAGGATGTTAGAATAGATCCTTAAGTCCTAATGGAGATACTGAGATCCAGGGAGATCAAGAGACTTGTTTAGGGCCAACGACCTGGTTCTGGGAATGGCTAGAAGGAGATACAGATTTCCAGACTTCCTACCCAGTGCCCTTCACCTGACCTTGCTGCCTCCCGAAAAGCTATGAGTTTCTGTCCATGATTTAGTGTCTGGTGGATATTTCCAAAAGCCACGTTTGAAATGTAAACGAGGAATATGTGTAGAAAGTGCTCCCACCATAAATGCATGACATTTATGAAATAGCATGTACCCAAACATACTTTATATTTAGGATTTTTAAAAACTGGGTTATAAAATTGTAAAACCCACAACCATCTCTTGAGATATTTCACATTTTAATGTGAGGCAGAGTTTTTTTTGTTTGTTTGTTTTTGTTTTGAGAAGGGTGTATTATAATTATGTTATTCTTTATTTCATTTCGAGCTTGTTTTCTTTTACGTCTGGCTTGGACCAAACAGGGGAAAGATCTGTGTGTGGTGCCCTTTTCCTTCCCCACCAGAGGACTGACATTTAAGACCCATTTGACTAAACATTTTCAAGATCTCTAAAAAACAAAAGGTGTGTAGGTGTGTGCGCGCATGTGTAGGGGG
The DNA here is from genome assembly GCF_029289425.2 of Pan paniscus. Lineage (NCBI taxonomy): Eukaryota > Metazoa > Chordata > Mammalia > Primates > Hominidae > Pan > Pan paniscus. The sequence continues at coordinate 78,507,383 of NC_073262.2, read as the reverse complement.
AAAGAATCTGTTTCTTGAAGGATTGAGTTGAATTTTGGATTATAACAAACTAATTTTCTTCCCCCTTCTCCTCCTACCCTCTGACCCCCACCCTCACCCCTCAACACTAAGGAAATCTCTCCAGCCACATCATTTTGTTAATAGCACTTAACTATTAGGCTTTTCAGTACCACAGTGCCAAAGAAAATGGGATTACTTTTTCATCTCTCTTCCTGCTTAAATACTTTGAAAAATCATCTGCTTTTGAGTCTATAAGGAAACTATTATGTAAGCTTAAAAATAACATTTTTAGATAATTCATTGCTGGGAACAAAGTCTTTTAAAATGATGGAGATATGATACTTTAGTTTTTTGTTTTTTTACTATTTCACTCAAATATTTGTTGAGCACTGAGCCAAATGTAAAATAATCATAAAGATAATAAGAATAGTACAATTATGAATTATTTACCTCCTAATATGTTGATACATTTTATATGTATCAACCATTCAATTCTTGTGACAACACAATGACATATAGCTGCTTTAAATCTCCATTTTACAAATAAAAAACTGAGGCTTAGCAAGCTCATTGAAGTATAAAGAAGTGCAGTTTCTATTTAACTTAAGTTTAAATGTTTTACTCTTTGTAATATAAATTGTTTTCCTTTTTTGAGGATTTTAAGAGTTTTCCCAATTCCTCTGTATAAAAAATATAAAGTTTGAGAAGCAACAAACAAAATGGTTTACTTCATAATGTCTTTTTCGGGTGTGTTACCTTTTTCAAATAGAGCATGCATTATATATAAAGGTTACTGTAACATTTTAAATATTGATGTTTCTAGAGTGAGAGGAAATTATATTTATTTTCTCTTAATAATTAAAGTTTTGGTTATTTTATTTCTGCAAGCTGACTGCATTGCAGTGTATTTCTACTTAAGCTGTTTTCCACTGAATCTAAGATGTTATTGATTACAAGAAGGACCATTATTTTATTTACCACAATTAAGAAAAAGATGCTGCCAATTAAACTATGACAGAATGTTTTCTAATTTTAAATAATGACTTAGAATTTTTATTTTAAGTTCTTGAAACAGCTTTTCTAGACTGATTTCTAGACCGATTTAGATAATCCACAGGTTTAAAAAGAAAAAAACCAATGTAACTCCTATGTATTCCTAAATCCAACTCTTATGATTCAACTGAGAGCCATCTAGAACCATGTTTTTCTACACAGTATTTTCTTCTGGGCCGTCAAGAGCATTGATAATACAACATTTCTTTAAAAGCGCTCCACTGTTATCTCTGGGATTTTCTTCCTTGTCAATGAGATCCATTCTGCAAGTTTTGATGCTGGTGTGTTTTATGTTCTCATATGAGCAGACCATGACAACTCTGCCAGGACTTTCTGCTGGCTGATGGTGATAGTAAAGCTCATCTGGATTGCAGAGATGTTAAAATGTGCAAAAAACCAAAAATGTACAACAGAGAATTCATGAAATGTGTTAGTACACTCATCAGTTATCTGTCATTATCCAAATATCTGTAGGCTTATATAATTTTCAGAGAAGTAAACCCAGTGATTAATTCCAGCCTATTAAGATGACATGGAGCTGGGCACAGTGGCTCACGCCTGTAATCCCAGCACTTTGGGAGGCTGAGGAATGTGGATCACTTGAGGTCAGGAGTTCAAGACCAGCCTGGCCAACATGGCGAAACACAATCTCTACTAAAAATACAAAAAAAGTAGCCTGGCATTGTGGTGCACACCTGTGATCCCAGCTACTCGGGAGGCTGAGGCAGGAGAATCACTTGAATGTGGGAGGCAGAAGATACAGTGAGCCAAGATTGTGCCATTGCACTCCAGCCTGGGCAACAGAGCCAGACTCCGTCTCAAAAAAAAAAAAATGACATGGGGTCACAAATGTCATTTTCATAAGAGTGTTCACAGACCAGCTGTCAGTGGTGCGTTCACTAAACAGTGAATATAGTGAAAAACCCTGAACATTCTCTCCACTCTACATAGTAGGATAAGAAACTAGTAAATAGAACCTTTAGGGTTTCTTTTGTGTACTTGTTACTAAGATTGACTTATGCAGTTTTTAAGAGCCAAATTCCACATGTGGTGAATTATGCCTTCAGGCATAATGAGAATGATGGCTTCCCTGGTGATATGCCTTTAGGCTGATCAAGAGCACCCCCATTGCCTATGAATGGAAGAAGTTTTTTCTCTAGCTTGTTGGAGCCAGGACCACCTGCAAAAATGTTCCTAAGAAGTCTGGAAAGCTGAAGCCTTGCATTAAGTGGGTACCAGAGTGTCTGTCTGCAAGGGAGAAGGCCCTAATTCTGATTGGCCCCTATGACTTGCTGCTTTTGTTAATGTGCTGGAATGGGTAGGACCAGAAGAATTCCAGAAGAATTTTCTGCCTTATATTCTGCCTATGACCAGTCTTAGACCACTATATTGTATGTTTTTTCCTTTGCAAATTTAGTCCTTGGATAGATATTAACATTTATTGAGCCCCCTTCTGTTCATGCCAGAAGTATCTGTGACTATGAATAATTAGCTAATAGGTTGGTGCAAAAGTAATTGCGGTTTTTGCCATTACCTTAATTTAACCACAATTACTTTTGCACCAATCTAATAGTAATCTGCCTCATGGGAAGTAACATATTAGTCAAGAGCCAGAGTTTTGCACTCATGAAGGCCTCGGTTTGAATCCCAGCTCTGCCGCTTTTCATTGGTGTGATCCTGGGCTCCAGTTTTCTCATCAGTAAGATGGGAACCATGATACCTACTCTACACCCATTCATAGGTATTTGAGAAAATGCATGTGATACACTTTGTCAAATGCCTGGTTATAGTAAGTACACAATTGGTGGTACTCATTGTCATTATCATTTACTTTTATTAATAGGCCCTGTCACACTGTGGGGACACCTAGCTCATCAGAGATCATTGCTTCTCCAGATTTATTTTCTACAAAAGGGTAACATTGTCAGAAAACATTCCTTTTTTTTTCTAATTTTACTTTAACTTCTGGGATACATGTGCAGAACATGCAGGTTTGCTACATAGGTATACATATGCCATGGTGGCTTGCTGCACCTATAAACCCGTCATCTAGGTTTTAAGCCTCGAATGCATTCGATATTTGTCTTAATGCTATGCTTCCCCTTATCCCCCACTCCCTGACAGGCCCTGGTGTGTGATGTTCCCCTCCCTGTGCCCATGTGTTCTCACTGTTCAACTCCCGCTTATGAGTGAGAACATGTGGTGTTTGGTTTTCTGTTCCTGTGTTAGTTTGCTGAGAATGATGGCTTCCAACTTCATCCATGTCCCTGCAAAGGACATGAACTCATTCTTTTTATGGCTGCATAGTATTCCACGGTGTATATGGGCCACATTTTCTTTATCCAGTCTATCATTGATGAACATTTGTGTTGGTTCCAAGTCTTTGCTAATGTGAATGGTGCTGCAATAAACATACATGTGCATATGTCCTTATAGTAGAATGATTTATAATCTTTTAGGTATATACCCAGTAATGGGATTGCTGAGTCAAATGGTATTTCTGGTTCTAGATCCTTAAGGAATCACCACACTGTCTTCCGCAATGGTTGAACTAATTTACGCTCCCACCAACAGTGTAAAAGCATTCCTATTTCTCCACAGCCTCACAAGCATCTGTTGTTGTCAGGAAACATCTCTAACTGATCAGAGGACATTCATTGCCTTCTCCATTCCCTTCCCTTGTTTGGAGCTCTGCTCTCCAAATAAACACCTCTTTTCTGCCCCAGATCTACATTGCATCCATTCCTGATGTTCTGATTAGTTATGTGTTGACCTATTGTCGATTTATTGTTATAGGTGTGTCTTTTTGTACATAGTGTGGTCAGATGAGCAGCAGATTGGAAGTTGGTCAGCTTAGATCCTAGTCCCAGCCCTATCGCTGACTAGCCATGTGATTTCCCTCATCAATAAAATTCTTGCTCTGTGTGCTACCTTATTAGGATCTTGTGAGTTTTATCATTTATGACAGCCACCATTTAGTGAGCACCTTTAATCCTTGTGATGCTCTTGCAAAGTAGTTACTATTCTCCCCATTTTAGAAATGGAGAAACAAACTAGAGGTTAACGGCCTTAACTGTTCTCACTGCCTGTGTGATTTGGAGCAACTGCATTAACCCTACTAAGTCTCAGCATCCTCATTTGGAAATTAGAGGAGATAATGGCTCTGCCTCCGAAGTTTGTGAGGATTGAAGCACATGATGTGTGGAGGGCCTTGGACAGTCACACACAGTAGGGCACTCCAGAATGTTTGGTGATATGGCTTGTCAAGAGTCACATAGCTGGAGAGGGCCAGAGCTAGATTTCAGTCCAAGCCTGTCTAGCTCTTTGAGCATATGGGAGCAAGCACTTGCTAACACAAGTGCAAAGTGGCCTATGAAGGCCCCTGTCCTGGCATAATCCTGGGAGAGGGAGAAGCCTCATCTTCCTTCTCACTCTTGGAGTATTCCTCTTTCTCCTCTTTCACCTCTAGACTGTTATCTGCTGTCCTATACCCCACTGGGAGCACAAAGGGAAGACCATAAGAACTGGAGCCAGTTTTTTCTTTCTTAAAGGCTACAGGCATGTCTTTTTAAAAATGTGGTAAAATACACATAACAGAAAACTTACTATTAGTAACATTTTGCAAATTCATAATGTTGTGCAACAATTACTACTATCTAGTTTCAGACCATTTTCATTACTCCCAAGGGAAATCCCTTACCTAATGAGCACTCATCCCCCATCCTTGCCCACCCCCATTCCCTGGCAGCCACTAATCTGCTTTCTGTTTCTATGGACTTGTCTATTCCAAATACTTCATATAAATGGAATCACACAATAAGTGGTCTTTATGTCTGGCTTCTTTCACTCAGCATAACAAAGCTTGTCTGCATCTCTTTCCTTCTCCCCACCAGCTCCAGGCAGATTGTGAGGAAAGATTTCCCACTGTTTATTTTTGGCAAATCCTCTTTTTGCCTGCTGACTCTCACCACCATGGTGGCTGATTAGCTTCATTATGAAAAATCTTGCTATTGCTCTGGAACCTTCCTAAAATGGTCTGTCAGTCCACCAAACATGGCAGAATCTGCTTGTGATAGAAAGACTCTTCAGTCTCAGCAATTCGTGGTCTTTGCTTCTGCAGATTAATTCTCTCTTCCAGCAGCAGCTAACTCTTCCTTTCGGAATATGAGATTCAAGATGGCATGTGTAAGGCAGAGTTTTTAACCCTGCCTCCCTCATGATCTATGTAGGAGTCCTGGCAAGCCCACATACCACTTAATAACCTTATCTGGAAATGAAGAACTTAGATGCATCGACTGTGCGAGGTCCTGGAGAAGGAAGAAAATAATTCACAGGTCTTTCCAAGTCTAAAATGCTACCTAATGAAATGGATATTTTTCCAGTGAGGAACAATGGATACCAAATTGCCACCTATAAAAATGTACACACAATTAAGAGTTCGGGGAGTTTACACAGATGGAGTGGGTCAGTGATTGGAACTAAAAAATCTGGTTCCTTTGATATTTGTATTTCTCTTTACAAATGATCGCAGTGGTATTTTGGTTATGTTACATAAAACCAAACAACAGTAACGATCAAATATACCAAAGGAGCAAGAGGAGTTTAGGTTGTGGGTAGTGGCAGAGGCAGAAGAATCTGAGCCATCTCTAGTCTTAAAAATCTGTGAGTCTGAGTCCTCTTTGAACTTCTTGGGGCTTTGCAGAAGATGAGAGAGGAGACCCCACATGACAGGAGGCAGGGCAGGGCAACTTGTCATCTCCTTACCCATCTTGGCTTATGCATATTTTGCATAGTGATTTCTGTTTGGAAATTGATTTACAGCAATTGCAGGTGGCTGAGAGAGCTTGTTTCAAGGCAGGATTTGAAGGGGAAAAGAAAGGACCTTGTCCAAAGCTTTCTCCAAGGCAGGTCATGCTGAGTGAAGGTTCCTTGTTGGAAAAGAAAGGAATTCCCCATGGGGTCCTGTCGTCTCACTCCAGCTGACGGCTCTATTGCAGGTATGGTGCCTCCATGGCTGTCAGTCATTTGAGGGGAACCTCTGACCCCCAAGACCTCCCTGGGTTATTAAGGGGGATGGCATGCATGTGTCAGGCTGGTGATGGTGTATGTGACACAGAAACTGTCACAGAGCAAAGATGGGGGAAGCTGAGCACCTGCTTCCTCAAAGCAGCCACCAAGTCATGCCTGATGTTAGTGCTCCATTAGAGGGCGTACTGCCTGAGGGTCATATGTGGGGTGTGTGTGTGTGTGTGAGAGAGAGAGAGAGAGAGACAGAGAGAGAGAGAGAGTATGTGTGTGTGAGCGTAAGGGGCCCAGGGAGAATATCTTAATGGGATTTCTAGTCTTCCTTGTTTATTTCACACACACAATTCTGAATTAACACCTCCATTCATGTACTTGATGTTACCACTGAATAACTATATGGAAGGATTAGATGTCTGGAACTCCAGCCACTTATTTCTGCTGACTGTAAAACCATGGCAGTTGGTGAGCTGTTCATTTAGCTAGCACTAAAGATGCCCAAATAACACCCCCACTGATTGTTGCTCATCTATACTTTGTAAATATGCTTCTACATGTGGGTACACACATGTATTAATCTCATTTATTTCCTAAATATGAAACTGGATTTGGAATAAATCCATCAGGAATATGGGCCTAACAACACATTTAAATAGTCACCAATTGGTACCAATAGCTCTGTAATAATTTGTTCTCATTTCAGTTTCCCAAACTGAAGAGCTCTTCCTCAGTCCTTTCTTATCTAGAACCCATAAGTTCAAGAGATTCAGAGAATTTTCTATTAGTGCTGTGATCTTTGCCAGCTGTAGTTTAGTCTACAATTTGATCTATTCTGGGGTGTAAGTACTTGTTAATGGGTTTTGAAGGCCAGAATAATAAATAATGCTTAGGAATCTTTTATAACAGGCCTGGAATAGATTTTTAAAGCAAACTGAGGTAGATTTTCAACATGTGTATAAGGTACATATATTCTGTTCTGGCAGAAACCAGAACAGTTCTGGTGGAAAATTTTCTTTTTTCATTCAATAAATAATTAGATATGCAAAATATGTGATGTTTAAACATGTTTACCCTAATGGGATAGTCTTTAACCAAAGGGATGGATATTTTATTTTATTTATTTTTTTAACATAGAACACAGGGATAATAAAAGTTTATTTTATTTATCTGCTAGAGGAATCCCAAGAGGCAAAAAAATACAGCCAATGTTGGACAAAACAGATAATTGACATTACCAATTTTTAGTAAGGTTCTTAGTGTTTTGTTTTTTGAAATCTGATTGCATTAAGACACATATACTCTCCAATGTAAAAAAACACACCCTATACTGAACTAAATGCACAAAAGACCTCATTATTGGAACATTAGCCATGATTATTTTAATATTCTCCCATCTTGCAATTTTGAAAATATACAGGCATTATGCAAGAAGAAGGAAGAGGAAAAGGAGGAAGAAGAGAGAAAGGAGGAGAAGGAGAGGGTGGTAGAGAGAAGCCTAGTTAAGAATTCCTTGCTCCAGTAGTGAACAAGGACTAAACACAAACAACGGGTGAAACACAGATACTAATTCACATAGCAAAGAGTGGGCAACCATACCAATGAACTGATGCAGACTCTGTATAGAATTCCTCTGCTATGACTCAGTTCTTATTTTCTCCTCTTTGTATGTAGGTGAAATTTCATCATGATGAATAGTACCTTGGATCTTTTTTTTGAGTTCTGAATGTAAGTGTTTGGCTTTGTTTATAATACAACCTTTTAGTATCCAGAAGATAACCAATGCTCTAATGATAAAGATCTTTTGATACAAAGGGTTTTAACTTCTGCCAGGTCCTACTTATTCATTTTTTCAGAAGGTATTTTATATGTTTCTTAAACAACACATACATTATGTAAAATGTAAGAATTAATGTACGTTCTCAAGGCCAGATTCAGTGACAAAATGCACTACCTGAATCTATAACACATTTACTCTTTGCTGCATATAAGTTACATATAAGAAATATAGGCTATATTGTTTTGTGACTCATGCAGTAAATGTTTACAAAAATCAAACAACTAGACATTCTTCAGCTACTAAAATTAACCGTCCCAGTCAATAAAGACTTAACAAAAATAAAAGCACTGATGGTTACATCAAAACCATGCTGGACTGAGTTAGTCCTGGAAGAGCTAGTTGTCAGGGCCATAAGGAAAGCATTGGCAGCTGCAAATTTTCCTCTTCATATGCCACTGAGACTATTCTCTTCTCAAATGGCATTACCCCATACCACAGGCTTTTGCTAAAGAGGCATTTCAGTCTTCAAATGAAAACAATCAACCTTTCGTCAAAAAGCAGATAAATGCCTTTCTTGAGTTTCTGATCCTGAAAACAGCTTGCTATAGGTCCTTAAGGCAAATGCCAGGAGTCAAAGAAACTGTAGAACAGTCTCAAAATGTAAACAATAAAATCACTGACCAAGGTGTTATATCCCTGGATGAAAACTCTTTATAAGAAGACCTAACTGGATAGGACCAACTTCTTGGCTTTTGAAGGTAATATGAATTTTATATCCTAGAAGCACTGCAGTTTTTTTCTACTGTAGTGACTTCCAGAGTAGATAAAATTCATGATGTTGCTTAAAAAAAATACATAGCATGGAGAAGCTACTCAAATACCAAGCAGTTTTCAGGTTTGTTTGTTTTACTTTTACATTTTTCTTCTGTGGTTGGCATATGGAAAACCAAACTGGGAAATCATAATGTTGGAATATTTTAAGGGCATGCTATCATATATATTAACAAGCTTATTTATATAATAAGACCTCTGCAGAGCATGCTCAGCTCGATGTCACATTCCAGAATAGCCACTGTTGGTTTCTTTTTCAAAATCGTCCATGTTTACATGCTTCACAAATATCCCTGAAGTCTTCTCAGTATGCTTGGCAATGATACAATTCATGGCAATATCATCATAGTTTTGAGTATCTTCTATCAAAGCATGGACAACTGTGGGTTGCCTCTGAAAAAGTTTGAGATATATGCTATTGAAGAATGAGCCTCTAATCAGTACCATAGAGTACTGGTCACCATTTCCAGACCCTGGTGCTTGCATTTCAAAACTTCTGGTTGGATGTTTTAAACCTCATGACTGATGTGTGGATTTGGATCACATTAAACTTACTGACATAACATGTCAAAAGAGGAGATGGGATCCTGCAGGGTTCTGGGAAGTAATAAGATTTCTTTTTAGTGGGTCCTGGATACAGAGAGGATCTTTTCTGGGAAGTTTTAGATTTACACACTTTGAGAAAATAGAGTTCAAGAAATTTGGGTTTCGATTAGGCACAGTGGCTCACGCCTGTAATCCCAGCACTTTGGCCAAGGTGGGTAAGGCAGGTGGATCACTTGAGGTCAGGAGTTCGAGAACAGCCTGGCCAATATGGCAAAACCCGTCTCTACTAAAAATACAAAAATTAGCCGGGTATGGTGGTGCACACCTGCAATCCCAAATACGTGGGAGGCTGAGGCACGAGAATTGCTTCAACCCCTGGGAGGCAGAGGTTGCAGTGAGCTGAGATTGTGCCACTGCACTCCAGCCTGGGCGACAGAGTGAGACTCTGTCTCAAAAAAAAAAAAAAAAAAAAAAAAAGAAAGAAAGAAATATGGGTTTCATTTTGAGATCTGTTCCAGGCCTGATGATACTCAAGGACTGAGACATAATATTTAGCCTGAAAAGATGCATTAGGAGTATGATTCTTCAAAAACCTTGAGTATTTCTGAGCTAAATTCCTTACTAATATGATGTGCCATTTTAATTTCTAATGCTTATGATAATGTTTATCAGGGAATTTCCTCTTCTTTCTTTCTCTCTCTATCCTTCATTCCCTCCTTCCCTCCCTCCCTTCCTCCCTCCCTCCCTTTCTTCTTTCAATTCTTTCCTTTATTTTTTGAGATGGAGTCTGGCTCTGTTACCCAGGCTGTATGGAGTGCAGTGGCATGTATCAGAGAATTTCTGATTAACCTTTGTTAAAAGAAAATGTACACTCAGGTTAAATTAGGAATATGTCATCCAGTAATACTAACTAAAATTAAGTTTATTCCTGAAAGTTTCTAACCATCAATGGCTAGCTTGGGGATGGCTCAATACGTTAGATATATTAATCCATTAAGTGGAAGAATTCTTTCTGTTTGTCCCCTGATGCATCTGAGTTTTGTTGTTGTTGTTGTTGTTTTTAAGACAGAGTCTTGCTCTGTCTCCCAGGCTGGAGTGCAGTGGCGCGATCTCAGCTCCCTGCAAGCTCCGCCTCCTGGGTTCATGTCATTCTCCTGCCTCAGCCTCCTGGGTAGCTGGGACTACAGATGCCCGCCACCACGCCTGGCTAATTTTTGTGTTTTTAGTAGAGATGGGGGATGCATCTGATTCTGAGACCCCTGCTACTGAGCATCTGTATCAGTGAGGGTTTGATCAGGGAAGTGGACCCTCTTGACATGGGATAAGGGATTTATTCTATGGATTAAACTGTAAGAACTGGTGAAGAAAAAAGCAATTTATCCAACGAAGACAAATTCCTAGGTGGCAATATGTAGGCCATTTTATTTTTACGCATTTTTTTCAATATTACTTATTAAGAAAAATATATATGACTTACTGAAGCTTTTTGGTTATTTGAAGAAATGAAGGTTTAGTTTTCCTGTTAATTTGTTAACTTTTTTTGTTTATTTCCTATTTATTTTTACCCATTTGCAAGAAATTTGTAACATTTTGATATATATCTGTTACAGATTAAATACCTGACAGTAATCTCCACAATATATTTATTAATTGCCCTTTGCTTATCATATGGTTTGGCTCTGTGTCCCCACCCAAATCTTAGCTTATATCTCCCATAATTCCCATGTGTTGTGGGAGGGACCCAGTGGGAGATAACTGAATCATGGGGGCAGGTCTTTCCTGTGCTGTTCTCATGATAGCAAATAAGTCTTATAAGACCTGATGGGTTTATAAGAAGGAGTTTCTCTGCACAAGCTCTCTTTTTGACTGCTGCCATCCATGTAAGACGTGACTTGCTCCCCCTTGCCTTCTGCCATGTTTGTGAAGCCTCCCTAGCCATGTGGAACTGTTAAGTCCATTAAACCTCTTTTTCTTCCCAGTCTGGGGTATGTCTTTGTCAGCAGCATGAAAATGGACTAATACAGTTTATATCTCTGTTATTAACATTAATGATTTCCTTAATTGGGAATTTATTTCTTAATCAGGATGTGCTATATAAAGTGAAGGTCATTTTTATGTTTAAAATGAAAAAACCTGTGAAATCTAGACATAATATTTATACACAAAAACCATTATTTACTCTGTCAAAAGCACAGTCGTTTCTTGAAAAATGAAATAATATTAATAGAACCAAAAGATGTGTTCTGATAGTGCTATTCTTTTCCCTACTATTTTTTATAAAACTGGGTCACCAGGACTGCCTGATGTAATTCACTAAAATATATTAGACATTTACTTTGTGCAAGGCACTGCATTGAGAGCTGGTCATGGTAGTGAAATGTAACAGCTGAGATATATCCGTACATTCTTGGCTATTATTAAAAAGATTAAAAAAAACAGATGTTGGTGAGGATGTGGAGAAAAGGGAACTCTTATTTAGTGTCAATGTGAATGTAAATTAGTACAGCCACTATGGAAAGCAGCATGAAGATTTTGCAAAAATCTAAATATAGAACTATGATACAATCCAGCAATCCCACTACTGGGTATTTATTCAAAGGAAAAAAAGTCAGTACACCAAAAGGATACCTGCATTGCATGTTTATTGCAGCAGTATTCACAACAGCAAAGATATGGAATCAATCTAAGTGTCCATCAACAGACAAATGGGTAAAGAAAATGTGGCATATATTCACAATGAAATACCATTTGTCCATAAAAAAGAATAAAATCATGTCCTTTGTTGCAACATGGATGGAACTGGAGGTCAATATGTTCAGTGAAATAAGCCAGGCACAGAAAGAAAAATAGGCATGTTCTCACTCATGTGTGGGAACTATAAAAGTTGATCTCATGGAGGAAGAGAGTAGAATGATAGATACCAGAGGCTGGGAAGGGGGTGTGGTTGTTGCAGGTGTATGTGCAGGGATGAAGAGAGGTTGATTAATGTGTACAAACATAGTTAGATAGAAGGAATAAGTTCTAATGTTCAATGGAAGAGCAGTGTGACTATAGTTCGGAACAATGTATTGTATATTTCAAAATATCTAGAAGAGAGAAATTGAAACACTCCCAACACATAGGAATGATAAATACTAGGTGGTGGATACCTTAAATATCCTGACTTGATCATTACACATTGTATGCATGTCACAAAATATCACATGTACCCCATAAATATGTACAAATATTATGTATCAATAAAAACTCAACCAAAAGAAGAGATATCCTTATATTCTCTAAGTTATCTTTGATTTTTCTTCTGTTATTAGGTGAGATTTGTTTAGATAAAGTGCAACAAAGACTTATTCATTGTGCATGCTGTGGTAATTGACCTGCCCAAACTATATCAATAGATGTTGTAGTGGTTTTGTACTGTCATTTAGCTAAGGTGGAACTACACTTCCCAGAATTCCCTTCTCTATATGGTTCTGGGTCAAGGTTGGCCATAAGAGAAATTTACTCCAGATCTGGGAGGCAGAAGTGAAGTAGCAGACATTAGCTCTGAAAATCTGCATAGGGCTCCAGGCTCCCTTGTGGCCCTAGCCTCCCTGGCAATATCGCTGACCTATTATATATACTGACTCACCTGGCTTGCAAAAGGCTGAGCTCACAGCTCCTGCAGCTTCTGCTAGACCTCTTCCTTCAGCTTCTATGAGTCTTGGATGAGGCACGTGTGCAGCATCATGGTGAAGGGCAACAGCTTATTTTCCAGTCTCTTGCATCAGGTTAGAGATGATGAGAAACAAACGGAGGCTCTGGTTTGCCCTCACAGGTTCTGATTTGTCTTTTTCTTTGTTGCTTTCTGTCCAGGTTTCTTCCCAACTGCTGCCCTGCTCACCTATAGCAGTTGGTTTCAGGCTCACCACTAGATTTCCATAAACTTCTTCCCCAGCTACCTCCGTTGTATAATAAGTCTTGGTTCCAGATCACTTATAGTGGTCCTGCTTCCTTGCTCACATGGTCACTGATACTGACGCTCTGTATCAGGGGTGTAAAAATGGAGTGTCCCAGGGGCCACGTAAAGTAACATAAATAAATACAGCAGGTCTAATGTAAGAAAAATCATGCAGCTTTCTCAGTCTTTCTTTTTCCCACTTTTGGTAGAGATATAGAATCAAAGAAATATACCTCTATTGTAAAAAAAATTAATAACAGCATGAGCATATTGATAAATGACAATGGACTCCTGGCTGGGTATCATGGGGACCATAGGAAGAGACAGGGACTGCCAAACTGGAGAGGCGAACTTACATCAACAGGAAGGACACCCCCAACTCAGCTCCAGATTATGTTACCATGTTTCAACAGAAGCCCCGAATGGGGTGTTTGTGTGACTTCTCCTGAATTTTAATGTGCTGATGTACTTATGTGTGCATACACACACACACATACACACACACAGATGCAACCATAAAGGCAATCCATGGGCCAAATACACATGTCCTCTGCTCTGACTGGGGCAGACTGTTAGCCAAGGTCCTTAGATGAGGACAGATGGGTAAAAAACAAAAACAAAAACAAAAAAAAAACCAAGAGGAATACTGGGGAGGAGAATGACCAAGGGAGATAGGAAGGACCCCCAGTGTTCTTGTGGGGTGGACACTAAGGATGGCTAGAAAATTCCATTGAAAAATAAATAATTATTTTGCTGTGTGTGTGTGTGTGAGAGAGAGAGGGAGAGAGAGAAACTAATAAGAACTACAAATTTCACAGTAATTTGCATTGTACACAGGGATTTCATAGATGCTATTTCATTTATTCTCATTTACTATCTTATCTACTATTTTGGATGTGAGTGGGATCAAAGATGAATCACTTCTGGTTCCTGCCCTCAAGGGTTGTAATCCATGGAGGAGATTGATATGTTTAAATCCAACTATAAAACAAGAATGAATGTGATTAAATGTCATGGGGCTGGAAGAAGTTTGACAAATAAAAATGGGGAATGGAAAGGGTACTGGGTGATACAAAAAGTTTGAGCAGAGGCCCCAAGGAGAATGTGAAGTCAGCAGCAAAAGCTACTATAAAGAGCAAATCAGTAGCAAACGTTTTACTAACACAATTAAAATTCATCTGTGAACTCCTGAAACTGGAAGGAGTCTACAACTACACTTAATGTGGTCAAAATGTTTATCTGTCAATGGCTTGCATTCAAACAGCCTCAGTTTGAGGGGAAAGGAAGTCAAGGAACACTGCTGTCTCTTCTAGGCAAAGGAGCACTGCTTTGAGTGTGGAATTCAAGATCCAGAAATGACAGCCAGATTTGTCTAGAGGGAGGAAAAAGTGCTCTTAGGTTTGATGATGTTCTACAAAAGGTCAGACCACAGGCAGAAGGCTGGAACCAAGGGCTGTCAATTGCCAGAAAAGACAGCAAATCTATTTAAAGGGTTTGTAATAGATCATTAAATGGGCTGTATTTATGTAACCCAGAAAATTTAAGTCAAATCTGACTGTGTCTCGCTTCTGCTTAAAACTCTGTATGCTGTATTACAGTTCAGGCTCCTCTTTGGCATGACATAGTCAAGGCTGCTTAAGACCCGACCCTGGCTTCCTTCTTTCATGACTCACCCTGGCCTGGTGTGTATCCTCTGCCTGCATCCCCTATTCTCCTCAGCTATGGGAGAATGAATTTTTTGGCCATGAGGCACTACTTGCAGTTGTGCTGATGTTTCACAATCTGTGCCTTTGCATATTCTATTGCTTTTCCTCAGAATGTCCATTCTTCTTTTGATTACTCTTTAAAACTCTGTCAAAAGTGTTTGGTGACTCCCAACTCCCCAGTAAAATCTTCTCTGCCAACTCTGTATGGTGTGTAGTTGAATTTTTGACTTACTATGTTGTGATGTAATTACTTAGTCTGTTATTCCATGTGCACTATTTAATGTGTGGACAGATTCACTTATCAGCCCTTTATTGAGTGCCTATTCTAATCCATGTAAGAGATTTTACAGTGTGCTGTGGATGCAGCAGTACATGGAATATAACAAGTTGTTAGACTCATGGAGCTTCCTTATTAAAAAAGATGTGTTGAACTGAAATGGATTCACAAGACGATTTAAACTTTAGGTTTAAATGTTGTGTACTGACAAGACATTCAGTTTACAAAATCATAATTTCAATCTGTTTTAAGTTTACTATTTTGTAATTGTGTGTTCTCAATGTGTTGTTGAATTCCTGATTAATGTAGTCACGGAGCTTATTTCTGCTGTGTTCTCTCTATAGTGGTGGTTGGACTTCTTGAAGTTTTGTGATTTTGTTGATCTTGGCTATATTTAGGCAATCTGTCCACAAAGGCTTGAATCCTCTTTGGAAGAGGAATCTATTTTCAGCCTTGGTTGCAGGGATTCCACTTTCCTAACTCTTAGTTGCCTTTTGAGGATGTGCCATTTAACACTTTATCTCCTGAAGTGCATCTGCTTTCGGTTATTTTTGATCTTTCAGACATCCAGCATAAGTTCCAGGGCCATATCCTCCCCACCAGACCATCTGTAACCTGTTTGATCCAATCCTGGTTCTTCTTTCAGCCACTGGCCACTTACTCTATGGTTCAATCAGGAGAATGGAGACAAGTTTTTTTGCTTTGATTCTGTTTCCCTGCAAAGCCCTGAACAGTGCTTGTTCTGTCGGAATCTGGCAATTTGGAGTAGAATCTTTTCTCATGTAACACTGATGCTGACATTTACACAACGTACTTCTTTTCTTTTCTTTCTTTCTTTTTTTTTTTTGAGAAGGAGTCTTGCTCTGTCGTCCAGGCTGGAGTGCAGTGGCACAATCTCGGCTCACTGCAACCTCTGCCTCCTGGGTTCAAGCGATTCTCCTGCTTCAGCCTCCCGAGTAACTGGGATTACAGGTGCACATCACCACGCCTGGCTAGTTTTTGTATTTTTAGTAGAGATGGCGTTTCGCCATGTTGGACAGGCTGGTCTCGAACTTCTGACCTCAGGTGATCTGACCACCTCGGCCTCACAATGTATTGGGATTACAGGCGTGAGCCAACACACCAGGCCTTGATGTGCTTTTAAGTTATTTTATTTGCCTGTCTACGTTAGTTAGTCTGAGTAACTGAGTAGGTCATCACTTTTTTTTCTATTGTGCGTTCACCTCTAAACTTGACTCTTTTGAACTTTTAAAGACCATACTTAATAGAGTTATGTTTATTTTGGTAACAAGTTTGAGTTATACTCCTTGTAACATTCTGGCAGTCCCCTCCCATTTTTCTAGAAGTTCCTGTTCCTTTAGACTCTCTCTTAGCCAGGGGTCTTTTTCATTGTTAAATTTTAGGGGAAGATCTAAACAAACATTAGCTATAATAAAATAAAACAAAACAAAAACCTATCCTTTACCCAACTTAATCTCTTCAATTAGTTGGCAATCAAATTATTTTATACCACATCCAAAATTATGCAGCAGACAATGTAATTTAGTTGCTAATGATTTAAATGATATTTATTCAGAAAGGATCCTTATATGCAAACTTTTGCTGCAGACAAACTTGAATTAACTACTTTGATGCTCTTCAGAATAAACAATAACTCTAAAAGGACAAACTATCCCAAAGCAAACACTTTAACAAGGGAAGCTCAGTGTCTTATCATATTTTGATGCTGTGGAAAATAAACTTGCCTCTTTAAAGGGAACTAACTAAACACAAGGTTCCCGAAGAACTGAATGTAGAGCAAATTTCTGAATGAATCTCTTAGGATTTGTTTATACTCTGAATATTTAATAGCATGGCATTGCAAAATTTGAATTATGCTACTCAATTTTAATGGTTAATCTGCTTTAAAAAATACACAAGCTTAATTGTGACATATAAAAGTCCTTATTTAGGGTAGATTTCTAATTTGAGTGCTGTTGGCCCTGCTGTGTAAAGAGTCTCCTGGGTGCAGATTTTTAAGAGTGTGTGCGCCTTTACATTTCGCCGTGTAACAATTTCTCTTTGCCCAGTCTGCCCCAGCTTCTACGCAAGCCAGGAGCAGACAATAGATCCATCCTAATGGAGTTGTGTACTTGCCATCTGTAGGAGCAGCTGCTAGCCTACATCTGCACAATATGCTGGGACTGAGAGCTCTGCTAATCTGCATAATAAGGAGGAGGCTCATCCCACTCCAGCTAATAATCACGAGCAATCGATGCACTTCATTCCCTTACTGCCAAGGGAAGCCGAGCTGGTTTCCTGCTCTGAGTAGAGAGGGGTCGAGTGAGACGGGATGGCCTGGAGCTGAGAACCACTCGGTTTACAATCTAGGTTGTATCAGTCTGGTGGGACCAGGGTTTGGGCTTTCCCTTGAGTCATGCTGACACATAATAACAAAATCCTGGGAATTGGGATGAAAAGGCGCTAGAACATGATTAAGATTGCTAATCAGAAGTGCTCTTGGAGCAATTAGAGTATTGAACAATTTGCATTTAAAAATGCTGCTTTTGTGGGAAAAAGGGCACAAGTGAGTTTTTGGTTTAATTGTGAGCTACTGTGAGTCATTTGGTTTTCATTGATTTTTTTTGAAATAACTGTGCAGTGCTGAGGTTTGACTTTTAAACCGTCTTAATATACATACACCCCTACTGTGAAAAAGGCACACTATGTGAATTAATCAAATATATGTTTATTTTCATTTGTGATGTCAGGGTGAAATGGCACTATCTTGGAGGCAGTAGTACTGGTAGTAGAAAGGTAACTATTGAAATGATGTATTTCTATAATGTCCTAAAATCACTTTCTTATTAAAGGAAATGCTAAAATGACTTAATTTCTTTAGAATAACCATGTACTTACAAATATAATTTGGTTTCAGATAATTGATTTAAAGGTTAAAACATTTGAACTTAGGCAACCTAGATTGAGAACAATATTTTAAATCAAATTGTTAACTTGCCATTCTTTATAATGACTTGTTATAAGAAGTCTCGAGACTACTTTATCTAATTTCTTACAGAAAAAATATTTGCATAATTCGCCAGCCGTCAATGAAGCACAGAGAAAAGAGCATTAATTTATGGAGATGAAAGGCGAGGGCTGAAGAAATAATTGTTTCCACTAGTAAACAAAACAGCTCACTTAGCATTCATTTCAACCTTTTAATCAACACTATTTGGTTAAACAAAAGAGCATCTTTCAGGGCGATTTAGGAGAAAATTTTCTTAAAAGTAATTCCCTTTAGATAAAATCAATATTGCTGTATTAGTCAGAGGTTCTGTGAAATCTTGGTAAGGTGTACTGGATAGCAGAAACAGCATACTGGTTCCCGCCCATCTGGCTGACCCCTCTCAGTGCTGTGAGTAAATGGACAGCAACACACCAAGTGAGCTGATGGCATTCTTCCTTGGTTTCCTAATTATAAAACCTACACACCCCTGTATATGAAGAAACTGCCTATATATTCTTGTTGAAATAGAAATGTCAGGCTGTTCTAGGATGCTTTCAGAATTTTGGGGAGTCCTTGAATGATACCCATAAAGAAGAAAAAATGATAGTCTGAGATGGCTCCGAATACAGGGTCCCTTCACAAAAAAAATTAGTAACTTGCCCAGCAATTAGAAAAAGGCAATAAGAAGAAAAAAAAAGCACTGGTTACAGGCATGAGCTTGAGGATGAGTCAGGGAAGAAAACATGTTGCTAAATTAAATCTCTAGTTAGATTTCATTACCTTATTAGTGTCTACACAGTATGTTTTACTATCTGTAAGTATTTGGTTCATTTATTTATTTGCTAGTTGAATGTCTATTTCCACATATTTGAAGCCCCAAGAGAGGAGAAGCATTTCCTGCTGTGTTTCCAGTATCTAATAACAAAATAAATCCTCAGTAAATACTGTGTTGAATAACTGTGGAAAGTTGTTGCAACTCCCTCCTTCAATCATAAGGGAAAAAAATCTGTATCTATTTCAATTTATTCTTGTCTGGAGGGAACTCAGTGATCCTAGAATTGCTCTTGAATCAAGTACAGGATGGATTAAGCCAATTATCATGAACTTTCTCTGGATCCAGAACTCTACATTTGCTTTGAACCCAGGCCAGATATAAGAGAGATGAGCATAGTTTGGGAACTTGTTTAGAGATTCATTCATTTGTTTCATTTATCCAACCACCCACCCATCCATCCAATATTATTTGAATACTTACTATGTGTTAGGAACTTTTCTGGGTGCTGGATGCAATAATGAATGGGTTCTTCTGCATCTCTCTTCAAATGCTAGAAACTTCCTGCAAGGTAATGAGGGAGTTATGAGCCTCCATATGGTTTTATAAGAATTCAAGGTCCAGACTCGGACTAGGTTTGTAGGAAGACATGAAGATTCATCACTCTAGTCACCACCAATGTTTACTCTTAAAAAAATGTTCCCAAGAAAGATTTTAATTTTTTTCATAGAGGGCTTATGATTTTTTTCTGGGAATTTAAAATTTTTCATTGTTTTTATGAATAGAATCTTCTTTTTATTTGTAATTTACAATTAGTTGCTGATAGCATACATGAAGTTGTTGAAATGTAATTAGTTTCAAATAGTTTCCCTCACTGAGCTCTATTATTCTAATACCTCTCAGTTATTTTGCTTTTCTTGGTTTTGTTTTGTTGTTAGTTACTAAACATATAATCACATCAACTAGAAATAGTGGTAATTTTATCTCCTCTATTCCAATAGCTTAGGCCTCTTATTTTTGTTTTTCTTGTGATATTTTGGATAGACTTTTCAGGAAACTGTTAAATAATTGTGGGGCATTCCTGCCTTGAATCTTGTTTTGGAAATGTCAGAGATGGATGATAATGTTAATAATAATTATAATAGCTACCATGTACTGAATACTGACTGTATGCTATAATTGTAGACTTGTCTATTTCTTCTTCCATTTCAATCATTTTGTTTCATGCATTTTGAAGCCCTGTTATTAGATGAATATACATTTAGGTTTGTTATGTGAACTTGGTGTATTAACCCTCTCATCATTATAAAATGCCCCTCTTTTATCTCTATGAGTATTCCTTGTTCTGAAGTCTACTTTGTCTGATATTAATGTGGCCACTTCTCTATGTGGTTAGTATTTGCTTGGTATGTCTTTTCCATTCTTATATGTTTAATCTGTATTTATATTTAAAATTGCTTTCTTTAGATAGCATAGAGTTGGGTCTTGCTTTTTATCCAATTTCTAGTTTTTAATTGGAGTGTTTACAGATCATTTACATTTAATGTAGTTATTGAAATGTTGGATTCAAAGCTACTGCCTTGCTATTTGTTTTTTTCTTTTTTTTTTCCTTTTCCTGCCTTCTTTTGGATTACTTTTATTATATTCATTTTATCTTCATGATGGTCTTATCAGCTATATGCTTTTATTTTATTTTTGTATTGGTTTTCTAAGGGTTACATTATACATCTTTAACTTATCACAATCTATCTTCAAATAATACCACATCACATGTAGTATAGGGTTCCTACAACAATATACTTCCATTTCTCTTTTCCTGCCTTTGGCTCTATTGTCATCCACTTTAATTCTATATACATTTTAAAACACACAATACATTGTTATTTTTGTTTTGAAAGTCAATTACATGTTGAAGAGATCAAAAATTAGAAAAAAAGTCTCTTATATTTATCCACATATTTCCTACTCAAACATTCTTCAACACTTTTTAGATTCAAATTTCCATTTGTTGCCTTTTTTAAATTTATTTTTTATTGTTTTGCTTGATGAACATTTCTTGTTAAAGAAGCTCTTTGGACCTTAGAAACCTGATGTCAATAAATTCTCCCAGATTTGTTTGTCTGAAAAAGTCTATATTTCACCTTAATTTTTGAAAGATATCTTTGCTGGTTACAGAATTCAAAGTTGATACTTTTCCCCTATCCCTTAAAAAATATTGTTTTATTCTCTTCTGGCCTACATAGTTTCTGACAAGAAGTATGCTATAATTCTTATATTTGTTCCTTTGTATGAACTGTGTCCTTTTTTTTTGGTCTTTTGGGCTGCTTTGAAAATTTTCTTTTTATCACTCTTTTTCAGTAATTTGATTATGAGATGGTTGGTGTAGCACTGTATCATATAGAGGTTTGGAATTATTTTTATATACCTTCCCTAAATCAATCTCCTCTCATTTAAAGAAGAGCAAGAGGAAAAAATTGATACTGTGGGAGAAAATAGTACAAAGTGGAGGAATATTCATGACCACGAACTTTAGTATATTGACTCCTTATCATGAGATAGACACTATTTATCACTTTGTATTAGGTTGGTGCAAAAGTAATTACGTTTGCACCAACCTGTATGTATGACAAATCGAAGGCACAGAAAGGGTAGATAACTTTTTCCCAGGTCACACAGCTAGTAAATGATGGAGCCAAAGATACAAGTAAGGCAGCCTCAGCCATTGCCTCACTATTGCATCTGGAGAGTATTGGTCATGTCCACCTCTCACATCTCCTATCATGGATCTGACCTCCAAGACATGCACAGTTTCCAGAGACCAACCTGCTACTCTAGTACAGTTCTCCTAAAATAAGATGGGCTTTTCTCCTCATCTCTTTGTCTGATTCTCTGGCACTGTGAACAGTGTCAAGGAACATCAAAATCCCCAGGTTGAACGTCTACTAGGTCCTTCCTACACCTGCCTCTGTCCTAATGACATATACCAGTCCTACTGGCTACCCCATTGCCAAGTAGTTAATTTTTGAAGGTTGTGGTATCTGACTGGCAACGATGAGATTGGAACAGCACTCTGGCTGTCAAGTAGTTCACTAATGCAGCAAATAAATAGCTTCTCAGTTTTCTTGTTTGAGTAGACATGACCAGGAGATAGTAGAACTGGATGAAAGATCTCCCCACCTATTTTGAGATGTGCTTACACAGAAGGCCCCAAATTTCATTGCTCAACCCATTTCCCTTGGTCATAGGGAAAATATTTTCAGATTCTGCCACTGATGCTGGTAGTCCTTGTTCTCAGTGTTGTGGTGAGTTTTACCATTTTTCTCTGTTTTCTCATGTATTTTAAAGCGGGTCTGGGACAGATTATTTCAGGGGCTGCTAGCCACAAGCTTTTTAAAACTGGAACTCTTTAATTTATACAAGAAGTTGTCAGGAGGTAGATCAGGCTGTGAAGTTTGTCTGTGTAAAGCCAGATATACCCATCTTTATTATTAAGTTTTTAATTTTAAAATATACAGTAAAATTGACTTTTTTTTGGTGTAGAGTTCTATGAATTAAACACATAAATAGATTTGTGTTACCACTACCCAGAATTACACAACAGTTCATCATACCAAAATCTCTCCTCAGGCTCTGGTCACACCCTCACCTCACCCCATCACTTGGCAATCATTGAGTTTTTCTCCATTACTGTAGTCTACTCTATAGACTATAGAATCACTATTGTCCTTTAATGAATGTCATCTAAATAAACCTGTACAGTAAGTAACCTTTTGAAACTGTACTTTTTCATACAGCATAATGCCTTTGTGATTCATTCAAGTTGTTGCATGTATCCATAGTTTTATTTTATTTTATTTCTGAGGAGTAATTTATCATTGGGATGTACTGCAGTTTGTTTAATCATTCCTTTGTTAAGGGACATTTGGGTTGTTTCTGATTTTTGGCAATTATAAATACAGCTGCCAGAAACATTTGTTTATAGGTTTTTGTGTCAACATAAGTTTTAATTTCTCTAAGGTAAATAGGAGTAGTACTGCTAGGTTTTATGGTGGGCATATATTTAAATTTGTGAGAAGCTACCTAACTGTTTTCCACACTGGCACTATCATTTTGGATTCCCACCAGCAATGTATGAGTGTTCCAGTTACTCTCTATCCTCACTAGCACTTGGTATTGCCAGTGTTTTAAATTTTAACCATTCTAATAGATGGTGGTATTGTCAGCATTTTTTATTTTAGCCATGACTTTAATTTGCATTTCCTAATGGCTGATGATGTTGAAACATTGTTTCATGTACTTATATCTTCTTTGGTGAAATCTATTCTCAACTCCTTTGCCCAATTTTTAATTGGTTTGTTTTCATATTGTTGAATTTTTTAATCCTTTGCATATTCTGAATACAAGTTATTTGTGAGATATGTGATTTGCAAATATTTTCTACCAGTTAATCACTTGTCTTTTCATTTTAACAATGACTTGCAGTGAGCAAGAGTTTTAAATCATAATGAAGTCTAATTTATCTACTTTATAACTCATGTTTTTCTTAACATTTCTGAGAATTCTTCAACTATCCCCAACCCACAAAGATTTTCTTCATTTTCTCCTAATAGTTTTTTATTTCACCTTCAGATCTATGGTACATTTTGAGTTACTGTTTGTATAAGGTGTGAGGCTGAGCTTCAGGTTTGTTTGTTTGCATATGGATGGATGACCAATTGTTCCAACACCACTTGTTGAAACGTGTCTTTATTGATCAGCTAATAAATATGTTTACATTTTTTAAAGTGATATTATTTAAAAGCAGCGGTTTTGACCTTTCTGACAACATCAGTTAGTCAATAATCAGTTTGACAACCAATCAGTTAGGCACTCCATCATTTAGTTACTCAACAAGCAGATCTGGAGGGCCTGCCTTGTGTCTGGCATTTTGCAAGGTGCCAGGGTTTCAAAAGTGCCTGGAACATGGTTTGTTTTCCTTTAAGATTTTACAGCGTATGCAGGAACATACAGTAGGATAAACTTCCCATATGGATTTGTGTACAAAAGAAGACTATTTCCTTTTATGTCATGACGTTTAGAGATTATTTAATATCTGATCAGCACTTGTATGAGTGCCCAACTCTTTAATTTTTGGCTTCTTTTCCTTAAGTCACTGATCTAATCTTTAAACACATAAATGCTTAAAGGAGTACACTCTGTGAGGGAAGCTGAAGGTGAATCCTTCTGCAAAGGGAAATAACTATGTGTTCGTTTTGTGTGTAAACACTCTCAATTTCCCAGATTTAAAGTGTGGACTTTTGCGCGGTGGATTTTCATAAAAGAGGCACATCAGCACCAAATATACCACTCTTTTCCCATGCAGAGGCTAAAGCAGCAAGACACATCTCCTAAATGCACTGTAGACAAAGACAGTGCTGGGGCCCATAGGTCATGTAATTCTGGTTATGTTTGATAAACTTATGATCAGAATAATATTGAGAACTAGAAAGTTGATGATGTTCTTTGAAGGTTAGAGTCAATAAATAAAGTTGGCTTTTGAGGGAGTAGCTGTAGGAGATCTAGATTCAGGTCATGAGGCATTAATTATCTCTTCTGTCTGAACCAGAAAGCCTCTTTCCTCTTCCCTACCTCCTTTCATTTTACCTGACACTTCAGAGTGGTTAGACTGGTAATGGGATAAGGTGGAGGAAGCTGGATTCCAGTTTGGGTGGTATTTATGCCAGTGAGCTTGGGCTGCCATGCCTTGGTGCCTTCCACACACTGTTTATTTTAGTGTATGGAGAAAGCCAGTAGGAAGCTAGAAGAGCATGGCTTCTCACACGTAACAATCAAATAGTAGGAAAAATAAATATCAAACAAATAATAGCAGAAGCTTACATTTACTGAGCATTTGCTATGTGTCAGGCACTCTTCTAATCTCTTTATATGAATAAACACATAACTTTATACATTTTATCAATAATTTGATAAAGTAGGGATCATTATTCCCATTTTACAGATGAGATTAATTAGATTACAGAGATGTGGTAGACAGATTCTAAGATAACCCCCAGTTATCCCCATCTCCTGGTATTTATGTCCTGTGTAATCCCTCCCCTAGAATGTGGCCTGGCCTAGTGACATGCTCAAAATCAACAGAATATGGCAAAGGTGATAGAATATCACTTCTGTGGTTAGGCAACAAAGGATTGTGACTTCTACCTTGCTAGCTGATTCTCTCCCCTTGCCAGCATTGATGAAGCAAATTGCCATGTTGGGGATGTTCATGTGTCAAGGAATACAATTTTTTTTTCATGCAGAAGAACATTTTAGAGACTTTCTAACCACTGCCATTCACAAAGAGAGTCTCAACAGGATTCCTGCAACAACAAGCCTATAGGTTTTAAGCTGTGAACATGTAGTTAGAAACTGAGACGTTCAATCCAGCAGCCCTTAAAGAAGTGAAATTCTGCCAACAACTACAAAAGTGAGCTTGGAAGTGGATGCTTCCCCAGTTGAGCCTTCAGATGAGACCCTAGCTCTGGCTGATGCTTTGATTGCAGCCTTGAGAGACACCCTGAAATAGAAGACCCAGCTAAGCTGGACTGGATTCCTCACCCACAGAAACTGAATAAATAAGTGCTATTATTATTATTAGAATAATAATTTTAAGCTTCCAAGTTTGTGATAATTTGTTTCACAACAATAGATAACTAATACAAGAGACATAAAGTAATTTGCCCAGTCACATGTTAATCTGGCTATAAGCTATGGATTCCCTTCTAGCGATCATCTCATGTAGAAATATCTCCAAAAAGTTTGCCACATGGTATTGGATTTCCCATTTAGAACACTAGAAGGGTTGGTTAACATTTCTTAAACAGTTCTTTGAAAGAGATATTGTATTTTTTAAGCCTCAGGAATCTGAAGGGAAAAGAACCTAGGAAATCTTGTTTGGAGTATGCAGTAAGCTATCAATCTTCACTTTTCCCTACTGTTTTTATTTTATTGTTCAGGGGCCAATGGTTCTTTGGGTTTAGCATCAGTCTGTTTTCACTTCATATTGATTCTAAAGGGAAGTAAGGCTGGACAAAAAGGAGTTAATTCTAGAAGCTCCAGCTGGGGACCATTTTTACCATTCAAATACCTGCCAGTTTAAAAGAAAGATGAATGTGGTGAATGAGTTTTTTTTTTTTCCAGAGGTGCCTGTAATAAAAAGTGGTTTGAATTTCATTCTAGTAGAAAAATATGTTTTTTTAAAAGAATTTACTTTGGAAAAGAATTTTAAGATTTCATGTATTTTTATATTTCCAGAAAAAAATCAAATTAACATGAAAAGCAGCAATGCCTTAGCATCCCAGGTGACACCTATGCTCTTTCCCTCTCCAGAGCTAGTATTGTAATGGTGCCTTATGTGCTTAGAAGACTGTCAGGACCCTTGAGAGCTGCTCGCTCCCTGCTGTAATCACCACCCAAGTTGTTAATTGTTTACAAAACGTACATCCAACCATATGCCTTCTCATTAAAAAGGTCTAACCCAAATCCAACCTGCTCAGGAGGCCTTCGTCTATGGAGACCCCCTTGTTATAGTAATAAAAACATTTAGAGTTGTTCTTCCACACAAAGGACATGTTAAATACATTGTTTTGTTTGTTTGTTTGTTTGTTTTGAGATGGGATCTCACTCTGTCTCCCAGGCTGGAGTGCAGTGGCGCAATCTCAGCTCACTGCTGCCTCGACCTCCCAGACTACAGGTGCACACCACTATGCCTGGCTAATTTTTGTAATTATTTTTTTGTAGAGATGGGGTTTTGCCATGTTGCCCAGGCTGGTCTCCAACCCCTGGGCTCAAGCCATCCACCTACCGCAGTCTCCCAAAGTGCTGGGATTACAGGCATGAGCCACCACACCTGGCCAAAGATGTTTTAACTTCGGCCATCCACAGAGAGCACCTCACCAGAACTTCTGCAACCACGAAGCCCACAGATTTTACATTGCTTTAGACTTCTGGGATTACAATGGCTTTTTCGGGCTACTCAGTTGCTTATGTTAGACTGAAAGTGACTGATGTACTGAGTGGAAAGCCTCAGGCCACCTGGATGCCCACGAATATGACACATAAAGCAACTAGTGCTGTGCTGTGTTCCTGAGGTGAATGGGGTGTTGGAGGCCGACTGTCACAACAGAGTTTGGTGGATTTTTCTTCACATGCTCTTTATCTTCTAGTTCTGTGCTCCTACAATAGTCACACCCGCCTCCTTTGTCTCTCTCAATACGTGAGGCATGCATTCAA
This sequence comes from Pan paniscus, assembly GCF_029289425.2. Lineage (NCBI taxonomy): Eukaryota > Metazoa > Chordata > Mammalia > Primates > Hominidae > Pan > Pan paniscus. Next base: position 78,480,202 of record NC_073262.2, on the reverse strand, counting down.
TATACTTCAGGTTGGATGATGAAAAGCCTGACCGAAACCTCAGTTGATCATTACTGCTATATGCTGTGAAGAATTTGTGACAGCTACTTAGAGGGGAAAAAGAGATCAAACATAATCTATACATGAAGGTTTTCAGACAAGTCCTCTCTGAGTTTGAACTCTAATAAGGGCTGATTCATTACTTAAATTCTTCAAGCTCTTACACTTACAGCCTGGGAAGTGTCCCTTCTAGAGCTGAGAATGCCCTTTTTGGCCTCTTCAGACATTTTGATTTCTAAGTTAAAAATTTTAAGACAATCTAGTCCCATTTACTCTTGGCATAACTTGAAGAAAGACAAGTTAAAAGGCTCTTGGAAAGTTAAAAAGCCTTTTAGAAGCCATATGCATTCAGACCAAGACTGGGATGACTTAAGTGTAAATGAATCAGAAACACGTGGATAATGTTTCCTTCAGTGAGCAACAGTGCTTTTAATGTGGGACCAGAATGCAGTAAGCCAGAGACCATTTCATTTTGTTTAAGCTCACATGGCTCCATTGCTGAACTTCAGGCTCAACTTCTTACTGCCCCTTTGCTTTCTAGAATGGAGTACCAGAGTGAACCCAGAATGCAAGATTCCTGTAGGCAGGAGCTGTGTACTGTTGACCTTACCCTGTGTATACAAGAACTCACCACATTGGCTGGGGAATAAAATTCTAGGATACTCAAAGCCCAGGTTCCATCTCCTTTAACCAATGCTATGGAGGATATGTGTGTGATCTCTGAAGTTCAAATCCCTCCTTCTTCACTGACTATGTGACCTTGGGTAAGAGTGATGAACTTGAATAAGAGATGATGAGTGGGCCTCTCAACCCTTAGTTTTTCATTCTGTAAAGTGGGGATAATAATAAAATAGAAACCACTTCCTAGTGTTGTTCTGAGAATTAATAGAGGTCAAACATGTAAAAGCACTTAGCTGAACTTCTGGTCTAAAGCAAGTGTTTAATAAATGTTGGATATTATTATTGCTGAGTCAGCATCACAACATTTTACACGAGTAACAGACATTGTTATAATTCTTGAAATGAATCTAGATGAATTATGTGGTAGTCATCAGAATGTTTTAATACATGATTTGGAAGTAGGTTGAGAGTCCTGGCCAACAGGATTATCATTCAGTGTGGTGCCATTGGCACGCAAGCCCTGGCTGGACGGCCTTTAGACTGAATTTAAAGCTTGGCACCACCACCTGCCTCTGCCTGGCTTTAGAACATTGTGGAATAATCTCAGCTCTGGAAATCTGAGTTAGAGTTGATGACACCGGGCTTCAGCTCCACTTGCAGTGAAAGCCCCATGACAAGGCTTCAGTCCACATCAGCGCTCTCCAGCGAGCTTCTTTCTCCTGAATGTGCACAGATGGGTGGTTCTTTTGTTAGTCGGCTATGACTCATGTGCTCTGTTTAAATGTGTGTTTTGTTGTGAGGCAGCCATTAGGGCCGTAAACTCATGGAGCGGTCCTCGTGCTGGGTGCTTGATCGATCTGTTACGCTTTGCAATATGGTATTCTCACCGTTGGGGATTTTACAAAGCCAGAACATGCTAGAAAAAAGGAAAATTTGGTGATTCAGGAAAGCTTCAAGCCATTCAGGTAGTGCTCATCACCCTTTGCCGTCGTCACCCCCTTCCTGTCCCCTGACTCCGACTTTCTTTCTTCTTCCCTGGGACTAGCTTCCAAATAGCCCCTAGGAACTGACGCCCCAGTGTCCACACCACCCATCCCTCTATCAGTCACCTTGTGTGGCAGATGAAGTAAAATGTCCACAATGTGCTTTTTGAATCAGAGTTTTTTTTGTTTTTGTTTTTGTTTTTTTAAATTCCCTGTTTCCATTTACTTGTTTTTAATCTCTCTTTCTCTTTCCTCCCACCCCTCTGTGTGCCTGTGTGTGTGGGTTGATGCCGCACACCTGAAAGCACCAAGGCTGCTCTTCATGATGGCAGCATGAGGGGCTTGGTAGCATCTACAGCTACTCTCTGTGAATGTCTTAAAAAAAAAAAAAGATACTGCAGTTCCTGCTCTTTTTTTATGCTAATCAAACATGTTCACTGACTGGTTTTAAGAATCACGAAGCTGTTTCACACACGGGCTGTAAGGAACTACTCACCCATATTCTGCAAATTTTATTTAGCCTGTTCAAAGTATTCCAAGCAGACCTCTTCTTTAGACAAAGAATTCTGAGTCCAGCTTGTCTCAGATTCCTTCTATTGGGGAATGAGTATAGAGATATATCAGGACAAGTCCTTCTTGTCTACTTTTTTTCTTTCTTCCAGCTTCTCTAGAAGGACCAAATGACAGGTCCTTCTTATTCCCATCTTCTAGCTGTGTGGAGTTTGACAAAGGGAATCAAATTGGTCAATTATAACTCTCCTTCATGTTTCCAGACTCTTCCATATTATTTATTCATAAATAAATCAATTATTTAACCCAGCAAACATTTGTTAATTTTATGGTAAGTGCAGTGCAGGACACAGGGTATCCAAGGGGAAAAAGGCAGTCTTCCTTTTGTGAGTAAAGTGTGTTGTAAATAAGGCAGGAACATAAACAAATCGGTCTAAGCCATTTACTAGAAACTAATAGAGGTAAGCAATGGTCCTGCAGCAAAGCAGAGCTGCTAATCCTGATGAGGCCCTGGGAGCATTTGACAAAGAAAGTGAGGGTTGAGCTGAATTTTGAAGGAGGAGATGGCGCTCTTGAGGGTACGTGCAAATTCAAGAAGGTGTGCCTGTGACCTGTTAGGGAAATGATCAGGACCTTAATAAGAGTGGAGTCAAGGGCTTCCAGAACCAAGTCACAGCCTCAGGAGCCATGCAGGCTAAGATGTTTCTGCAATGGAGCTGGAACTGTTGAAGATTTAGAACAAGGAAATGACATGTTGGACTTTGAAAGACGAATCTTGTGTCAGAGTGGGAGATGGGACTGCGATGGGGGCTCAGTGAAATGAAATGGGAGACAGGCAAGCCAGCCAAGTGGTGACAGTAATGAGAGCCTGGACTGACGCAGGGTCTGGCAGAATTGAGAAGAAAGACATGCAGAAAAAGAAAACAAAGAGATTACTTTAAAGAAGAAATGACTGCAGCAGCGTCTCCTTCTAGGGTTCTGGGGCACTTCATCAGCTAGAAAGGGTAGGCCCCTTCAGGAAACGGTCTAATTAAATTGTTCACACAATAAAATCACAAGAACTATTTCTTTTCTTCTGGCACTGAAAGATGAGTTTTGTGAGTACCCTGAAACATAGGGGAGCAGTGGGAGACTGGGCTGTGGTCAGTATAAAGAAGGGGACGGGGCCCTAAGAATGCTGTGTGTTGGCTGTGATGCAGTCAGAAATTTCCTGGAGCAGGGGTAAGCTCCCAGACAAATGGTGACTTGTATAATTTTGAGTTGTTTGCTGACCTGTGCTGAATGTGTCATTCATCCTTTCATTATTCCAAAGTATTTCATTATACTTTGGAATAATGTATATAACAATCTGTTATATACATTGGCTGGTGTGAGTGGTGCTTTGGGGAACGAAATTATGGGCAATGTGTAGGCTTGGGATGAGAAGATGAGGGGGGTATTCAGGCTTTAGGCATCACTCCTCCTCTGGGCCAGCATGTTTAGGAAATGCACAGGTTCTGGAAATTCAGGAGTGACCAGCAGAATGTGAGCAGAGGCCCCAGGCAGGGACAGGAGCAAGTTAGGAGCCAGGCAATAGCTGAGAAACAGGCAGCAAGGTTGACTGACTCCAAAGTGATATGAAAAGAACCACTTTCCCTTAAATATACCAAAGGAAAGCGACTTCTGAAGGATAGAAGCCAGGACCTGCTGTTACATGGCTAAGTACCTCAGGAGGCAATCGTTTGGGGTTTAAGAGATTCGAAGGAGGTGAAGTCATCAGAACATGGTGTCAGACTGAAAATGGGATGAACAGAGGAGGGAGGGATCAGGATGGCAAAGCAATACCAGTTATGCTGCTGCTCTAACAAGGGAGCTCAGGGAGGGTGCTGATAACCATAAATGTGGGAGCAGGATGGAAGTTTGGGATGAAGCTATAGATTCTTAGTACAGAGGAGGCAACTGGAAAAGACCACCCAGACACGATCCAGAGGAGAGGGAAAGGGGCAATGGCAGAGACCCTTCTAGATCAGACATTTCTGGGCTGCCTTCTTTAAAACTCTGCTCCATTTGCTTGAACATTGCTTCTTCACTCTCTGACTTCCATTAGTGTTCCCAGGCAAAGGAACTGTAGATAGGATATACGCTGGTACTCAGGGGACTCTGCACTGCCTTTTATAGTGCCTATTGATTGTCTATGACAACAACTTTACATTAAGGGCCTGTTGTGCTCAAGGCACTAAGAACTTAGCAACATGCTTCAGATATTAGTGCTACCTAAAAGTGGTGGTTTATAAAATCTATTTCTTGTACTGCTGCTCCTTGAGGAACCCTAACAGTTCACTTTTGATGCAAGTACTGGAGTCATTTCCTATCCTATATTATCCTATCCTAGCCTCACCAATCCTAGCCCATCCCTCTCCATTCCGTTCCATACACTCCATTCTATTCCATTTCTATACAGGCAGCAGACTGTGTTCCAGAAGTAAATTTAGAAGTCAATTATTTAAACCCTGGATCATTTTTCCCTCACAGAATTAATGTTATAAAAACATGGTTCAACCCCTAGACTTTTAGTACAGGCCGTGGGGCAGGGCCACCAGTATGTGGCTAGAAGAGAGAGTGGTGAATAAGAGAAGACTTTTTCCTATTCAGAGTTCTGCTGCTACCTCTTCTTCTCCACCCCCAAGCTCCCCAATACTGCCATCTTCATAAATCAGCCATTTGGATGAACTGGTTAATGAAGTAGTTGACTGGAACTCAGGGAGCAAGTCAATGCAAAGTAAAGCAAGCAAAGTAATCTCTGAGTCAGGCTACAAAATCTGCTCTTGATTTTTGGCACCCCTCCCCAGAAAAATCCATGACCAGGAAAAGTATTCTAATTTGGGGACATCTGTGAGATAAACCAGTTAATGGGTTTAGTATTGAATAGGGCTAAAGGTGATGGAGAGAACAGTTCCAGAAGCATGGGGACACTACACAACTTGATTGGAGGAGTTTGCAAAACTGTCGCAGGTGAGGTGGCAGGGTGTGTTCTGTCAAAAGGACCAATATATTTTAAGTTAATGGGCCAGGCATTCGTTAACTAATGTACTAACTGTTGAAAAGTCTTTGCAAGTGGCAGGAAGTTAAGGATGAACAGAATGTGCTCTCTGGAGGGAATATAACACAAGAGGTGGGTACATTCTTGGTTGGAGGAAGACAGGGTACTATAGAACCCTGTGGAAGGGGCCAATCCCACACAGGCAGAAGGTCAGGGTATGTGGGGAAGACATCCTGAAAGAATGTGAATTAGCTAGATGAAGAGGGGTGGAAGAGAGGTCCATGCAGACGAAATAGGACTGTCAAATGGCTATGAGAGAGAACCTGAAAGAACTTCATTTTGCTGAGAGTGTAGAATGCAGAGAAATGTAGAGAGATCAATATCTGGCATTTGGAAGTTTCTGGAATTTAATTTTCTTAAATGAACGAAAATTTACAATTTTCATGTAGAAAAATTTACTAAATTTCAGCAAGAATGGAAATTGCATAACCAAAAGAGAGTGTAGAGTGTATCATAACTACTATTAAGACTAGTTTAATGAAAAGAAACCTATTTACTTTCTGCTACCAATTGGATTTTTCCCTGTTGTGGAACTTGTACTAAATTTAGGGAGTTTTTTTTTTTTTGTCATTGTTGAAATTGTGTAATTTTAAATCTTTGATAAGCGTTCTAACAGAATTCCCTATTTTTATCTAAGGATTTTGCAAGCAATCCTAAAACCAGAGGAAAAAATTATGAGACACATAAGAGGGTATTTTTATGCTTTCTTATTCTTTGTTTAAAAGCAGCAGAATAGTATGCTTTTTTTCCACTATTAAATGATCAGGCAAACATTTTCTCTAGGGAAATCTTGAACCAAACAGGATTGTTTCCATTTCCTTTACCTTCCTCTGAAACATACACCTGCTTTGGCATGATTCATAAAGACTAGAATCCCAGTGGGTATCAGACTCAGAAATGGACTGAGCCTTTAGGGAACAATTGGCTCATAAGTATAACAGGTAGGAAGTTAGCTTTGCCAAACTTCACATTTAAATAATAATAAAAATGCAACTCCTGTTAACATTTCAGAAGATTATTACTAATCGCTTACTTTTCTAGGTCAGTGCTATATCTTGATTGGAAATGGACACATTTAGATACAACTTTAAGGTCTATTTTCACTCTACAGGAAGAGGTTGGAATGTTTCAGGAGGAGAGATAGAGGTGCCAAGCAGTAGTTCACTAATCAAATTAATTTCACGGTTTACTCTTCAGGCATTTACTATTCAGGTATTCCCCCAGTTTTTTTCTTTCAAACTTGGTTCAATCCTTGAACCAAACAGGATTGTTTGCTTCCTTTACCTCCATCTGAAACATCCAGTCACCTTTCTTTCCCTGTCACCTGCTTTGTGTGTGGGATCATGAAGCTTTTTTTTTTTTTTTTTTTTTTTTTTTTTTTTGAGACGGAGTCTCACTCTGTCGTCCAGGCTGGAGTTCAGTGGTACGATCTTGGCTCACTGCAACTTCCACCTCTTGGGTTCAAGCGATTCTCCTCCCTCAGTCATGAAGCTAATTTCATATTCATTTTAACAATATGTTTAAAACAAAGTTTGAATATTTGAATGACAGACTGTTTAAGGAAAAGCCCAGAGACTTAGGTTCATTAATTAATGTAACCCATAATAAGTCAAATAATATGTTTCTCTTCATTTTCTCTTGTAGCTAGTCATTATGTCACCTATTCTTTGCTAAAGCTTAGATGATCTGTGAAGTACTCTGAGTTCTTTAACAATAATAATTAATAAATAGAATAATAAAAAAAAAGGATATAATCATGTACCTAGCACCATGCTAAATGTAATATCTTGCTGAGACCACCTAGTAATCCTATAGGCATATCTATATTATATTCTCATTTTACACAGGAGGAAGCAGAGGCTTAGAGGGTTTAACTATGTAGCCTAATGTCACATCATTGATAAAAGAGAAGCCCAGAGTTGACCAGGCAGCTATATTTTCAGAGCCCATGCTGTTAACTTCTGCATTTTGCCTTTCTTAATAAAAACTACCATGCAAAATTTCATCCACCATTCTTAAAACATGGTGTTTTGTGATTTAAAGACAGAATTTCCCTGAAAGGAACTCAATCAATCAACTAGGTAAAGAACCCACCTGATTAAATATTGATGAGGCAGTTCATTGACTTCCTCTTGAAGATTTCCTAGAGAAATGAATTCCTGAATGGAATCACTCATGCAGATGTACCAACTTGTCAGTCATGTGGGAGTGCAATGTGACTCCTTTAATCATGACCCCACTTCACTCATATTCTCATAAATGGAACTCTCCCTTTTACAATAACTCTTTAGAGAAGTCTTTATGAAACACTTGGGTCACATTCCTGATAATTATTCAACATTAGATTGCCAAAGAAGCCGTGTTTTAAAGCTGATGGGTGGGAAATGAATCATTAACAACAAAAGGCAAGTTTTCTGTAATAAATGGGGGTTTCCAGACTTTATTTATTATTCAGTTTTAAAAAATTATCTCTGGTCCTAAGGTAATTATAAACTAAAAGGCCTTTTTTAAAGGTAGCCAAAATTCACTCTTTAAAAAACCCCCCAAAACTTTGTAAAGGCATAATTTACATACAATAAAATGCATCCAATACCAATATAATGTGAAATGAATCTTGAACATTTTATATAATTGCATAACCACCATCATAATTAAAACATTAACATTTCCATCATCTGCTTCCCAGTAAACACCCAGCCCTGACCCCACCCAGGTAATCAGTGATTTGCTTTCTGCCACTATTGATTGATTTTACCTTTTCTGGAATTTCATGTAAATAGATCATAAAATCAGTATTAATTTGTGTTTGACTTCTTTCACTCAGCTTGATGTCTTTGAAAGTCATCTGTGCTATTGCGTGTTTCAGAGGTTTGTTCCTTTATATTTTTCATACCACAATCCATTCACCAGTAGATGAGTATTTGGATTATTTCTAAATTCGTTATTATGAATAGCGTTGGTATGAACATTCATGTACAAGTCTTTATGTTTTCTTTTTCCTTAGTTAAATTCTTAGGAGTGAGATTGCTGGATTGTTTATGTTTAACTTTCTTTAAAATTGCCCAATTGTTTTCCTAAGTGGTTACACCGTTGTGTATTCTCATGAGAAATGTGAGTTCCAGGTGCTCCACATCCATGCCAACACTTGACATTGTCAAAATCACTGTATTTTGAAAATATATGTTTTAAAATCTTCAAAGTTGGTAAAATAAAGTCTCTTTAGAAAGCTAACTTTAAAGGCAAGTATTGGCCACATCAGAAGGTCAACAAATTCATGCTAGTGGAGGAGAGGAAAATGCCTTGCATCTGCTTCTCTGGAACTGAATTAGCTGCATTAGCTGGAGTCACCTGGCTGAAACCATGTCAGAAGACTCCTGGGAGTGGAGAGGTGATTTCTTCAGTCTCCCCAGAGGCATTATAGAGTCACAGTAATGACTTAAATGATGGCCGTTCCCTCATTTCCAGGACGTTACATGGTATTCAGATGTTTCCTGTGCTTCAGGCCTTCACTGTAGATTAGTCCTGTCTTCCAAGCTTAATACTTGCATGGGAAAGACCAACTGTTTATTCTTCTGGATACGGATGATGCTAGCACAGAGCAGGTGTCCAAAAAGTTCTTCTGCTTGCGTGTGCACTTTTCATACGAGTCCCAGATGAATAAGGAATCAAATTCAGCCACCATGGCAGAATTTGGCCTGACACCAATTCTGAGCCACCCAGTCTTGGGGGCACCATTCACCACACTTTGAGTCCAGTCCTATTAAGAAGAATAGTGCCAGCTTTTGGAATGGAAAGGCTTAAGTTTAGAGATGACTTATGTTTGGCCTACTTCATCTGATAGTTAAGCCAACTGTCATTGCTTAAGATGAGCACAGAATGAATCATAGTTTTTAAGAACTAATGTTGGGCTTAAAGAATTTACTTCATATATGTTGCCTGGGCAGGCAGTAGGGACACAAAGATGAAAGATACACTCTCTCCTCAGAGGAGGAAAATGACTAGTAAGGTGACTACATTGTTGTGTGTGTGCATGTGCTGTAACAGGGCTAAGCACAGGTTTCCTGAGAATACAAAGGAGCGGCACCTATCACAGACTTAACTCCATCCCATGACTAGTGTGCAGCTGCTATGGACTACACGCAGAGCTGGTTGGAGCCATTTACCTTGACAGAACTTCTAGTATAGTGGGAAGATGGACATAAAGCCAATGAAAACAAGCGAGCAAGTGGGGGCTGTCAGAGAAGGGAGAGACCACAGGGCAAAGGGATTTGTCCTGATTGGGAGGGGCAGGAAGGACTTGAAGAATGAGTGGGAATTAGGGGGAGGGCTCTGACAGAATTGTGGGGAGGTGAGGGAGCAAAGGCAACAGCACAGAGAAAGTACCAGAATCCTGTAGTCATGTGGGGCGTGCCAGGAATGGGAAGACAATCCACAGGACCAGACTCAAAGGTGCTTGTCAGACAACTCATGAGCTGTTCTCTGGCATGGAGGAACAGAGGCAAAACCAGAGAGGATGAGGCATGGATGGAACAATTGTGGTGCAGGATGTTAACTCGGGCTTTGAAAGAGGAAGAGCTATGGGTATATTTAGGGCTGGAACTGTGTATGAACCAGTTTAAGATAATAAGCCTCCTGATGCTTAAAAACACCAGATCTAAATATCCTAATACTCAAACATTTTAGCCAACAAACTTATTTTTTGACATATGCAGAAAGATTTATTTTAATGTCTCAAATAATCTTATTGATAGTAGATTAGTATTTTTATTCTGAGTCTGTTGTGTGTGTACTATAAGATAAAACAAATGACTAATTATGGGCAATTCTAATTATTTCATTCCCTGTATTCTTTTTAAAAATTTTTAAATTTAAATTTTAGATTCAGAGGGTACATGTGGGGGTTTGTTACAAGGGTATATTGTGTGATGCTGAGGTTTGGGTTTCCACTGATCCTGTCCCCAGAGAGTGAACATGGTACCCCATAGGAAGTTTTGTATGCCTTACCCCTCCCTCCCTCCCTCCTTTTGGAGTCCCCAGTGTCTGTTGTTCCCATCTTTATGTTTGGGTGTGCCTAGGGTTTAGCTATCACTTATAAGTGAGAACATGGGATATTTTGTTTCTATTTTATGCATTAATTTGCTTAGGATGATGGCCTCCAGCTGCCTCGTGTTGCTGCAAAGGACATGATTTGGTTCTTTTTCATGTTAGCCAGTAAACTTACCATTTTGCTTGAAATCTTTAAGTATAGTCCCCTTTTCTCTATATCACATAGGTCTCCATTTCTCCTAACACTATTTTCCATGAGCAGAACCAGCCATAGCAACTAGTAATCTTTTTTTTTTTTTTTTTTTTTTGAGAGGAAGTTTCGCTCTTGTTTCCCAGGCTGGAGTGTAATGGCACAATCTCGGCTCACAGCAACCTCCACCTCCCAGGTTCAAGCCATTCTCCTGCCTCAGCCTCCAGAGTAGCTGGGATTACATGCATGTGCGACCACGCTGGGCTAATTTTGTATTTTTAGTGGAGACGGGGTTTCTCCATGTTGGTCAGTCTGGTCTCGAACTCGGGACCTCAGGTGATCCGCCCACCTCAGCCTCCCAAAGTGCTGGGATTACAGGCATGAGCCACCACGCCCAGCCGCAACTTGTAATCTTTAAACACCAGCCTGGGAGGGTCATTGTGAAACTGTGAAGGTACGCACCCCTCTTAGAGATAAGACCACAGAGACTGGTGACAGAGCTGTCTTTGAACCCAGAGCTCTGGCCATTCTTCTTCCAGTCTCTCCTGCAGGTACATTTTCTCCAACAAATGGTGTTATACAATTGCCCAGAATCTGGAATTTTTTGACCTGATTATTTTGGATTAAGCTTTCATGTTCTTCACAACTGGACACATTTTCTAAACTCCCTCTATTTCAAAAACTCTAAGTTGTGTTTTCTTTTTCTTTTTCTTTTTCTTTTTTTTTTTGACTAGGATGTAGAATGGTGCCTGGAACACAGTGTGCATTCACTGGATATGTCTTGAATGAATGAATGGAAACATTGGCAGTGAACAGTGAATACTAAGACATTTGGTCTGATTTTGCCTTCTTATGCAACATCACCTCTGCTTCCTACAAGCCCTTCCTCCCTGTTTGAACTTCCAATGTTGGCAAAACAATCCTCACAAATTTAGTTATTGATTCTGCTAACGTAACCTAAATGTTAGTCCCTGGAACCCTCCATGACCACCCCTCCTTTTTGCATTTTTGAAACAATCAATGGAAGGAAATGCTCCTTGCTTTTCAAACCTACAAATTTGGTTGCTTTAAGGGCAGAATAAAATTTTTTCCTATGTCTTCTCTCCTGATTTAAACCTATATGATGAAAAAGTGTTAGCTTTATTTATAATGTGCTACTAATCTTGTATCACTTTACAACCATCAATTCTTATCACCTCCTGCTGGAGGAGACAGTGTAGATTTATATAATCCACAGGCAGATAGGCAATACTTTCACATTTGTCTGAGCTATGAAATTTGCTCTCTGGAAAAGTGTTTGTTAATGAAAGGAAGGCAAATTACATTTTATATATCAAAAGTGTCATTGTCCTTATTCAAAGATGCTGCTGCAGCCACCAGCTAGAGAATGGAGTTGGGAACAGTTGTCTCCAGAGTAGCTAGAGGGCAAAGAACACATGCTTTGAATGTTTCTTTAGCCCATTTGAAAGTCAAACTGGAGAGAGGACATCTCAATGTTTATATCATTTTCCTTGAAGACTCAGAAGTCTCAAGTAGGCCCTTGAGAAGGTGATGGCAAGCTAGCTTGTTCTTCCAGACTTCTGACTAATATGATTACAAATACGGGGTGATATCAATCATCCAGAGTATGGCAGTGTGGGAAAAAGAACTTTGGACTGTGACCAGGATTGAGGTAGTTTGGATTCCAGGTTTAAACATTTCTGTGGCCTTGGGAAAGCCACTCAACTCCTCTGCATCCAGCTTCATCTTCTTCTTCTGCAAAATGGAAAGGTCAACGTGCATCTTCCTGTCCTGCCTCATGTAACTATTGTGAAGTTTCAAAGGAATGTGTCAAAGTGCTTTGACAAGACAAGACACTATCTAAATGCAAAGAAGCATTTTGCAATGTGTTGAACTTTTGACGGGTGAGGCAAGGAGAATCCAAGGTGACAGTTCTCAGAGCAGAGCTGTCCCAGACCCCAGCACTCCACATGTGTCTGAATTGATCCCAAACTAATGACCAGGGACAAAAAGAAGTGTCTCATGCAGAAATGAGACAGTCTTCACCCTTCCTGGCCCTAACTACCAGGTAAAAAGGACTTTCTTCATTCTGACTGCACTCTCTACTTCTTTTAGGGTGACCACACACCCAGCTTACACCTGTTATACCCCTTTCACTGTTAATGGTGTCCTGATTAGGATGATAAATCTTATGGTCACTGTATTTGCTCGGTACCTGACCACACAGCTTTGTGGTAAATGCTGAGGAAACTTGAATGGCACAGGGTTTTCAAGACTGAGGCCCAGTGGACAGCTACAATCTGGGCCAGGAGCCCCCTGTTAGCACTTGTTCTTTCTCTGCTGTCTGATAACTAGTCATCGTCAAGCAATCATTCTTCATTCTTTTGTTTAAAAGTCTTCCTGCTCATGGAAGTGGGAAGGAAAATCTGTTTCGTGAGAGCCTATGTTCAAAGGCCAACATGTTGGCCGTGTAATTTAATTAGTAAGTTTGAATGAACTTGAGGAAGGCAGAATAATGACTGCCCTCCTCCGAGATGTGCATATCTTAATCCGTGGAACTGTTACCTACATGGCAAAAGAAATTTAGGTTTCAGATGGCATTAAGATTGCTAATTCTCTGACTTTAAAATAGAGAAGGTATGTTGGCTTATCAGGGTAGGTCGAATGAAATCACAAGTTTCCAAATAATTAGAAGAGGATATCTGGGTGCTGAGATGTAAGAGCCTGACCTGCTTTTGCTGGTTTTGAAGAAAGAGAAAGGGACCACAAGTAGAGGAATGCAAGTTGCAGGACTCCAAAGGCTGGAAAATGTAAAGAAACAGATTATCCCTTACAATCTCCAGAAAGGAACACACCTGGTCCAGTCCACACACTGATTTCCAGTGCAGTGAGACCTACGCTGGGCTTCTGATTTATTAACTATAAGGTAATAAGTTCGTGTTGTTTTAATCCACTAAATTGTGATTTAATAGCAATACTGGAAAATTAATAACAGAAAACTAATTATAATAATAGCAAAACTAATACAGCCTTACTAATCAACACATATCTAGTGGATATTTGTCATGTGACCAGTCCTATACTGAATGCCGTGGGGAAATGCCAGGGAATAGAATATGCAGAACCTGCCCTCAGGGAGCATACTAAGATTAATGCATGCCGAACATTTAGAAAGCAATCAGTGAGAGTGCTAATTGAGTGCTAAGTATACTGGGCAGAAGAATATGAGAAAAGAGATTGTAGGGGGCTGTATTTGAACAAGTGGGTAACGGGTGAGAATGATGAATAGATGGAAAACTTCAGGAATTTTTAATTGATAATGATCTCAGACTTCCAAGGAACTTTTAACTTATTTATTTTTATCTTTTATTATTTTAGTGATGGGATCTTGCTATGTTGCTCAGGCTGGTCTTAAACTCCTGGCCTCACACAATCCTCTGGCCTCGGCCCTCCAGGTTGCTGGGATTACAAGCATGAGCCACCATGCATGGTTCTAAAGAAACTTTTTAGTCAATGGCCTTTGTTGCTGCGCAGTGGAATTCTACATGGCACACTGAATAAACATTAGAATTCCTCCAGGCACAGTCTTAGGCCCTTTTCTTTTTCCACTCTGTTGTCTCCTTGAGTGATCTCATTTATTAACATGTGCATGCTGTAGTGGGCTGAAACATACGTTTATATCCTAACCCCTAGAACCTATAAATGAGACCTTATTTGGGAAAAAGTTCTTTGCAGATGTAATTTAATGTTAAGGATCTCAAGGTGAGACCATTCTGGATTATACAGATGGGCCCTAAACACAACGAAGAGTGTCTTGTAAGAGACAAACAGAGAAACACAGACAGAAGAGAAGGCACACAAAAGAGGGGAAGGTGATGTGATGACAGAGGCAGAGATTGGAGTGATGCAGCTACAGGCCAAGGAAGGCCAAGGATTGCTGGCAGCCACCACAAGCTGGAAGAAGCAATAGTGTTCCTGAAGCCTTTTAGCCTCAAAAATGATTAGACTATAAATTTCTGTTGTTTTAAGTCACCATATTTGTGGTAATTTGTTATGTCAGCCCTAAGAAACTAATGCATTTAGCCTCAGTGGCCATCCCCACATGGACGTCTCATGATTTATATTTCTAGCTCAGAGAGCCCTGAGAGCTCCACGCCAGTTTATCCAATGCCTACCTAATATTTCTAGATATTCTGGAGCCACTTCAAATCTACCATGTCTCAAACTCTTTACCATCCCCAAACCTGGTCCTTTTCCAGTCTCCTCAAGGATACTAAATAACACCACCAGCCATTCAGTTATGCACAACAGAAGCATAGGAGTCATTCCTGACAATTCTCTTTCCTATCACCTTGGATGTCCACTCACTAAGTCCTATTGATTTTATCTCTAAATATTTCTCAAATCTGTCTACTTCTCCCTTAATTTCCAACATCACCACCTTTGTCCTTGCAATTGCCTCTTAACTCATCTCTCCAGAATGAGTCCTGGCTGCCCCAAATCTCTTTTCTACCCTGTAGCTATTGCAATCTTTTCTAAATGTAGCTATTGCGATCATTTCCAAATGCAGCCTTGGGTATGTTACTCTGCTTAGAATCACATTCTGCTTAGAATGCTTCAGTGATTCCTACTGCACATAAGATAAATGCAAAACCCTTAATATGGACTAAGAAGTAAGGTCCAATCTCAAACTCACCATACTCCTTTCTGAGGTTTCCTCTTCAGTCAGACTGGCCTCCTCTAAGTTCCCTCCTTCCACAGGGCCTTTGCACATGCTATTCTCCCTGTTAGAAATGTTCTTTCCTCCCTTCTTTGCCTAGATAACTCTTATTTATGTTTCTGATTCCAGTATTATTTTCTCAGGTGAGCTTTTTTTTGACTTTTTAAACTAGGTGGAGTCTTCTTTTGCAGTATTCTGTAACTCTTCTTCATAGCTCTTACCCAAGTTGTGATTTCACATTTTTTGTTATTATTTTATTAATGGATGCACTCTTTTACTAGACTAGATGCTTTAATGAGAATAGGAAAATTTTGTCCCAGGGCCTAGCATCATGCATAATAGATGCTCAATAAGTGTTATTTTGCATGAAATTAATGAATGAAATAAGTATTGTGTAATGTTATACTCCAAGAAGCCTCTCCTATCATATACCTTGCCATGTAGGGGTTATAGTAGGGGCTAAAAATGTGGTCACCAGGAAAGAGGAATGGTACTATACCACCTTTTATGAAAAAAAAAAAATTCAAAAACTCACTAGCATCATCTGTCTTCTAATTTGTCTGAATATTACAAACTGTCTCTCAGACCTGGTTTTGGAGGAATAAATATATAAAGTAAATTTTCAGGAAGCATATGAGTCAGTTAAGCTTTTATTTCCCAAGTGCTATGCCAGCTTGTCGTGATTTTAGCAGGACGCAACAGGTGCACATATTTTTAGCTTTTATGACAAGTATTGTATACTTATCCTCAGGAGTCGCCAGCTTGAATGCCCTTCATCAGAATGATGCCTAGTGGGGAACAGCTTATCTGTAGTAGTGTGCTTGTTTGGAAAACAGTAAAACTACTAGCAAAACCCTCCAAAATTAAAAAATAAAACACAAAACATAAAGCTCTTTACCCTTAATGGGGCAAAGGCAAAAACATTAATCTTTGGCTTGTGAAAAGGGAGCACGGTATTAGGAAAAATAGGCTGATTTTCAAAACCTAGACCATGGTAGCTATAAAATTAACATGGAAACAATTTATCACTGCCTGAAAACAAGTGAAGAGCCCCTGAAATGTGCTTTGCTTCTCCTCCAACTCTCTAGGGAACTTTTTCCATGTCAGGTGAAGGTTTTGAAGAGTACTTTAATTAACTTGTATCAAAGAGATGGGGTATATAAGAAAGAACCATGTAAAGATTTCTTTAATTAGTGAATTTCATCAGGGCTCTTCCACTGTCTATCAGTAAAGTAGTTGGTGGGCTGCCGGGGTCCTTGGTGGTACATTCAGTCAATAAGCTATTCATGACTTTAGCAAGTAGCTAGGTTTTTAAACCAATGGGAATTTGGTGGACAATTTCCCTTTGCTACCTTTAGCTACATGGCCAGAATCTATAAACTGTTCTCTTTCTTAGAAAGAAAATGCTGAGGTGAGCAAGTCACCAGCAGGGTCTGCAGTGGACACATTAATTGCTCTGTGGCAGAAGCATGGGCACATATTTACTTTTAAATGTAACTAAAGAGAGGCTGTGGGGGCAGGGAGTGGGACTCCATTACCATTGTGTGTGATGTGTACAGTGTTAATCCAAAATCAGTTTTTTTCATGTAATTTTGCAGAATCACATGCATTTCATTGTCTTTCCAGAGTGGCAATAAAGCCTAGAAAAAGAACTCTCTCCCTCAGTAAATCAAAAGTTAGCAGACAAAAGGTCAAAATAGCCAAAGCCACAAGAACATTAACACTTTGGATATAAAGATTCCCTGAAAAACAAATGCTCACTCTCACTTTGGAGCAGGCAGACGCCTTATCTTTGTGAGTTTACAAAATGGAGCCAAACTGTACCCCTAGCCACTTTAGCTAAACCAAGGCCTGGATCTTTTAGCAGCCCACAGTCATTAAAACTCTTAGAAAGCCTCCCAGGAGGCGATGTGCTTGCTTAAGTATATGCTGTAAAAGGTCCCAGAGATTTACAAGGGACTGCTCCACGCTAAACCAGGCACCATCTGATAAACAAGCAATTTTAGCTGCAGGCTAAATGATGCTCTTTGAGGCTTTGATTTACAATGCTGAAGATGATATATTTGTGGTTTGAGGATAGGTTCTGCTATGGGCTTGCTGTGATTACTCACCCATGAGCAGAATTCAGGGCTCAAGTCTTCAACTTGGAGGTCAGAAAATTGCCAGTGGAATGAAAGAGGGTTGACAAGGTTTATTGAGATGCTAAATAGATATAAAAAAACTTATTAAGTCTGTGGTTTCAAACTCTTCTTAAGCTTTCTGGGGACCACAGTTTTTGTTAGTTTGCTTAAATCCCAGAGATATAAAAATAATCTGCAAAATTGATCTGGTGGTCTAATTTTACTTTCATTATATTTAAAAAGCAAAAACAGGCTTAGTTTATTATTTGCTGACATTTAAAAATAAGAAAAAAATGTTCAATGTAGCATTTATGTTATTGCTCGATAGCTAAGGAATCTGAAGGCAACTTTGAAGCAAATCAAATCTCCTGTAAGAACACTGAGGCATAGACTTACAATACTCCAACCTGAATTAAGAACTGTGGGAGTGCTTTTCAAACTCATGGTTCCAAGAGATGATTTGGCAAACTCCTTTGCCAAGAAGTTTTGTATTTAATAAATATTTGAGTGTCCACTAATATTGGCACTGTACTAGAACAAAGATAAATAAAATGCGGTCTCTCTCCTTTAGAAGTTTACAGTTCAGTGGACAAAACCATAGATAATTTCAGTAAAATGTGAGATGTGTTAGAGCTCAGTAGAATGGCATGGGAGGATAGAGAAGACAAATTAACTGCTTGGGCTTAAAGGACAGGAGAGGCCTCCCTTGGTACTCTTCTTCCTGTCCCAGGACTGGCCAGGCAGCCACACACACGAAACAATGGAAAGAAGCATTTCTGGCAGCCCTGGTATTCCAGCCTGCAGCACCTCCAGAGCTGTGACCGAATGTTCCTTTACTGAAAAGACCTCAGACCACTGGAGTTCTGGTTCGGGTGACACTAGGCAGATTCAGAAGTTGCAGACACAACTTACTACTGAGGGAATCAGTGGCTAACTATATATAGGCCAGCAGGGACAACCCTGAGGTCAGAGCTGGCTCTAGGCTAGGATGTAGGTGCCAACCTTGGCTTTTCGGTCCACCCCTTCTTTGCAGGGTCCAGGGAACACCATCTGTCTCCTCTGTTCTCAGGAAAGGACCTGATGAAGTTAAGTGCATTGTGGCACACATGTCAGACACTGGGAATGATGCATTGCTTTTCCCAGGCAACTTATAGTTTTAGAGGGTCTAAAGCTCTAAGCCCATGGGACTTTGGTGACGCAATAGAGTAACATGGAACTGGTTTCTGGGAAGATTAGAAGTAAGGGATGTAGTTCTCTCTGCCAATCAACCTTCTCTGTGCACTATTTCCCTATAGATAACACAGCCCTGGCTGGCTTAAAGGTTAATGAGGATGACTCACATTTATTGAGTGCTTACTATGTGCCAGATACTATTCAGAGGTTTATGTGCATTAAATTGTTTAATCTTCAGAACAACCCCACAAAATAGGTACTTTGTAATCTCTATTTTACATACTAGGAAACTGTTAAATTTGCTCATGTTCATTCACATAGCTAATGAGGTCACCAATCCAGGCCGTTAAATTCAGCTGCATCCCATGACAGTGAATGCAACAGCTAATTATGCAGACCAGGGCCTCTAGCTTGGAAATGGAGGCCATTCCTGCCCTGGCTCTCCACCAGTTTAATCCTTTAGACTGGCGTGTCAGGTAGACACCTGAATCCTTCCTTTTTATTTGTCCCTCACCCTGGTCACCACGGGGCTTCTCTAAGCCTCAGTTTCACAGTCTGGAAAAAAAATGCCTCCTCTTTCTCTCTCTAAAATAATTGGAACATCAGCTCTATAATACCAGTAAAGCATTTAAGACTATGCAAATGAAGAATATTACAGAGACACAAGGTGATGGTATTTTATAGCAGCCCATTAAGACATATTATTGTAAACATAGACACTAAGTTGCATCTTTTGCCAGACCTTTCCCTAAATTTTAGCAAAGAATTACATGTGCCTTTAAAATCTACCCAAGCTAATTGTCTTTATGAACATAGACCTCTGCATAAGCTGGACTGGGCTCTAGTAAATTCCCCTGGCCAAAATATTTTTCAAGTATTATAGTATAATTTACTGTATCATGTCCAGTCGCAGCCTAATAATGCACAACTCCCAGGAGCCAAGTATATTTCATGAAGCTTACAATTACTTTTATAAAAGTTGCAGTAAAGTATAATGATTTTTAATGGCATCAATGATACCATTGTATATATCGGTTTCAGTTTTGAAGTAGAGTTAAGTTCAAAGACCCAAGGGGACCATTCTCCTCTTGATGCACTTGTGCTACTCCCATTAATGCTAATGGGACAGACAAATGCTGCTCTAGAGGAGAATATATCTGCCCTTAGGATGGTAACAGGTTTTAATTAGTAATGCTTTGAATCACACAAAAGCAGCTTGCCCTCTGTAAACAGCAAGTGTTCACTGAGATGAGAGTATGGATCACAGCCTGGCTTACTCATGTGCAATCTTCAAATCTGAGATTTGTAAGTGGTGGAGACACAAGGCCCTCCTCACCTGAAAATGAGAAAGAGAGCTCAGTCTGAGAGCTTTGTTGAAACAAAATCACAGTACTCAGAACGAAAGCATTGTTCCTTAAATTTCTGAGTTGCTTGAGTGCCAAGTAGATCTCTGGAGTAGGTTATTACAGTGACTTCAGCCTTGAAAGAGAATCGCAGTGAACCTGATACTGTGGAAGTGAAGCCTGATAGCGTAGGGTCCACCTTTGAGCACACGCTTTAAACATAAAAGGAGAAAGTCTAGAGAGGTTACCCAGCTGGAGGCTCAGTGGTGCTTAGTGATAGAGCTTGGGCAACAAAGCACTTTGTTGAGAAGTGGTTCTTGGCTAAACACTGGATGGAGAAATGGAATAGAAAGGAGCTAGTGTTTCAGCACGCTTGCTGCTCTGTGTCACTATCTAGGGAGGTGGCTTCAACATGAGCTTCAGAGTGAGGGGGCAGAGGCCAGTTTCTACCTTCTCTATGTGCATCTGCAGCTTCCTTTCAGAAAACCTATCTGTGAACATACAGTTTTTAGGTGCAATTATTCACTCCGGATAATACACCACACATTTCAGTTAGAGTATTTAAGATAACATGTCCATCATATAATTTTTGGAAATAAATCTCTCAAAAAGTAAGATAAATTTATATTTATCACCAAGTTTAGGATTTGTAAATCTAAGCCCAAATGATCATAACTTTTATGTTAACATTTAATGTATCAATCTGGCTTGATCTCTGAACAAATAGATTTGATTAGGATATCAATAATACAGAAGTATGTGTACGTTTTTATTGTTGTTGTTTTAAGCTTTTTAGATATACAGAGGTTAGGAAAAACCAGTGTATCTTGTGCTTGACTCTAATGACTGGAAGAAGAAACTTAGTATTGGAAAGACCAACTTAGTTTGGAGGAAACTCTGATTAGAATAACATTCTATTTGGTTATAAGCACATTTTTTTCCATATAAATATTTGGGGAAAACTTTGCTTTAAAAAGACTTTGAAGGAATTCAATTATGGAACAGGATACTTTATGCCATTTCACAAAGAAAAATATAGATATGTAAGGTAAGCAGCTTCTTTCCACTTGCTGAGCTGCTCTGTCTTACTTTCCCTCCTGTGGCTCTGAAAACATCCCATTTATATAAGTATTAAATTTATAGTAGAAGAAATATCATAGGCACATTCTCAAGCTCATGAATTCATTATCACATACATTCAGTCTGGAGCTATAAGGTGTAATGTCCTTTTCTCTGAGGTAGCCCCAAAAGATACACTCCACTATCAGGATGATTTCATCTAGACCCAATTTCCCCAGATCTTTGAATGTTGCAGATGACTACCTCTGTTCTCTCCACATTTCCCCTTTTGACTTACTAGGGACTGTGAATGTTATTAACTTTGAAGTGTCTATTTGCATCTCTCTACAAACTGTCCCCCCTCCTTCCTTCTTCAACAGAGGTTGGGACTTCTAAGTTTTTACATTGGAAACAGCCTGTTAAAGTAGTTTCAAGCTTAAAAACAATCCCACTACCCAACACATGAGGAGAGGCTGAATGCCAACATCAGTCTTCTTTCTGCCCAAACAGCAGCAAATCTCTTAATGCAAACTTCTTGGCTGCATTTCAGTATGGTTGTATCATTTACACTACCTCTGAGTTTCCCTCAACCCCCAGTTTTGCTGTCTTGAGGCTCTGTGCTTTTCCACTTCAAATGTTCTTCATCAGCAGAATAACAAGTTCTTAGAGAAAATTAGGAACACATCTATGAAAACACTCTGGGTTACACAATTTTGGGGAGAAGCACCGAGATAGGCTTGATTTTGGTTATTTAAATAAATTCAAAGCCCTCGATAATTTCTTTACCTAAACACCATACTGACTCTTCAAGATTGCGGCATTCAAGTTATTTTGCCATCACCATTGCTTTGCCATCACCATTTGCCATCACCATTTTCACACTTTGCCATCATCATTGCCATCACCATAGTAATGTATGAAATTGAGACAGCTCTCTTGGGTCCAGAAATGCAAGCCAGGTGTAGAGGACAACAGAACTACCCTACCAGCTTCTGGACCGTTATTACATTAGAAGTAGTTAAACTTCTAATTTAAGCGACTCCAATTTGTGGGATTCTGATAGAGCACCTTAGCCTGCACACTAACTGATAAAATTCATGAGAAAACAGAGTAGAAAAAAACTATCATATGGATTGTGCAGTGTTTAATTGAAGGCATATGGGTGTCTGTGGCAGGGGAGTGGGGTTCAGGATACCCACTTCAGGATTATAGACCGAACTAGTGAGGATCTGTCCTTTAATACATTGCTAAGCTTGGTTCTCATTGTCTCCTGGTTTAGAAAGGGTGAGCTGTTGGGAGGCCTTCAAAATCTGCAGCTGAGCAGTCAAAGATTGACACTGGTGCCAACTTGTACATTGTGTGGTGACATCATACAACTTCATGTCTTGGTCCTATCTTCCCAGCTAAATTGGGGTTCCCCGAGTGGAGGTTCTGCATCTGTCACTTTGGTATCATGTATAGTGTCAAGCATGTGTTTTCCATTTTGCAGTGGCTCAGTAAGTCACGGCTTGTTGAATTACTGAAGTGGATGACACACACATTAGAGCAAGAGTTAAAGAATTATAAATACTCAAGCACAACTAATATCTGTGCTGAAAAGAAACAACTTGCAAGATCTTCTGTTTTGACCTTAATTTTGTAGATGAGGAAACTGAAGTCCAAAGAGGTGACGTGATTCATCCAAGGTCAGGCAGTTAGGGGTAAACCCAGCACTAATACCCAAACCTTCTGTTTTATAAGAATTACTGCTCTAACTGTGGTTCCATTAAGAAACTGTTTGTGGGCTAATTAGTAGATATAGTACTAGTCTGTTCTGCCCTTCACCTTTAAAGCAGGGGTCCCCAACCCCTGGGCCACAGACCAGTACTGGTCCACAGCCTGTTAGGAACCGGGTTGCAGAGCAGGAGCGGAGTGGCGGGCAAGAGAGCATTCCTGCCTGAGCTCCACCTCCTGTCACTTCAGTAGCCACATTAGATTCTCATAGGAGCACCAACCCTATTGTAAACTACGCACACGAGGGATCTAGGTTGCATGCTTCTTATGAGAATTTAATTAATGTGTGATGATCTGAAGTGGAACAGTTTCATCGCAAAATATTCCCCACCCCTGACCCACCCTGATCCATAGAAAAATTGTCTTCCACGAAACCAGTCCCTGGTGCCAGATAGGTTGCAGATTGCTGCTTTAAAGGGTCATAACAGATAATGTAAAAGGAATAGATATCTAAAAGGAATTTCATTTTAAAGTTTTAAGCAAAAGAAAGTAATTTTTCCAGAGTAGTTATAAGTTGGTAAAATCAAAAGTATTATTTGGAAAATACCTTTTAAAAAATTTTGAAAGAGGTATTAGCTGATAGGTTCTTGCCTTATACTTAACTGGATGTTTAGGAAGAGAATCTATAACTCTAAGAAATATCCTAAGGCAAAAGGGACTTTCTGTAAATCTTAGTATTTCAATGCTGATGTTAAAGGGTGTGAAGTATGTAGGTAATATTTAGTGATGGGAGAGTGTCAGTGGAACTAAAAATCAAAATATTCAAGATAAAGTTGACTAATGGACTAGTCACGGGATAGAGGGCTGGAATGTATCATTTCAAACACCTTGGGAGTACCAGATAATATCAGTTCCAATCATACTGAAAGTCTCCCACTTAATGTGAAGCTATCATTTAGAACTATGCATTTCACAGTCTATCCTGTTGTCTATTTAGTGGATTTTGTCATCTGGAAAGTATCCCAGTGCATTAAGAAAATCTAATGATTTCTAATGACCGGCCGGGGGCAGTGGCTCACACCTGTAATCCCAGCAGTTTGGGAGGCCGAGGCGGGTGGATCATGAGGTCAGGAGTTCAAGACCAGCCTGGCCAAGAAGGTGAAACCCCATCTCTACTAAAAATACAAAAAGTAGCTGGGCGTGGTGGGGGGCGCCTGTAATCCCAGCTACTCAGGAGGCTGAGGCCGGAGAATCGCTTGAATCCGGAAGGCAGAGGTTGCGGTGAGCATGCCACTGCACTCTACCCTGAGTGACAGAGCAAGACTCCATCTCAAAAAACAAAAACAAAAACAAACAAAGAAAAAAACAATGAACTGTTCCTTGGATAAATTACCTTTTCAGGGATTCTTGAGAATTGCCTTTGGGCCTGTATTTCTCAGATCTGCTTTACTTATATCAATATTGAAATGGGTCCCAAAGCTTGACAGGGATGCAGTTTACAATGAAAGAAAATATTAAACACGGAATCTTTCCAGCAAAGAGGTCAGTGGAGTGGTGGCAGGGGGAGGCAGGGCTGAGGAAAGATTACTAGTGGGCATTGGAAACTTTAAACTTCAACCACTTGGTAAGGAAAAGCATATTCTGTCAGTCGAGTTTCAACAAAATTAGCTACCTTTTGACGATGATTTTAACAGATATAAGCATTTCTAAATAAAATCTAATTATGTGAATGTTAAAGCTTCTTCTCATTTGCTCTCTCATTCCATCAATAAACCTTGGTCTAGTCTTTACTGCATTTGGCCAAAGGCTATTGCAAGACTTACCGAGTATTGAGCAAATCTAGTTTGATCTTCAGAATAAATTCATTTACAATTTTAAAAATTGTAGTTGTATAATATATAGTCATGCATCGCATAATGATGTGTTGGTCAATGTCAGACCACATATATGAGGGTGGTCTTGTAACACTGTAATACTGTATTTTCTCTGCACATTTTCTGTTCATTGTGTTAGAATTGTCTACAGTATTCAGTGTGGTAACATGCTGTGCAGGTTTGTAGCCTAGGAGCAGCTGGCTGTATCTTATAGTGTAGGTGTGTAGTAGGCTGTACCATCTAGGTTTGTGTAAGTACACTATATGAGGTTCACACAATGACAAAATCACCTAACTACACATTTCTCAGAACATGTCATTGTTAGGTAATGCGAGACTGTATTTCAAGAACACCCACTAATGGGTTAAACAGGGTATGGGTTTTGGTTTTAACTAGCATTTGGTTTTAACGACATTGGCCAAGGGTCTTAGCAAACATGGGTTAACAAAGACTTGAGAACTCCCAATGGCAGAGGGATCATTTACAGCAGGGAGGAAGATTTGCTTTTCTTTCTCTTCCTGTGGACTGATCCCATCCTGGCTGCCAGTGTATGTCAGCAAGTTCACAGCCCTTAATTCACTGTAAGCCTCAAGTTATTGCACACCAGCACACTTCCGAGAGGAGAGATGTCATAGAAATCCAAGTTGCCTAGTGGTATACCAGTATTAATCAAACCTTGTAGCAGTACTGCCCCATAGAAATTGGAATGCTTGATGCTACCAAGACGCTTGGCATTTCTATAGTGACGTTTCCTGGATCATCTGATCCAGGGCACTCTGCAGGACATCCTTTTTCGCAAAGGTTTGTCTTACGGGTAAAATTAGAATAATGGTGTCAGTTTCTGAGTATCACTACAGCTGGATTCTCAATGTTGTCCTATATATGGTAAGGCAAGCCCCAAAGTGGCTCAGAGGACCCAGGTCTACGGGTGTGAACCAGTGAAGACTTTGGGGTTCTATCACCTAAGTTGAAGGTCATGCAGGAGATATCTCATTTGCCTTTTCAGGATGGATCCCAATTGTTGGCTTCTGGGTGATCGGGAGAACAGTGGATTTTTATGCTTTGTCCTCTAACTCATTTTCCTCTTCCTTCATTCCTAGGGAGAGAGGCGTAACAAACCTTCTCAGAACCTAGTGATATAGAATAACCATTTTATTATGCTCATGGATTCTGTGAGTCAAGAATTCAGAAAAGGCAAAGGGCTCTTCTCTGTTTCATAACATCTGAGATGTCTCTTATAATTAGGTGTATCTCAAATTGCTGGGGATGGAATAGTTAGGGCTGGGGGATCTACTTCCAAGATGACTTTTTTACTCATATGTTTGGCATCTGATTGGGGTGACTGAAGAATGGGCTTAGCTGGGACTATTGACTTGAGCATCTCCATGTGACCATTTCTATTAGTCTGTTTTCATGCTGCTGATAAAGACATACCCAAGATTGGGGAATTTACAAAAGAAAGAGGTTTAATGGACTCACAGTTCCACATGACTGGGGAGGCCTCACAATCATGGTGGAAGGTGAAAGCCACATCTCACATGGTGGCAGACAAGGCAAGAGAGCTTTTACAGGGAAACTCCCCTTTTTAAAACCATCAGATCTTGTGAGACTTATTCACTATTGTGAGACAGCATGAGAAAGACCTGTCCCCATGATTCAATCACCTCCCACTGGGTCCCTCACACAATATATGGGAATTCAAGATGAGACTTGGGTGCAGACACAGTCAAGCCATATCCTTCGATACCTGGCCCCTCCCAAATCTCATGTCCTCACATTTGAAAACCAATCATGCCTTCTCAACAGTCCCCCAAAATCTTAACTCATTTCAGCATTAACTCAAAAGTCCACTGTCCAAAGTCTCAGCTGAGACAAGGCAATTTCCTTCCACCTACGAGCCTGCAAAATCAAAAGCAAGTTAGTCACTTCCTAGATACAATGGGGATACAGGCATTGGGTAAATACAGCCATTCCAAATGGGAGAAATTGGCCAAAACAAAGGGGCTACAGGCCCCATGCAAGTCCAAAATCCAGCAGGGCAGTCAAATCTTAAAGCTCCAAAATGATCTCCTTTGACTCCATGTCTCACATCTAGGTCATGCTGATGCAAAAGGTGGCCTCCCATGGCCTTGGGCACCTCGGCACCTGTGGCTTTGTGGGGTATAGTCCCTTTCCTGGCTGCTTTCATGGGCTGGCATTGAGTGTCTGTGGCTTTACCAGGCACACGGTTCAAGCTGTTGGTGGATCTCCCATTCTGGGGTCTTGAGAGCAGTGGTCCTCTTCTCACAGCTCCACTAGGCAGTACCCCAGCAGGGACTCTGTGTGGGGGCTCCAACCTCACATTTCCCTTCCGCACTGCTGGAGCAGAAGTTTTCATGAGGGCGCTGCCCCTGCGTTTCCATACATCCTCTGAAATCTAGGTGGAGGTTCTTGACTTCTGTGCACCCACAGGCTCAACACCACATGGAAGCTGCCAAGGCCTGGGGCTTCAACCCTCTGAAGCAACAGCCTGAGCTGTACCTTGGCCCCTTTTAGTCATGGCTGGGACACAGGGCACCAAGTCCCTAGACTGCACACAGCAGAGGGACGCTGGGCCCGGCCCACAAAACTATTGTTTCCTCCTAAACCTCTGGGCCTGCGATGCAAGGGCCTTCCATAAAGGTTTCTGACATGCCCTGGAGACATTTTCCCCATCGTCTTGGCGATTAACATTCAGCTCCTTGTTACTTACGCAACTTTCTGCAGCCAGCTTGAATTTCTCCTCAGAAAATGGGATTTTTTTTTTCTATCGCATTGTCAGGCTGCAAATTTTCCAAACTTTTATTCTCTGTTTCCCTTTTAAAATGGCATGCCTTAACAGTGCCCAAGTCATCTCTTGAATGCTTTGCTGCTTAGAAATTTCTTCTGTCAGATACCCTAAGTCATCTCTCTCAAGTTCAAAGCTTCACAAATCTCCAGGGCAGGAGCAAAATGCCACCAGTGTCTTTGCCAAAACATAACAAGAGTCACTTTTGCTCCAGTTCCCAACAAGTTCCTCATCTCCATCTGAGATCACCTCAGCCTGGATTTCATTGTCCATATCACTATTAGCATTTTGGTCAAAGCCATACAATAAGTCTCTAGGAAGTTCCAAACTTTCCCACATTTTTCTGTCTTCTTCTGAGCCCTCCAAACTGTTCCACTCTCTACCTGTTACCAAGTTCCAAAGTTGCTTTCACCTTTTTGGGTATCTTTTCAGTAGCGCCCCACTCCCGGTACCAATTTACTGTATTAGTTCATTTTCATGCTGCTGATAAAGACATATCTGAGACTGGGAAATTTACAAAAGAAAGAGTTTTAATGGACTCACAGTTCCACATGACTGAGGAGGCCTCACAATCATGGCAGAGGGTGAAAGGCACATCTCATATGGTGGCAGACAAGAGAAGAGAGCTTGTGCAGGGAAACTCCCTTTTTTGAAACCATCAGATCTTGTGAGACTTATTCACTATCAGGAGAACAGCATGGGAAAGACCTGTCCCCATGATTCAATTACCTCCCACTGGTCCCTCCCACAATATGTGGGAATTCAAGATGAGACTTGAGTGGGGACACAGCCAAACCATATCACCACTCCAGCATGGTGGGCCCAGGGTAGCCGGACTTCAAACATGGTGGCTTAGGGTTCCATGTGTGAAAGTTCCAGCTAACAGCATAAAAGCAGCATGACCTTTTATGACCCAGCCTGTGAAGTAACTAACACCACTTGTGGCATACTTTATGTGTCAAAACAGACACAAGGCCAGGCACCATGGCTCACGCCTGTAATCCCAGCACTTTGGGAGGCCGAGACGGGCAGATCACGAGGTCAGGAGTTTGAGACCAGCCTAGCCAGCAAGGTGAAACCCTGTCTCTACTAAAAATACAAAAATGAGCCAGGTGTGGTGGCGTGTGCTTGCAGTCTCAGCTACTTGGGAGGCTGAGGCAAGAGAATTGCTTGACCCCGGGATGCAGAGGTTGCAGTGCGCTGAGGTCGCACCACTGCACTCCAGCCTGGGTGACAGAGCGAGACTCCATCTAAAAAAAACCCAGACACAAGCCTGCCTGACTCAAGGAGAAGGAACATAGATCCCACCTCTCAATGGGAGGAATGTCAAATAATTTGCAGCCATGTTTTAAAATCTCCACAAGAGGTTTCATGGGGTTTTGGGAAAGTTCCAAGCACCTATGATGGCTGTGAATTAGAGCAGCCCGTTGATGAACTATTTTCTCTCTGATCCTATCCTAAGATAGGGGACTGCTCCCCTGTACTAGTCAGTACTAGTATGGAGTTGCTGAAACAGAGAAACCCTAGAACACAGTGACTCAGATAACGAAAATTTATTCTTCTCTCACGTAACAGTCCAGAGGTAGGTAGTGGGATCCAGGGTAGTTAGGCAGCTCTACTCCATAAGAACATTCAGGGATTCAGGTACTCTTCATCTTATTGTTTCACCAGTCCCCAGGGCACTGTCCTCATCCATATTGCCAAAGGTGGCTTAACATCCCCAGGTTTGAATTCTAACATGTGCAAAGGGACCAGAGGAAATGGAAGGTAAGCAATTTCCTTTTAAGGAAGTGACATAGAGTTGCACACATCACTTCTAGTCACAATCCACTGGCAATAGCTTGGGAACATGAGTAAACCTAGCTGCAAGGGGGGCTGACAAATGTAGTCTGTAGCTGTGTGTTCATGAGCCCTTATAAAACTTATTTATGCATAGGGTCCTGTTACTAAAAGGAAGAAAAAGACAATAGATCCTGGGGGCCAATTAGTAGTTTCTGCTGCTGGCTTTTGAAACATCCTTGGAATATTTGCCAGGGTTGGGGCTCAGAACATGACACCTCAATGTACAGAACTTTGGCATGCTGAATATTTTAAACTGAAGGACATTGGAAGGTCTCAGAAGCAAGTTCTGACCTTCTCCTGCCCTCCTGTCTCCTGCCCCTTTTTCTCCCCTGGAAGTGATGAGTAAAAACCAGAATTCCTCTTCCCTGAGACAGGTCATAGAAATTAGAACCCTTTTCCCCAAAGCAAGCCATAAAACCTAGAAAGGTCACTCTTACCCTTTTCCATTCCAGTGGGGTCCTGCCACAGGCCTGGGGGGAAGACTTGCTACACGGAGAGGCCACAAAGAATCTAGAAGACAGACTTTTGTGGGTGTTCTTCTCCAGTTTATTACTATTAGGTCATATCCTTTTGTCCAATTACATTTCTACACCCTGTCAATTTTTTATTGAACCTAAGCAAAAAAATGGACAGTTTCCCTGCCTGTTTGGATTTTCATGTCTGAAGCCTCCCATGTCACATAAAACTTTGATTAAATAAACTTGTTACATTTTTCTCTTGTTAACCTGTCTTTTGTGATAGGAATGGAGCCATTTCCGCCCCTACACCAGGCATATTCAGGAACATGGGTTGGTACACTTTTCTTGTAAAGGGGTAAAGAATAAATATTTTAGGCTTCAGGGCCACATACTTTCATCTGTGTTCATCTATGTTAGTTTTCTATTGCTGCTTTAACAAATTATCACACAGCTAGTGACTTAAAACAACAGAAATTTACCTTACAGTTCTTTAGAACAGAGTCAACATGGATCTCAGTGGGCTTAAATCAAGGCTGCTGTCCTTCCTGGAGGCTCTAGGGAGGATGCATTTTCTTGCTGGAGTAGTTGGCAAAACTCAGTTTCTTGCACGCAGCCTCCTACATCTTGGAACCAGCATTAGGACATCAAATCCTTCTCATTCTGCCATCTGTCTCATGGGCCAGAGCTGGAGAAAGATTCTCTGCTTTTAAAGACTCATGTAATTAGTTTGGGTCATGTGAAATAACATATCCACGAGTTCCAGGTATTAGGGAGTGGGCAGTTTTAGGGGGATCATTATTCTGCCTACCACACAGCTTCAGTACTCAACTCAGTCATTGCAGCTCAAAAGTAGCCATAGATAATATGTACATGATCGGGCGTGGCTGTGTCGCAATAAAGTTTTATTTATGGAAACAAGAAGTGGCTTGGATTTGGCCTATGCATCATAGTTTGCCAACCCCCTCTCAAGAGTGTGAAAACCAATTGCTGACTTTTGGCTCCCAGGCAGACAGAAGTCTCTCCTTTCCCCGCCCTCCTGGCAGTTAGGCATGGTCTCCTCTATGTTATCAGCACACCAGCCACTTGCTTCTGTTAAAGTCCCCTTTTCATAGAATCATAATTGCTTTCTTTAGTATTTGTTTTTTCCCCCAGATTGTGGGCACATTGAATGCAGGCACCTGGTCTGATTCGTCTTTGTACCTTCTCTAGTGTTTAACAGCATCCAGTGCTTAGGAGGTGCTCAGTAAATGTTCATTTAGTAAAGGAAACCTTATGTAGCAGTCAAACTGAGGGAGGCATGAGTTGAAAGAAACACATTTTTGTGTGTTGGGGGAAGTATGTTTTCTCTAGGCAGACCTTCAATTTTGATAAGATTTGACTGTTTTGATTTCCATCTGCAGGATAAGCCTGACATCTGTGAGTTTCCCTAAGAGTTTGTGAAGGCAGATCTTTAAGAAAGTTTAAAACCAATTCCTTGTTGCCCTACTAAAAATTAAAGGGCAAAGCCAGAATTATACATTAGCTGGTGAGGCCAGTAATATGCATTTGACAGACATTTAATTTCTGCCTGCTTGTGCCAAAATAGCAATGTGACCATAAGGAAATTTGCAAATGGAAATAATATTTTCCTGAGTGTTTTCCCAGACATTAGAACTTCAGTGTGGGTTGAAAAGTGCACAGAAAGGCTTTTGACCTGCCAAGGCATGAGTTCAGCTGTTGTAGGATAAACACATAACTCTGATGACATTAACAACATCTGAGGCTCAAGTGGGCCAGGAATCCATCTCTACCTTATTTATGTGAAATGTTCTCACACTTACAGCCTCTAGTCAAAATAATAACTTTATAGGTGCATGGGTATTTGGAGTCTTTAACTGAAAGGTATTTTATGTATAAAGTATTATAAGAATGACCCCTTTTATCCCAGATGTTCAATGAAATTAAGATACACAGAGGGCATTTTATCCAACAACCAAGGACCAGTCTTAGGTTGGGACCCAGAATGGTTGCTTATTAAGTTATACAACTATGTAAGACATGGCCATAAGGCTGCGCCACCCAACTGAAATTGGCTCAAGTCTCTTAGGTAGATGGAAGAAAAAAAAGCTTCAACTCTTTGTAAGTATATCATGCATTTAAAGAGCACTCTTACACTTATATTTCCACTTAAAGGCGGTAGGTCTAGAAATCCCTAAAGTCTCTCCCAGTCTAAGAGAACCTTTTGAATACACTACCTTCATACTTTTTTGTTTCCTAGCTTCTATCAAACAAATCTCTTTCTCTTAAAGTATTGTCAGCTGCATAGTCAGCATGTCCATTGAGTCATTGCACTTGCTAATAAAAATGCTAAGATATCAGACCAAGGACTAGTGTTCTGGGAATGCCCTTATGCTGACATCAAGCCACTAAAATTACTCTTTGGAACCTAGCCCTACAACCAACAATAGGGTCCGGCCTGTGTTGTAAAAGCTGTTAAGCAAAAATTGTCAGCCCCACTGAAGTCGACGTATATTGTTTCTGTTGCTCTCTCCGCTTTTCTTCCTAATCTGTTAGTATGATTTGTACAGAAAATGAAAGCCGATGCTCTTAAAAAAACAAAAAAAGCCAAAGCCCCATCTGATAGGATTTAACCTTCCCAACACTTTATTAGCTACCAGCCTGCCCCTTTACTCTTTCTGGGAATTTGGCATAGAATTGATACTTTCTCTGGTGTAGCTCAGCTATGTGATTTGCAGGACATGCTATACACATGCCATACCATCCTCTCTCCCTTGTTCTCCCACTGTCTAGAAATTCTCACCTATCACTAGTTAGACCTGGATGTTACGGTCAGCAATATTTTGAAGCCCTGTGTTAGGTATTGGTGGGCCACATTGATTTTAAAAACACTTGGCTTTTCAAGAATATCTTCCAATCATTTCTTTACCAATTTTAGTTCGATGTTTCACTTTCCTGTGGCAAGCTTTGCACTTTATTTCTTTTCTTTTCTTTCTTTCTTCCTTTTGAGACAGGGCCTCACTGTGTCACCCAGACTGGACTGCAGTGGCATGATTATAGCTCACTGCATCTTCAACCTCCCTGGCTCAAGCAATCCTCCCACTGCAGCCTCCCAAGTAGCTGGGACTACAGGCATGTGCCACCATATCTGGATATTAAAAAAGTTTTTTTTTTGTAGACATTGGGCCTCACTGTATTGCCCAGGCTGGTCTCAAACTCCTGGGCTCAAGTGATCCTCCTGCCTTGGCCTCCCAAAGTGCTGGGATTACAGGTATGAGCCACCACGCCCAGTCTACATTTTCTTATTTGTGTAATCTTAGGTGATTTTTGTAAAATAAATGCAAGTAAAAAAAGAGATCTATTGGGTTCTGTCTTTGTAAGGTCATTTATTGTTATGGGCTGAATTGCATTCTCCCAAAATTCATATGTTACAGTCCTAACTCCTAGTACCTCAGACCTTGACTGTATTTGTCAATAGGCCTTTAAAGAGGTAATTAAAGTAAAGTAACCCTAAAAGTTATTAGGATGGGGTGTGTATCTGCTTCCTATTGAAGGAAGCAATTAGGATTAGGACACAGGCAACACAGAAAACCATGTGAGGACACGGCCAGCAGGTGACCATCTGCAAGCCAAGGGGCGAGGCCTCAGAAGAAACCAACCCTGCTGAGGCCTTGATCCTAGACTACTAGACTACTAGCCCCTAGAACTATGAGGAAATAAAATTCTGTTGTTTAAGCCACTCAGTCTGTGGTATTTGTTATGGCAGCCCTAACTAATACATTCACTATCAATTTTTTTCTTTTCTCCTAGTCAACTTTGATTATGCTTTTTTTTTTTTTTTTTTTTTAATGGAGTGTTGCTCTGTCACCCAGGCTGGAGTGCAGTGGCATGATTATAGCTCACTGCATCTTCAGCCTCCCTGGGCTCAAGCAATCCTCCCACTGCAGTCTCCCAAGTAGCTGGGACCACAGGTGCGATCCACCACACCCACTAATTTTTTGTTTTTCTTTCTTAGTAGAGATGGGGTTTCACTGTGTTAGCCAGGATGGTCTTGATCTCCTGACCTCGTGATCCACCCACCTCGGCCTCCCAAAGTGTTGGGGTTACAGGCATGAGTCACCATGTCCAGCCTGATTGTGCTTTTAATATTCACAGGACACATTTAAAGAGATCTGGGCAGCATGTTTTGATCTGTAGGCCACAAGGAAGTGAGGTGATCCAGTGTCGTTTCTGCATAACTTGGTTTTTAACAGTGGCCAGCAGAGTGACCAGACAACCTCTGTCATTACCAGTGGCCTTATACATACAATGACCTTGAGCAAACTAAAGAAGATTTTATTTGGTGTGGCTTTTCTGGACAATAAGTTTTGCAGAATGGGTTTCGAAAGTGCTATCCTAGGACACAAGTCTAAATCAGGAGGCTCAAGATCCATATTTTGCAACAGACACTTTTGGGCCACAGAGTTTTAAAAACAAATTCAGCCACTTAAAAATCCAAATTTCCTTCTGCTCTTAAAAATTTGAAATGTCTATCCTGCTTTTCTGTGATCAAAACCGAGTCAGAACTGCCCCTGTTAGTTGGATATTACTCTTTGGTGTGCCCCATCCCCGACCCCCACTGAACCCCTTCCTATTGTCATTTATGCCTGTCTATTTCACTTATTACTCAAGCCCCCGGCCCAGATAATGAAAATAAACAGGTTAGTGGTTCCTAGATTGCCATTTCTAAAAGATGCTCATTAAGAAAAGAGGGTTGAGAGGTGAAAATACTAGGGAAACTCAGTGGCCTGTATATATACTTTCTTGGAGATTTTCCACGTGCATGAATATATGAAAAGATCTGAGAAGTTCTGCAATGGAGAAATCCATTTAACTTTGTTTCCCAGTCTTTCTCCTTTCTATCTGACTAGGAAGTGCCATTTATTTGAGTAACATACATTTGACATCCTGTGGAAACAGTGTTCCAGGGAACACACTTTGGAAAATGCTGAAATGGATTCTCGTAGTCATAGACAGAAGAATGAATTGGAGAGTTAGAATTCTGTAAATACTAAATAATTTGCATATTCATAAAGAATGCTTGTGAAATAAATGTAAACGAAGTAAATGTAAAGTCATTTTATTACAGATTAATATTACTTTTGTGATGTTATTTGATGTACCACAAAAGACAACAAACCACCAGATGCATGACCAATGTTAACTACTATGGGAAAGTCTTTATAAAATTGAAATATTTTACTCATTGTGAAAGAGAAATAGATTTTAGCTTTGAGAGAACTGCATTCCAATTACTTTTGTTGTGTTCCAGTGTCTTTGTTATTGCACCACAATAACCGCATCACACTCTTCATATTTCAGGTTAATGATCTGATTGGACTGTAAACATTTTGTTAGACAAACTTACACCCATTATACTTGCAGTCATTTAAAACAGGGAGTATGTACAAATGAAGCCAGATATCCTCTTGTATTAGCTATTTTATTAGAGTAATAATGTGCAAATCCTGACTTCCATTGTTCAACTAAATGATTTCCAACAGTTTTTGACACGTAAATTCACGGCTTGTCTACGTGCTTCCACTGAGTTTGGCAAAAGTGAATTGGTCTATTTGAGTTATCCTCCTTTGATTTCTCCAAGAAAATCAATATAATAAAGTAATTCTTTCCTGCCATCCTCTTCTTTGCTAAGCTCTTCTGAGAACCGTCAGAAGGTGTTCTTCCTTCAATTATTTCAGGCTTGTTTGCATTAAATCCTTTCCAACAGGCGCCAGTAAATGTGTTCCCTTAATAAGGATGTCTCCCTTTGAAATAAGCTAAATAAAATTTTACATTTAAGGTGAGTAAGAACCAGTTATGGAGAAAATTGTTCAATATCTATTCCATTCTAATTTCTTTTTCCATACAAAGCAGCTGCAGCTCTATATTGAGGAACAAGTGTGATGATGTGGCATGCATAATTCATGCCTCTGGCCTTCTCCACACCCTGATTTTTTCTATCAGAATTGTACATATTTAGATAAGGTCAAAGATTATTCTTTATTTCTATCAGTAAAACGTTTTGAAGGAATATGACATAAAATATGTGGTTATTTTATTCTTCATAAGAATGTTTGTGGTAATCTCATAACACAAGAGTTTTCCTTTAGATACTTTTGATTTTATTTTGTAAATTTTTGTTTGTTTTCTTTTGTTAGATGGTAGAATCTCAGTTATTTAAGTGGATGGCATTCTTATTTGTAAAGGTGCCTAGAATGTAAGCTCACCTGTTTATTAGGAATTAAGGCAAAATCATGCCACTTAGTCCCCAAAGAGTTCATCATTCTGGCACTTCTTACATTGTTCTCCTTTCCAAAACAGTATTTTAATTATAAGAAAAGTACATCAAGTCTTCAGCTACAAAAATCAATTTTCTGTTCTTTTTTCCCAGCTTCATTCTCTTACTTTTATTTGGCTGTTCTTGTACCTTATTAGTACTGTTGGTCTTCCCCATCTTGATAGCCACAGGCATTTCAAGCTCAGTATGTTTATAACTAAATCCATCATTTTTCTCCCCAAACCTGTTTCTACCATGTAATGAGTTGCAGAAGCCAGAAACAAACCCAGCTGCCATCTTTGATTCCTCACACTCCTCTGCTTGGCACACCCAGACAATAGCCAAGTCCTGCCAATTCTACTTTCTCAATGTCCTTTTAATCTGTCTTCTTTTGCTTACGTATTCCCCATGGCCTCTTCCTGGTTCCAGATGCCATCATTCTTCCCTGGATTGCTGAAGCTTGTCACCCTGCACTCACACACATGTACACACATGGCGAGCATTGTTCCTGCTCACGAACACACACTCAAAATCTAAGCTGGAATTGTCAGTGTGGTCAGGACTGTAGCATGCCCCCTCTCTGGCATGTTCCCTTGTGTGGCCTTCTCCATTAATCACATGTATTGTCTGAAACGTGAAAGGGCCACTCTCTTAAGGGCTAGGAAGATTGAGAAGTTGTGATTTCTGCCCACAGGAAACGTGAGTAATCCAGTAGAGTTTGTGGTGGGTGTGTGGGATTGGGAGGCAAGACTACTGGGCATGTCTCAGCCACTGTGGCAGTATTTCTGCATTTACAATGGTGCTGGAAGAAAAATAAAAAGGAATTCATAGCCTTAAAAATGTTCCTAATTTGCCACCTACCACATAGTAACATTCTCAGGCATAAATTTTAATCTATAAGATAAGGATTTCAGCAGTAAGCATCGCATTTGATTTCAAGAAATGGCCAAAGGTCAGCCATAATACTAAAATGGTTCCATCTCTGCTCTGACGTCTGGTGATAATAACTTCCTACCTCATTTCGTTTCCTTCTCAAGGTCATGCAGGCACCCACAGCGTAGTTGCATCAGGAGAGGAGGATTCTGGGGTTACTTTGTGCAATTCGCTGCTCGTTGAGAAATCTTTCCAATAACAATGGATATTCTAAGGATCCTGGACATGTAACACATGCCACCAGGTTTTACATAATATTTCTTCCAGATAGTTTCCAAGTTGTCGGGGAAAGTTTCATATCTACAGAGTTGTCAGCTTACCATGTCTCCCCTGCACCCTGCCACCTCCTCCTCTGGCCCTCCCTGTCCATTCTGTGCTCAGGACTCCGGGAGTGAAACAGCAGTATTCCCATTAAATAGGAGAAGATAACTTAGATCAAATCTCCATGGTAAATCGGCTCTCACCACCTGGTGCAGTTCCTTTAATGAAGCCTTTTTCTCTCCATGATATGAATCCATTAGACACTGAGAAGCTTGAATATGTAAAATATTTTGTTTATCTGGCCCTTCTCAAAGGTACTGTCTGTCATCATAGATGTCTGCAGTAAATATAGCAACAGAATTAGTGGATGTGTGAGGCGATTAGATTTATGAGGCA
Source organism: Pan paniscus (assembly GCF_029289425.2). Taxonomy (NCBI): domain Eukaryota; kingdom Metazoa; phylum Chordata; class Mammalia; order Primates; family Hominidae; genus Pan; species Pan paniscus. The sequence goes on along the minus strand of NC_073262.2, from coordinate 78,442,723 downwards.
CTTAAACTGTAAAGCTTCTAATAACCATAATTCCTAACTTCAATCATAATACCAGTATTAGTGTCATGTTTTCCAGAGGATTTTATGTTTCTAAAAATATCTTAATTGTGGTTACCATGTTTACCCTCTAATTCCTTTAATTTGAAAGTGAACAGGCTGCCAGAGACGTAGCTAGAGAAAACAGTCCACCCTTCTGTATTGTTTACATGGACAGTGGGGCAAGATGGATTGCCCGTCTTGCATGTTCTGCAATTAAATTAGATAAATTTCCATGGAAAAAGGAGAGTCCATGCTAATAAGGGACAACCGATGACAAAATCAAATGTGGGGATGAGGAATAAAGGGTAGGATCTTTGTCCTCCTCCTCCATCCTCTGCCTCCTGTCCCCAAAGGGACTCTGTCTGAATGCCTCTAACATGATCTCATTCTAATTATTTGGCATCACTTGAAAAACCTTTGAAAAAATGCCAACTATCAGTCGATTCTCCTTTTGACCCAGATCTCAAATGTTAGTTCAGGTGCTTGATATAAGATTCTTGGCCTGTTAAGTCTCTTTTTGACTTTCAGGGATAAAAGGAAGACAAGCCCTCTTAAGTTTGCTTAGCATACACACACATGCACACACACACACATTGTTTTCAACAATTGCCGAACTTAAACAAAACAAAATGTATTGGCATTATCCTGTGCAAAATTGATAGCGCAGCTCTTTCAGGTTCACTATAACAACTGTTTGGGTGCAATGACTATTTTTGCATCTTTTAAGAATTTGGGAGATTTGAAGGGCACCCCAGATTTAGCCATTGAAAGATGATTCCACATAGCCATCACTGAGTTCAAGACCCTGACAGATGACATGGTAGACTCTGGCCAGAGATGGAGAGCCAGGGGTATTTACTCAGTAAATATTTTTCAAAACTTTTTTTCTGAGTAGACACAGAATATAAGCTTGTCTTATAACATTCAAATAACAGAGATGTATAAAGTAAATACATAATTTCCTCATCTCAAGATAACCACTGTTAACAGCTTCGTGTATATCATTGCAGGCTCTTTTCCATTCATATTCAAATACATTCTTATTTTACAGAAATGGACCAGTACTACGCATACTGTTTTATGCCTAGCTTTTTCACTTAACAATATATCATGGACACTCTTCAGGAGCAGTAAGTACACATTTATCTCTATCTTTTTAACTCTTTTTTTGGCATTCCGTAGTATGATTGGACCAAAATTTATTTAACTGTTCTCCTACTGAAATGTGTTTAAATAACCTTCAATTATTTGGTTTTACAAATAATGTTTCTGAGAACATCTTGGTCCATGTATCTGTAGATGCTAATGAGAGTATTTCTGTAGGATAAACTCCTAAAAGTGGTATTAAAATTTTTACACGTATTAGCAAACTGATAAATTGATGTGTGTTAGAAAATTGTTTTAAAATTATTCACCTCTTTCTGGTTTTACCAATAATATGTGAAAGTGCTGTTTACCCACACTGCAGTATGAATATCAGCCATTTCATTTAAGTTTAAGCTGTTCCTTCAATATTTGTCAGAGGCTCAGATAAAACTAACTTTTAATTTGTTATTTCTTGGATTAATAATGATTGGTCATCTTTTCATGTAGTTATATATGTTCTTTTTTAAAAAATTCTTTTTTAATTTCCTTTTCTTATTTTCAACTGGAGTTTTTACACCTTCCTTACTAAGCCATACATACTTTTTATATATTGTTTATGCTAGAAGCTGAAAATAATTTTCTAAAATTTTTTTACTCTATGACATATGGTATCATACAGAAGTTCTATATTTTTTGGTAAAATCTATTAATCTTATCCTTTATGGTTTTTTACCTTTGTGTGCTGATAAGAAAAATATCTTCCACTCTAAGATGATAAATATATTCTCCTATATTTACTTCTAGCAACTATCAGGTTTTTAAAAATATTGAACTCTTTAATAAGTCATCATTTTGTCTTGGGGTCTTATGTGAGATAAGAGTCTAACTTATTCCTCTCCAAACGGTTCTTAATGGCCTCCACATCATTTAATGAGTCAGCCCTCCTTGCCTTACTAATTTTAAGTCGCTGACTACCCATGTATTCATGAGCGTGTTTATGTACCTTCTGTTTCATTAATCTATTTATAACAATACTGTGTTGTTTTAGTTAGAGTTGCTTTAAAATATATTTGAATCTGGTAACACAAATTCCCCTCTCAAATTTATTTTACAAAAATTTCTCAGGTATCCTAAGCATTTCCTCTTCCAAATTAACTTTATTATCAATTTGTATGGGTTGATGAAAATTGGAATTTTTTGAGTTTCATTAATGTATACTTTGAGAATTGTCATTTTCTTCTAAGGGCGTTTGTCTGTTTTAGTGAGTTTGTAGAGAGCACTAACTGCTCTCCGTAAACGTATGCATAAAAAGAATAGCAAAAATAATGTAGGCTAAGAATGTGGGTTTCGAGAAAGATGATGTTATGATTGGCTAGAAATTGACAGATAAGTCAATGCAATAGTAACACAGGAAGGTGGAAAGGGTATAGATCGGGGGAGGTATGCAGTGAGTGTAGGATGCACGAGTGAAAGTAGAATGAGAGTGTAAAGGGAGGGAAGTGAGAAATAAGATGAGGGAAAGATTATTTGGAGGGCGAAATAAAACCATTGACCTATGGCCAGCTGGGCCATACTGCATACTGGAAGTACTGGAGGGGCTGGAGTGGATTCCACAATCTCATTCATGTTGAGTGGTACTGCAGAGAGCCTGTTGTTGAGCGATGACCAAGTGGCCTTGGGATACAAACCCAGTGGAGGAGGGTAGGTTTGAGAATATGGAGTCCTTACGGGTATTGTCTGCATGCTTGGCCAGAAGGAAAACTGAATTCAGCCAGCATAGGAAAAAACAAGATTAGTGGGGCAGGGTAGAGAAAATGTGATATGGGCAGGCAAGAGGGCCCAGATTGGAACCCAGCATAAGAATTTGAATGGAGCTCTACACAGGGGTGAAGCCTGGTATAGGCCCACCCTGAGTACAAAGGGCAGGGGCTTAGTTAGGTACATTTCTGGCCATGGGGACCTTGTCAAGGCCCGCTTCCAACCTTCACTCCCTGCTTCTTCCCAGTTTTGGGGACCTGCCATGCGGTGTCCATACACTTGGCCTTCTGTTACTACAGGTGCTGTATCTGTAGATTAAACCAATCATGTATCGAAAATATTTGGGGGAGAAAAACAGTAAAATATTACAATACCACAATAAAAAATAATGCAAATAAAAACAATGCAGTGTAACAACTATTTACATAGCATTTACATTGTGTTAGGTATTATAAATAATCTAGAGGTTATTTAAAATATGCAGGAGGAGGCAGGGTGCGGTGGCTCATACCTGTAATCCCAACACTTTGGGAGGTCGAGGCAGGAGGATCACAAGGTCAAGAGATTGAGACCATTCTGGCCAACATGGTGAAACCCCGTCTCTTCTAAAAATACAAAAATAGCTGGGCCTGGTAGCGCATGCCTGTAGTCCCAGCTACTTGGGAGGCTGAGGCAGGAGAATTGCTTGAACCAGGGAGGCAGAGGTTGCAGTGATTTGAGATCACACCACTGCACTTCAGCCTGGCGACAGAGCGAGACTCCATATCAAAAAAAAAAAAAGCAGGAGGATGTGTATAGATTATATGCAAATATAATGCCATTTTATATAAGGATCTGGAACATCCAAGGATTTTGGTGTCCTTGGGGGTTCCAGAACCAATCCCCATCAGGTACCAGGAACAACTGTATATGTATGACATAACTTTGCCCATCCTAGCTATACAAGATTTGTTCAGTGATAGACGCTTGACCAAAGCTGGGCCACTTACTCACTTCTCAGGCAGAGTTAGAGTTGGGACAGATGGAAACAGATGGATCATTTTGAAACAACTGCATTTCAGTACATAAATCTCTGAAGGCCTTGATGACTCTTTCACCATGAGGATTGAGAGGTAGAGGAAAACAATCTACTCAGAAGGAATAAAACATATGCACAGAAATGCAGAGACCAATTCTTCCTTCCAGCTTATTTTTGAGACCCAGCTGCATTCTATACTTTGAGCTCAGTGAAATACTCCATTATCCCCCATTTTGTTAAAAAACAAAACAAAACAAAAAGCCTGGATCAAGCTGGGTTTTTTGCTACACAGAGTTACAGAGGTCTTAAATAATATAAGAACCAAGGAAGATAAGGAGGTGAAGTCAAGAATTGATGTCTTAATAAAAATCCAAGATCTAAATTAAAGGACTGAAATATAATTGGTAGAATTTCAGAGAACAAAGATTCAACATACTAGGTCTAAAATAGAATCAGAGTTCTGCATTCAACTAGTCCAAACTTGGCAGCAAGGAATAATGGAAGGAGCCTTGGATGCAGAAGGAGAAATCCAGGCCTAAGGCCACAGAACTCTGTAGCCTTGAATAAGAATTAACTTCTCCAAAGCTGTCTTCAGAGAGGATAAAATAGGGCAACCATGTCTGCTTTACCATGCTTGCCACAGAGGAATTTTTTAAGGCGTGTGGCCATGACCAGGTGCACTCAAAGAAATGTAAAATACTATTTCCATGGAAGTTGTTGTTACAGCTGCCTCGTAGAACCTGTACTATGGCACTGACTCTCTGTGGTGAAGTGCTTTTATGTTCAGTAGCTGACTGAGCTGCATAATATGGCAGGGGCCACGGTAAGAGATGTAGGATAAGGCTGGGGTCTTTGCAGGGCCTCTGGGTAGCATGGCTCCAGGGGGTGCCATTCTTACTCTGGTTTGTAGGAGTGCATTCTCTGGGATGCAACATAGAATTCCATGTGCACAAGGCCCTCCAGAGTTGTGTGGGGTGGCAGTCCTGATCCCAGGGTCATATCTGAAGAGAATGCCTTCTCATGCTCTAGTGCTGGCAGTGGAAGGGAACATTGGTAAAACATAAAAGCAACCTTCAACTTGAGGAATTCCCCTGGCAGCTTTGTCCAGCTGTGTTGTCCAAACCTTTGGGAAAAGGCTGAAAGCATTAGGAAAAGCATGGGTCTGGCTGGTACCTGAAGGCACGCACCCCATAAACTGTGTCAGCACCCCATAAACATGCCACTTTTAATGGCAAGTGCATGTCCCTATTCACCACCATCATTTATTCTACCACAAAATCTCCTGGAACTTTGTTTCCAGAATTCCTTTTATCTTAACCATTAAACCAGCCTTGGAGAGATATTGAGGTCAGTTGTCGTGGACCTGAGTCATATCTACCCCTGACCTCACCTGAGCAGTAATCGAAATAGCCACAAAGACTGTTGAATAATGAGAACAGCCTTGTGGCAGACTTCCTGATCAGCTGGCATATATGGAAACCTGTACCCATCAATCACCCCATAATGGTTTGTAAATGTTCACTCTGGAATAAGGGTACCTTAAAACATCTGCTTTGGTGAGATAATGAACATAGGTAGGTGCCTAGAAGTTAGAGGTCTATTAAAAAGACAGGCACACAAAATGAGAAGAGGGTTGCACAGCCAAAAGTACACTTAAAAATGTGATGATGCTGTGGAAATTGTGACAGGAGGACTAAAGTCGGGAGTGGATCTGGGGTTTGCAAAACCAACACAAAACAAAGAAAAACCCAACTAAATCAAATAATACCTCAGTACAGTCCAAAACAGAAAGAACGATGAAAAAGGATTTTTTCTGGAGTTGGGGGGTGGATGGGGAACAAAAAGAATGGTCCCCTGGCTGAGTGGGAAGACCTGCCCTAGAGCAAACAGAGTCTTGTCCTGTGAGGCTTCCAAGTTCCTGTTAAGGAGAATGGTCTTCAGACAGGCAAGCCCAGCAGGCTGCTGAATGCTGTGAGAGGCAAGTAAGTCAGCTCTCAGATAAACTGCATTGGCTCAGTCAGAGCATCCAGCACTGAGGGGAAATAATTTGCAACTGTGAGATGGAGTTAATAGAAGCAGTCAGCCATTTTTGAGAAATGATGGAGAATGGCAGATGGTCCAAAGATTGTAGGACTATTCTGTCTTGATATCAAAAAAGAGAATTCTGACAAATATAGAAGACTAAGATTGATGATCTTCTGCTTAATTTTGGAGTGGATTCTAACATGGTATATGAACCCCCAGAAGTAGACAAAGTCTTGTTGATTTGGGAAGCACATGGACTCACAATAATAATAATTCATTTCAGTGCAACCAACTCTTCACCTTTCACTCTCTCTCTTTCTTTCTTTCTCAAGTTAGACAGATAAGGGAATTCCAGAGATAAAGTATGCCAACTTCCTTTAAAGGCTTTTAAAGGAAGTATCTCTCATTTTGTGACTGAGATGAAAAATATGAGAAATAAATTTATATGTAATCATTAGATCAATGCATTCATGTAATATATTAATATATGGTTATATTTATAATAAATATTAGAACATATTGATAATAATTTAATACTATATATTTATATAAAACAATGAAAAATATTTGAATAAGATGGAAAAAATATATATATAGTTAAGTGGCTAAAGAGCTGTTTAGTGGATTAACCTCAACCAGAGGAAGTGGAATGGTAGAGTGCAGGATTTAAGGGAACCATCAAATTTGAGCGAATTAGAAGTGCAACCCCACCCTCCCCAGAATTACTTAAGAGAATCCCCAGGGGTGGAGGCTGAGAATCACCATTTTTAACAACTCTCCAAGTGATGCTTAAGCACACTCACAAGTCTGTAAGTTTAGACCTGACTTCTCCCCTGAATTCTAGACTTGTATACACAACACTTTTCAACATCTCTATGGATATCTAATAAGCATCTTCAACTTAACTTGACCCCAGTGGAATTTTTTTATCCCCTCAAAACCTCCTCTTCCTTCAGTAAATGGCACCACCATCCATCCAGATGCTTGGCCTAAACCTAGGAGTTACTCCTCATTCCCTCAAATCCTATGCTGGCTTTACCTATGAAAGATATGATTCTGCCACTTCTCACCATTGCCACTGCCACTAATCCTAGTCTAAGCCAGCACTATCTCTTCTCTGAGCTACTGCAATGGTGTTCATTGGTCTCCCTGCTTCTACTTTTGCCCCTTGTTCCTTCTTCTTAAGGCAGCCAATCTGATTTTTGATACCCTTGAATAGCATCTTTCTACAAAGACAATTGATCGATCCCCAATTTCTTTCCTTGGCCTACAAGAGCTTCATCTGGTTCCCAGCTATCTCAGCTCACAGCTCACTCTCTCACTCCCATGTGCTAGCTACCCAGGCTTTCTTTTGGTTTTTTGAGTGCACCAAACTTGTTTCTGTCTCAGGGCCTTTGCACTTGACATCATGGCCTCTGTTTCATCATTCAGGCTTCCCCAGAGGATCGCTTCCTCAGAAAAGCCTTTCTCAATGACCCAACTCACTCTCTACCTCATTACTCTGTTTCATTTTACTACTTAAAATTCTTATTGATCTATTTATTCTCAGGTTCATTATCTGACTCCCTGACAGAATATAAACTCCATGTGAACAGGAAATTTGTGCCTAGGACACTGCTTAGCACATCACAGGTACTCAACAAATATTTATTGAATGAAAGAACCACTGGTATAACAGAAGGAAGCTGGACTTTGCAATCAGACTTGGGTTGAAATCTTTAGGCCATCTTGGCTCACATTTCCAGCCTAGGACCCCTGTGCTTTATATAACAACCTGACCCTTTTGAGGTTTCTGCTACCCTTTTTCCATCATGATTTTCATGTACCTTATTTACTGAAGACTTTATCTGCCTCATAATCTTCTTCCTGTCTCCAAGCATTGGCATGGCCCCCGGGAACTTCATGGTCCACATAGTTGAAACAGCCAGCATCATAGCACAATAGTTCTCAACAGTGGCTGCATATTAGACTCATCAAGGAAGTTTTCAAACAATATCAGGTTTGAGGTACCTAGAATGAGGTTCCTACGATAGTCAAATTCATAGAGACAGAAAGTAGAATGATGGTTTCCAGGGGCCTGGGATGTGGGGCAGGGGAATGGGAAGTCATTGTTTAATGGGTATGGAGTTTCAGTTGGGGAAGACAAAAAAGTCTGGAGATAGCTGATGGTGATAGTTGCCCAACAATGTGAATGGTCTGAATGCCACAGAACTGCAAATTTTAAAATGATTAAAATGGAATATCTTATGTTACACATATTTTACAACTAAAAAAACCAAGAAACAAAACATACCTCATTTCCCAGACCCATGGGCATTGCTGGGGATAGAACTTGGGTGTCAGTATTTTTTTAAAACTCCCCCAGTGAGAATGAGGCTTCATATCCACTGCCCTCTCCTCTTGTTCCCTACCTTCATGACTCGAATGGCCTGCATCTGTCCTCCACTCCAGCCACTCGCATCCATGGCTGCACCAGGAGTCATCTCTCTGGGGCATTTAAATCCAGCTTTGTCCTGTGATATGGTTTGGCTTTGTGTCCCCACTCAAATCTCATCTTATGCCTCCCATAATTCCCATGTGTTGTGGGAGGGACCCAGTGAATTGAATCACGGGGGTGGGTCTTTCCTGTGCTGTTCTCATGATAGTGAATAAGTTTCATGACATCTGAAGTCTTAGAAACAGGAGTTTGACTGCACAGGCTCTCCCTTTGCCTGCTGCCATCCATGTAAGATGTGACTTGCTCCTCCTCACCTTCCACCATGATTGTGAGGCCTCCCCGGCCATGTGGAACTGTGAGTTCTCCATTAAACCTCTTTCCTTTGTAAATTGTCCAGTCTCAGGTATGTCTTTATCAGCAGTGTGAAAACAAACGAATACATTCTGTGACTATACCTTCTCTCCTTTCAGCTCCTCTTGTACCCTCACAGTCTTAGTTCATCCATTCTCCCAGTATTGAATGTTTCTCCACATCCTCACCAACACTTTTGTCTTCTGTTTTATTTTTTATAGTAACCACCCAAGTGGGTGTGAATATACATTATTTTAAAGCCCTAGTTGGTGTGGAAGAAAATGAATTTATGGTAAGCCTCTGTGAAGTTGTACCACTTTCTCAAGACAGGCTCAGGGGTCCAGTCGTAGGGGCAACGAGCTTACCTTAGTCTGTGGGACCATTGGCTCAATCAGTGAATAATGTGGGATCATTAAGAAGCAGTAGTTCTGGAAAGGACTAAAATAGATATTTCTCATAGCAACTGCTAAATAAAGGATTCACCCATTTTGTAATGAGGCAGGATAAAAACACACCGTTGTTTCATTTACGCATTATCTGTGTCTGGTGCTACATGAATTTATGGTTAAGTTTACTCCAGGATCTATAAAATAGCACGTTGACTCTGTTGATGGGTCAGTCTCCTAAGAGAGCTCAGTTTTTCACAACCTTCTTTTTTGCTGTCTTCAAGAACTTTTGACCAATGATCCCCCTTGACTGTCGTTCAAGAGAAGTGCTGGAGTTGGATGGAACCAATGAGCATGGGTGCCAGACCAGAGCTGGTTTCTTCCAGAGAACCTGGTAGTCTTGCTCCCTATCCTCCAGAGGCTGCTGCTCTTCCCAGCATGTGACGGGGCCTCGGTGTGTGGTAGGACAGATAAACACCACACAGGGACTGTGGGCTACATCTGGTACAGCATCCATATCAGAGAAGAGTCACTGCGACCTCTCTGTGCTTGTCATGTTACACATGGGCTATTGGGGTTTGTGCTGAAAAGACTGTTTCAATGGGAATTTACAAAAGGAAGTGTTCCCAAAAGGGACAAATAGAAGGTCAGAGTCTAGAACATTGAAGGACAAATTATATTTCGTTTAGAGAGGACGAGGCTCGTGGGATGGGGAGGAAGAGAATGAGCTCTAAGAAAGGCCTTCAGCCCTTTAGGGGACCATGAGGTATAGGAAAACATGATCATGACATGATGCTTCAGAAAGCAGTATTGGAACAAATGACTAAAAGTTACAGGAAAACACTTTGACTCTGTAAGGAAGATCTTTCTGGAGCTAAAAGCAAGAAGATGAGCTGCTTCAAGAGATTTCTGCCTCTGGAACTATTGAAGATAAGGCTAACTGACCAGCAGGCAGGAAGGTAATGTAGGGCTGTATTAGTCCATTTTGCATTGCTATAAAGGAATACCTGAGGCTGGATAATTTATAAAGGAAAGAGGTTTCTTTGGCTCAGTTCTGCAGACTGTACCAACATGGTGCCAGCATACTCTTCCTGTGAGGCCTCAGGAAGCCTCCACTGATGATGGAAGGCAAAGGGGTAACAGGTGCATCACATGGCAAAAGAGGGAGCAAGAGAGATGTCAGGTTCTTTTAAACGACAGCTCTTGCATGAACTCACAGACTGAGAACACACTCATTACCATGGGGAGTGCACCAAGCCATTCGTGAGGGATTCACCCCCACAAACCAGTCGCTTCCCACTAGACCTACCTCCAACATTGGAGGTCACATTTCAACATGGCATTTGAAAACCATATAAAGGGCTCAACATTCCTAAGACCAGCAAAATCTGTGACAATGATAATCTAGTTCATGTTGAGGGGGACGAGACTAAATATTAGGATCCTTAACTTCTGCTGCTAAGGAAACCACTGTGTTCAGTGATACTGCACCCAGCTTCCTGGTATATAATGAAGGGAACACATGAAAGTTTCCACATAATGTTTCTACATAATGAAGAGAACCCATTTTCATATTTTATTGCAAACAAGATATGACTTTTCTCACAAAAGGGACCAAGGCATACAGTTTATTGACAGGGCAGACAGAGGATGTTAAAGCTACAGCCAGAAATGGCTGACCCATAGGGAAGAACCAGATGTAGAAAATACAGCCTCAGTCCTAAATTAGAAGCAGGCAAACTGGAGAACTTGGTGGCTCCATCCTAGAGCATTCCATGGAAATCATCTGAAATGGCCTTGATACCTAAAGATAGTGCTTCACCAGAGTGCATGGGTTTAGGTAAAGACTTAGTAACAGGACCCTCCCTGAAGCAAAACGTGGACGTCCCTTTGTAGAGGGTATAGGGTGGGAACCCTGTTGATGCGGAGGAGGACAAGTAAAATATAGAGTCTCTCTGGAATCCTGCAGAGCTCTATTTGAGGATGAACTGCAAAATCTCTTCATATTTGTGGCTGAAACATTAACACCAAAACTTGCATTGAACAAAAGCACAGCGTGTGTTTTAGAATCTTTGAGGAAGGTGCTAGGACTTATGGTAGTTTCTAACACTAGTTTTAATTTTCCTATAAAACAGAATTTGAATTCAGTTTAGTAATCCTCTGTTTTACCTGTTATCACTTCTGAGATTTACTGGACCCAGTTCAAGTAGAGAGTTGTGCTACCTACTTTTTTTCTCCTTTCTGGACAAGGTTTGCTCTGAAACATTTGAGTGCTTTGTTAAGGGATGATATCGCCGAGGGAACGGGGCTGTAACTAATTACCTGTGGTCTGCTTAGATGAGCAGCGACACTTCTATTTTTCTCACCCCTTCGTACGTGCCAAAAATCACTAATGAAGCTGTAAAAAGAGATATGACATGCCAATGCCTCCTTTTTCAATGGTATATGGAAAGAGAAAAACAAAACCCTTTGTTGTTGTGAGCTCTTACTGGATATTTTGTCACAGTTGATTGTTAATTTCTGTCAGATAGCACTTTGGATGATTAATTGACCTTTCTTAGCAAAAACAATAAAGGCCATTTAACGAATACAGCAGAAAGCAGAGAGCATGTTTTGTTGTACTCTGTTTCTATCACAGGTGATTCTCCACCTTTCCAGCCGCCCCCGTTTCTGACCACACCTACTTGGGAAATCATACTCCAAATACTTCCGCTTCAACATAGGTCCTCACTAGAAGGCTTCAACTCTATTTGCAAATACTATTTTTGGAGTCATTAAAATAGATTATTTTACTCAGAAGGTGTGTTGTTTATTAAGTGAAAAAAATCAAGGAACAAAGCTCCAGCGGGAGGCTTCATTCATGTTTTCATTTCTAAATCCATTCTGGGCAGCAGTTGCTGCTACTTCAGCTTGGACATGGTGGAGCCCAGTTATGTCAGAGACTGAATCTATTTTCCTGGTGCTGCTAGTATCTTATATTATATCTACAGCTGTGGAGCATTTTCTTTATACAAAATGCTGTAAGATGAAAAATGAATGATTTGACACTTCAGGAACTCGCCATTTACTTATGAAGACAGCTATATACACAGGGTTTCTTTGGATTGTCCAGGATCCTAGCTCAGGCAGCTCACGCTCTGCCTTGCTTGCCTTGAAGCAGGTAACTCTCAATATAGAGCTCCTGCCCCAGCCTTTCTCCTGAGCTCTTGGCTCATAGATCCAGCTGCTTCCTGACTGTCCTGTAGGCACCTCCAACAAAGCATGCCTAACAGAACTCACTGTGTTCCCATCAAATCCACTCTTTTCTTTTCAGAGATAGGTTCTACCTCTGTTGCCTAGGCTGGAGTGCAGTGGCAGCATGATCATAGCTCACTGAAGCCTCCAACTCCTGGGATCAAGCCATTCTTCCACCTCAGCCTCCCGAGTAGCCATGTAGTCATGACTACAGATGTGTGCCACCATGCCCGGCTAATTTATTTTTTATTTTTATATTGTAGAGATGAAGTCTTGCTATGTTGCCCAGGCTGGTCTTGAACTCCTGGGCTCAAGCAATCTTCCTATCTCAGCCCCCCGAAATTCTGGGGTCCCAGGTGTTAGCCACCATGCCTTGCTCAAACCCGCTCTCTTCAACCAAATTTCTTACCTCAGCAAATGGTGCATCATGTCACCTAGAGTCACCGGGCATCTGAGAATGCCCTCTGCTTCAGTACACAATTGAACTTATCCTTGGTCCTGTCAATTCTGCTCCTCAAGAACTATCCTTTTTTCTTCTCCTTCCCCACACTGTGGCCTTATTTCATTCCCCTCTCCATCATTTCTTGCCAAGGCTTTTGCAACAGTCTCCTAACGGATTTCTTAGTCTCTGACTCCTCCAATCTACTCTTCACCTTGCCTACAAGACTAATCTCTCTAAAGAGAAAATCTGATTCAGTTACTCCGTGGCTCTTTAAAATCCTTCAGTGATTGTGGATAAAGCAAAAACTCCTTTGTGGGGTATACGAATTCCACCAGATCTGGCCTGTGCCTGCCACTAGTGTGTGACTTGTTGCATTTCTGTGTTCTGCCTCTGAGCCTGGCCCTCAGTGCCCCAGCCCCCTTGGTCCCTCCCACCTCCTCCCTTTCTCCCATCTGCACTGTTCTTCTGGGTACCTGCCTCCTTTAAGATTCACTTACCTTTGATCTCCCCAGTGAGTGTTTTCTGAGTTCCTGGGTAGATTTGGCCTCCTCCTTTGCCCCTGCTCCACCCTGGACTCGCTTCCAGCGTAACACCCTAACATCACATGAATCTTACCTGCCAAAGGTCTGTCTTATTGTCTGTAAAGTCCATTTTGGTCAGCTTTTATTCCAGGTTATCTCCAACTCAGCACTGTACCTACACCTATGAGTTCAATTAATTACTACAGAGAAAATGAATGAATTAATAACATCTCATAACAGCCAGTCTTAGGGCAATTCTTAAATAGTTCATTTTTCTTTTTCTTTTTGCCTTCTCCTTTATTGCTTCCAAGCCTGGATATTTTATATTTTTCTTCTGGTTACATATCGTTTCTCCACTCTCTGCCCCCTCATGCTGTGATAAATCTGACGAATATAAGGAATAAACTCAACTCTATAAAAATAGGTATTGAAGAATTAGAATGTTTTATTTAAAAAGATACTTATGGATATAGTTTCTTAGCTCAAAAATATTATGGATTGAATGTTTGTGTTCTCCACTCCCAACTAATATGTCGAGCCCTAACCCCCAATATAATGGTATTTGGAGAAACTTTTGGAAGGTAATTAGGATTAGATGAGCTCCTAAGGGGACCCTCATGATGGAATTAGTGTCCTTATAAAAGAGACACTAGTGAGCTCACTTTCTCTTTCCATGCACACACAAAGAGGAGGTCATATGAGCACACAGCAAGATGATGGCCACCTACAAGTCAAGAGAAGAGGCCTTGGAATGAAATCTACCTTGCCAGCACCTGCATCTTGGACTTCTCAGCCTCCAGAGCTATGAGAAACAAATTTCTTTTGTTTAATTAAGCCATCCAGCCTATGGTATTTTGTTACGGCAACCCAACAGACTGTGATAAAAGGGAATATTTTAATAATAGAATTGTGTGTATTAGGATAGCCTGATGGGGAAACATTTTGCAGTAGTTCGTCTGTGTTCCCTTCCTCATATCACACCACCTAGGGAATTACCTTGGATTACTACAAAAATCTAATGTATCTGATACAATATCTATTAGCATTACTAAATCTGGCTCAGTCCAAGGAAAAAAATAAGTTCATTCTTATAATTCTGAACACATTTCCAGGGTGGATATTTTTGCCGAAGTATAGTTCGAGACATGCTTTAGGAAATGCTGCTTGGCTCTTCCTACTTCTTATTCAGCTGCAGGGCTGACAGTAACTTTATTTGTCCTCTACATTGACCACCCCACCCTTCCCCTGCCAACAAAACTGCTTGGGAACAGGTGATGGGCAGGGAGTGGGGCTGGGGCAGTGATCTGAGATGTCCTTTTGTGCTTCAGTGTGAGCCAAGATGGTATGCCTGAGCCAGCCAGAGGCCACAGGGATCAACCCGGCTTCCTTGGGGGTGCTGATGAAGAAACATTCAGTGCCAAATAACAATCATATTCTCAAGTTCTAACTTGAAAGAGCAAATATTTATGTTGTTTCAGTGGCAGAGACATTCATTCCTTTTATCATATTTGATCTTCCTTAGACTTGGAAAAGAACTCACTTCTCTGTATATTTGTTGACTGTAGTTTGTTCTATGTTTTTAGTATTGCTAGGTAACGAGTACACAAATGCTGGCAATACATTGCACACAAACACATATACTTGTGTTTAAATAGATTTTTTTTTTTTTTTTTTGAGACGGAGTCTCGCTCTGTCGCCCAGGCTGGAGTACAGTGGCATGATCTCGGTTCACTGCAAGCCCCGCCTCCCGGGCTCATGCCATTCTCCTGCCCCAGCCTCCCAAGTAGCTGGGACTACAGGCGCCCACCACCACCCCCGGCTAATTTTTTGTATTTTTAGTAGAGACGGGGTTTCACCGTGTTAGCCAGGATGGTCTTGATCTCCTGACCTCATGATCTACCCGCCTCGGCCTCCCAAAGTGCTGGGATTACAGGTGTGAGCCACCACGCCCGGCCTAAATAGATATTTACAATTTATTTTTAAAGTAAACCTCTAAGCTAAAAATCATCAGGAATTATGTACCATAGCTCTATCAAGTATCACTGCAAGTAATTCATTTTCACCTCGTTCTTTTAAACCAGTGCTAATCAAGCTATCTGTGGTGAAGAACCACAAAGAAATCCCCCCAATACTTTGTAGATCCATACTTTAATAAAATACAATAAAAATGAATTATTAGAAAATGAATAAAAGACAAAATACAAACACCAATTTTGTATTCTTAGACTCAGGAGACATTGTCAAGTTGCTATAACAATTTTTTAATGCTTGCTCTCTATTTCTGTTCTTACCTGTCTTTGACTTGTAACATATGGGTAAATGGCCACACGTTGAGTAGGGTAGACCAATTATGGGGTAAACAAACAGGCCCATAAGCCTTTTCTTTGGGCCTTCCTTCAGGGCCATTATCTAAGGATTGCCTGGAACTTTCCAGTCTATCAAAATGTGGCAGCTTTCCTCTGAGTTCATAATCTCTGGGATCCCTTTTCCCATGGGAGGGCAGTACCTTGAGACATTGCTCTAGATGAATTGACTTTCAATTGTCTTTCATGCCAGATACTGATTTAACCAGAAAGGCAAGTTTGTAATGTCTTATGAGCAGTGCCCTAAGGAAAATGGGACATCGATGGTGAAATGTTGGGTGCCTTTTGCTCCAAAAGATCTCTTTTGTTTATTGGAGGCTTTTCAGAATTAAGCCAAAACATACAGAAAGGGTAAAAACAGCAAGAGTTAGTAGCTAAAGGTTAGGAGGAGGCCTTGTGAGAATAGGACCCAGGTCACAGCTTGCTGGGAGACAGGGGTACCAGGAGCAGAGAAGTCAGAGAGGAAAGAGTGGGGGAAAGGTCTCTGAGGAACACTTTTGTCTGGGATTGGTTTTATTAATAAAGATTTTAAAGCCACTTCTTAACAGTTCACCTCAGTAGTATGGAAGAGACAGAGCCCAAGAACCAGGCCCTCACTCATTGCCTCAACAGAAGCACAGGGCTTAGCATGAGAGATATCGCTTCCCAATTGTGGAAAATAAAAAGATAAATATTAGTGTAATTTCTTTAAAATAAAAACAAAGAGTTATTTATAGGAGTCACAGTATTCTTTGCTGTCCATCATTTAGTTGAGAAACTATGCATCAGTACTTTCCATGACTCAGCACATTTTCTTCTTTAGGAATTCCAAACATTTTCACTCATCGTAGTTTATCCTCACGTCATTTTTGAGACATGATTACTTATTGGCATATTCAGTCAGCAATTCTTTATAGAAGATTTCTGTCTGGCAGTTAGTAATCTATAAAGTGAGTAGGAGCCATAACAATGTCTTCTAGATTTGTGAGAATATACTTCAAGAAAGAAAATATACTTGATGTTTTATATGTTTTTGAGACCTAAAAATTATTATGAGCCTTGGCACGTATTTTAAAGTGAAAACAATGAGAGAATCTGTGCTCTTTCCTTATGTTAAAAGATATTTGTTAATTACATCATAAGCAAGATCTCAGAAGTAAATGGATAGGTAAAAACTGTTTTGCTGTTTTTTTTTTGAGACAGAGTCTGGCTCTGTCACCTAGGCTGGAGTGCAGTGGCACAATCTCGGCTCACTGCAACCCCTGCCTCCCAGGTTCAAGCAATTCTCCTGCCTCAGCCTCCCGAGTAGCTGGGATTACATGCGCCTGCCACTGTGCCCAGCTAATTTTTGTATTTTTAGTAGAGATGGGCTTTTGCCATGTTGGCCAGGCTGGTCTCAAACTCCTGACCTCAGGTGATCTGCCTGCCTCGGCCTCCCAAAGTGCTGGGATTACAGGTGTGAGCCACCACGCCCAGCCAAAAACTTTTTAGTGTCTCTGAAGCAGTTTCCAAAATATGTGTTCATGATTTCCTTGCATTTGTTATTGATGGGGATCCTAGCAGCATAAGATCTGTCAGAATTAAGGAACTGGCTGAAACTTGTTTTTCCATTTAGGAATTAGGATTCTGTGTATGTATAAACTTGCCCTGATTCGTTACTTTTCAGCTGAGTTCTGTGAGACCCTCATCTTGATGAAATGCTGCATGTATTGGGTTCTCACCTGAAATTAGGAAGTTGAGAGCATTTATGTTTAATGTGGGATCTCCCAATGAAGAGTTTAAATGAAGTTGAAATAAATGAACAAACTTTTCTATTCAATACACACTACTTTGTTTCCCATGTACAACAGATGTTCAAGATGTATGTATTTATAATCATGGAATGAACATTTTTATTCTTTGACTTTCCAAATCTAAATCCCATTCCTGTATTTGAGAAATCTTCCACCTTAGGAATCAAGGTGGGAAGCCAAGCCTACCTCCCACTGAGATGCTGAAAACACTGGCTACTGTTTTTCTCAGCCTCCCTAGGGTTTAGCCAATCAGATACTCTTGCCAGAGATTTTGCATTCGGAGGTAGTGGTGCAAGGAAGCAGGAGTAGTGGAGAAATCCTTATAGGGCAGGTGGTGGTAATTGCTGAGGAAGTAAAGTATTCAATGGTTGTGGGATAGGTGTCTTCACTGGGCTGGCTCTATCTGTCATTTTGGTTCTGAACCTGGCTGTTACTGAACCCGCAGATTTCCTGCCTGTTTTCCATATATAGTTTTCCAGTCTTCTTGTGAGCTGCCCAATACACATCTTTCTGCTTAATCTCTTGAAGTTGGACTCTGGTACTTGCAGTTAATAAGCCTGACTAGTATACTTTTAAATATTGAAATTATGGAAACACCATCATTGATATAACATGTATTTTTCTAATTCCAAGTCAACTGAAGGTACATTTGCCTTTAGAGCCTTTTGTGGAGAATTTATAGGAGTTCCTGATACTTAGTTCTGGCCATTTTAAGGTGGAGCTAGGTGAGTCCTGCCAAATGTTGAACAGAGCAGGCAGTCTGTATTATTCTGGGATGCTAACACAGCCCATGGCTGGGACCAACCTGTAATGCTGCTGTCTAGGGCATCCAGTAGCCTATTCAATGGCTTTGAGAATTAGAAACAGACTTCTCTTCCTCCAGATAAGCACAGCCCTGTGCCAAGGCCACTCTTGGTAAAGGGGACCTGGTGCTAGATTTTTATCCCACTTGCCCTCTCAGTGGGGACCTTGTGCAGGGTGTAATCTGCCAAACTACATATGGTAACCACACTGCTCTCCACAGTCAAGTCCCCAGTAACTCCTGAAAAGAGACACAGATGTTGAATAACTCCTAATCTCAGACCTCAGGAAGCTTACAATATAGTTTGAAAGGCCGGCTGTAAACATGTAGAAAGGCTAAGCTAGATTGAAATACTGTAATAGCAGTTTAAGACAAGAAAAGAGGGCTGTATTAGTCAGAATTCTCCAGCGAACTGGTTCATGCAATTATGAAGACTAGTAAGTCCCAAGATCTATAGAATGAGTTAGCAAGTTGGACCCAGGAGAGTGAATTGTTTAGTTTCAGTCTGAGTCTAAGGGCCTGAGAACCAGGAGAGCTGATAGTGTAGTTCCATTCCAAAGGTTGGCAGGCTCGAAACACAGGAAGAGCCAGTGTTTATTGTTCAAGTCTGACAGCAGGACAAAAAATGATGTTCAGTTCGAAGATCATTAGGCCTTCTTTCTTTGGGGAGGATTAGCATTTTGTTTTAATAAGGCCTTCAACTGATTGGATAAGCCCTACCTACGCTGGGGAGGGCTATTGCTTTACTTAGTCTACCTATACACATGTTCATCTCATCTAAAAACACTCTTTCAGAAACACCCAGAATGACCAAATATCTGAGTACCCCATAGCCCAGTCAAGCTGACACATTAAAATGAACTATCCTAAGGATATATTAAAAATTACAGGTGATTAATTACCCAATGAATTATACAGATGAGAAATACTCAGATATCCCTGAGGAAAGTGAGATAGCAGTAGTCTTAGAAGGCAGATAGGTGAAGACCGATAACACTTTTGAGTGGGAAAGTGAAGGATAAGCTATCCATGATACCCTAACAGGGAGTGCAAGCCTTGAATTTGGGACAATCAACATTCCCTTTGCCAAAAGATAAAGCCCAAGCTCCATATCTAGGATATAAAAGTCCTCACAATTGGAGCTAAATCCCATCATTTTGGTCTCATTTCTAGGAGGGCTTTCTTTCTGAGCCATCCTATTATTCCATTCATTTCTTCAGCCAATGTTTAGTAAGTTCTACTGTGTGCTAGGCATTGTATAAGATTTCCTAGCCTTAATACAAACTCTTCCTCTTCCAAACATAAATACAATTAATTTTTGTGCAATTCTTTTTGAAATAGTGGCAGATTAACTATTTTATCTTGATCTGTTATCTAAAGGTTTTGTTCTTCAACTTTTTAATTTTTTATATGTTTTATGTTCTTTCCATTATTTATCCAACTGGATTATAATATATGAGACTATGTTTTCTAGTATCATGGTAACCCTCATGAGTACTTTCAAAATAAGCATGTGATGTTTGCTGCTTACACTTGAAGTCTTAGCTAGTGATAATGTATGAAAAGGACAACTTTTCCCTTGTCACAGTGGCAATTATACAGATTTGGAATTGAGATATCTTTCTAGTTGAGGAGGGACTACTTGAGCAATATCTTATTCTAAGAACATAAATGAATTGCTCAGGTGATCATAAAGGTGAATTGTAATTTAAATGCAACCTCACAAATATGGAATAAGTGAAAGGGAGGGGCTAGGAGGGCAAATCCCAGCAAATAAAGTCTAATTGAAGTTCACTCTGCAGTACCTTTTAGAAGCAGCAGTTCTTAATTGTAATGAATATTTAAATTAGTTTCCAAAGGGACTTGAGTGCCTAGGAAAAGCTCAAGTATTGAACAGAATGAAGAAAAGGAAGCATGCTATCCTTCTTTTTCTTTCTTTTTTTTTTTTAAGTTTTCTTTTTTTTTTTTTTATTTTGTATTATACTTTAAGTTTCAGGGTACATGTGCACATTGTGCAGGTTAGTTACATATGTATACATGTGCCATGCTGGTGCACTGCATCCACTAACTCGTCATCTAGCATTAGGTATATCTCCCAATGCTATCCCTCCCCCCTCCCCCAACCCCACAACAGTCCCCAGAGTGTGATGTTCCCCTTCCTGTGTCCATGTGTTCTCATTGTTCAATTCCCACCTATGAGTGAGAATATGTGGTGTTTGGTTTTTTGTTCTTGCGATAGTTTACTGAGAATGATGTTTTCCAATTTCATCCATGTCCCTACAAAGGACATGAACTCATCATTTTTTATGGCTGCATAGTATTCCATGGTGTATATGTGCCACATTTTCTTAATCCAGTCTATCATTGTTGGACATTTGGGTTGGTTCCAAGTCTTTGCTATTGTGAATAATGCCACAATAAACATACGCGTGCATGTGTCTTTATAGCAGCATGATTTATAGTCCTTTGGGTATATACCCAGTAATGGGATGGCTGGGTCAAATGGTATTTCCAGTTCTAGATCACTGAGGAATCGCCACACTGACTTCCACAATGGTTGAACTAGTTTACAGTCCCACCAACAGTGTAAAAGTGTTCCTATTTCTCCACATCCTCTCCAGTACCTGTTGTTTCCTGACTTTTTAATGATCACCATTCTAACTGGTGTGAGATGGTATCTCATTGTGGTTTTGATTTGCATTTCTCTGATGGCCAGTGATGATGAGCATTTTTTCATGTGTTTTTTGGCTGCATAAATGTCTTCTTTTGAGAAGTGTCTGTTCATGTCCTTTGCCCACTTTTTGATGGGGTTGTTTGTTTTTTTCTTGTAAATTTGTTTGAGTTCATTGTAGATTCTGGATATTAGCCCTTTGTCAGATGAGTAGGTTGCGAAAATTTTCTCCCATTTTGTAGGTTGCCTGTTCACTCTGATGGTAGTTTCTTTTGCTGTGCAGAAGCTCTTTAGTTTAATTAGATCCCATTTGTCAATTTTGGCTTTTGTTGCCATTGCTTTTGGTGTTTTAGACATGAAGTCCTTGCCCATGCCTATGTCCTGAATGGTAATGCCTAGGTTTTCTTCTAGGGTTTTTATGGTTTTAGGTCTAACGTTTAAGTCTTTAATCCATCTTGAATTGATTTTTGTATAAGGTGTAAGGAAGGGATCCAGTTTCAGCTTTCTACATATGGCTAGCCCGTTTTCCCAGCACCATTTATTAAATAGGGAATCCTTTCCCCATTGCTTGTTTTTCTCAGGTTTGTCAAAGATCAGATAGTTGTAGATATGCGGCATTATTTCTGAGGGCTCTGTTCTGTTCCATTGATCTATATCTCTGTTTTGGTACCAGTACCATGCTGTTTTGGTTACTGTAGGCTTGTAGTATAGTTTGAAGTCAGGTAGTGTGATGCCTCCAGCTTTGTTCTTTTGGCTTAGGATTGACTTGGCGATGCGGGCTCTTTTTTGGTTCCATATGAACTTTAAAGTAGTTTTTTCCAATTCTGTGAAGAAAGGCATTGGTAGCTTGATGGGGATGGCATTGAATCTGTAAATTACCTTGGGCAGTATGGCCATTTTCACGATATTGATTCTTCCTACCCATGAGCATGGAATGTTCTTCCATTTGTTTGTATCCTCTTATTTCGTTGAGCAGTGGTTTGTAGTTCTCCTTGAAGAGGTCCTTCACATCCCTTGTAAGTTGGATTCCTAGGTATTTTATTCTCTTTGAAGCAATTGTGAATGGGAGTTCACTCATGATTTGGCTCTCTGTTTGTCTGTTGTTTGTGTATAAGAATGCTTGTGATTTTTGTACATTGATTTTGTATCCTGAGACTTTGCTGAAGTTGCTTATCAGCTTAAGGAGTTTTTGGGCTGAGACAATGGAGTTTTCTAGATATACAATCATGGCGTCTGCAAACAGGGACAATTTGACTTCCTCTTTTCCTAATTGAATACCCTTTATTTCCTTCTCCTGCCTAATTGCCCTGGCCAGAACTTCCAACACTGTGGTGAATAGGAGTGGTGAGAGAGGGCATCCCTGTCTTGTGCCAGTTTTCAAAGGGAATTCTTCCAGTTTTTGCCCATTCAGTATGATACTGGCTGTGGGTTTGTCATAGATAGCTCTTATTATTTTGAAATACGTCCCATCAATACCTAATTTATTGAGAGTTTTTAGCATGAAGGGTTGTTGAATTTTGTCAAAGGCTTTTTCTGCATCTATTGAGATAATCATGTGGTTTTTGTCTTTGGCTCTGTTTATATGCTGGATTACATTTATTGATTTGCGTATATTGAACCAGCCTTGCATCCCAGGGATGAAGCCCACTTGATCGTGGTGGATAAGCTTTTTGATGTGCTGCTGGATTCGGTTTGCCAGTATTTTATTGAGGATTTTTGCATCAATGTTCATCAAGGATATTGGTCGAAAATTCTCTTTTTTTATTGTGTCTCTGCCTGGCATTTGGTATCAGAATGATGC
Source organism: Pan paniscus (assembly GCF_029289425.2). Lineage (NCBI taxonomy): Eukaryota > Metazoa > Chordata > Mammalia > Primates > Hominidae > Pan > Pan paniscus. Next base: position 78,420,017 of record NC_073262.2, on the reverse strand, counting down.
TGGCCTCATAAAATGAGTTAGGGAGGATTCCCTCTTTTTCTATTGATTGGAATAGTTTCAGAAGGAATGGTACCAGTTCCTCCTTGTACCTCTGGTAGAATTTGGCTGTGAATCCATCTGGTCCTGGACTCTTTTTGGTTGGTAAGCTATTGATTATTGCCACAATTTCAGATCCTGTTATTGGTCTATTCAGAGATTCAACTTCTTCCTGGTTTAGTCTTGGGAGAGTGTATGTGTCGAGGAATTTATCCATTTCTTCTAGATTTTCTAGTTTATTTGTGTAGAGGTGTTTGTAGTATTCTCTGATGGTAGTTTGTATTTCTGTGGGATTGGTGGTGATATCCCCTTTATCATTTTTTATTGCATCTATTAGATTCTTCTCTCTTTTTTTCTTTATTAGTCTTGCTAGCAGTCTATCAATTTTGTTGATCCTTTCAAAAAACCAGCTCCTGGATTCATTAATTTTTTGAAGAGTTTTTTGTGTCTCTATTTCCTTCAGTTCTGCTCTGATCTTAGTTATTTCTTGCCTTCTGCTAGCTTTTGAATGTGTTGGCTCTTGCTTTTCTAGTTCTTTTAATTGTGATGTTAGGGTGTCAATTTTGGATCTTTCCTGCTTTCTCTTGTGGGCATTTAGTGCTATAAATTTCCCTCTATACACTGCTTTGAATGCGTCCCAGAGATTCTGGTATGTTGTGTCTTTGTTCTCATTGGTTTCAAAGAACATCGTTATTTCTGCCTTCATTTCATTATGTACCCAGTAGGCATTCAGGAGCAGGTTATTCAGTTTCCATGCAGTTGAGCGGTTTTGAGTGAGATTCTTAATCCTGAGTTCTAGTTTGATTGCACTGTGGTCTGAGAGATAGTTTGTTATAATATCTGTTCTTTTACATTTGCTGAGGAGAGCTTTACTTCCAAGTATGTGGTCAATTTTGGAATAGGTGTGGTGTGGTGCTGAAAAAAATGTATTTTCTGTTGATTTGGGGTGGAGAGTTCTGTAGATGTCTATTAGGTCCGCTTGGTGCAGAGCTGAGTTCAATTCCTGGGTATCCTTGTTGACTTTCTGTCTCATTGATCTGTCTAATGTTGACAGTGGGGTGTTAAAGTCTCCCATTATTAATGTGTGGGAGTCTAAGTCTCTTTGTAGGTCACTCAGGACTTGCTTTATGAATCTGGGTGCTCCTGTATTGGGTGCATATATATTTAGGATAGTTAGCTCTTCTTGTTGAATTGATCCCTTTACCATTATGTAATGGCCTTCTTTGTCTCTTTTGATCTTTGTTGGTTTAAAGTCTGTTTTATCAGAGACTAGGATTGCAACCCCTGCCTTTTTTTGTTTTCCATTTGCTTGGTAGATCTTCCTCCATCCTTTTATTTTGAGCCTATGTGTGTCTCTGCACGTGAGATGGGTTTCCTGAATACAGCACACTGATGGGTCTTGACTCTTTATCCAATTTGCCAGTCTGTGTCTTTTAATTGGAGCATTTAGTCCATTTACATTTAAAGTTAATATTGTTATGTGTGAATTTGATCCTGTCATTATGATGTTAGCTGGTTATTTTGCTCGTTAGTTGATGCAGTTTTTTCCTAGTCTTGATGGTCTTTACATTTTGGCATGATTTTGCAGCGGCTGGTACCGGTTGTTCCTTTCCATGTTTAGCGCTTCCTTCAGGAGCTCTTTTAGGGCAGGCCTGGTGGTGACAAAATCTCTCAGCATTTGCTTGTCTGTAAAGGATTTTATTTCTCCTTCACTTATGAAGCTTAGTTTGGCTGGATATGAAATTCTGGGTTGAAAATTCTTTTCTTTAAGAATGTTGAATATTGGCCCCCACTCTCTTCTGGCTTGTAGGGTTTCTGCCCAGAGATCCGCTGTTAGTCTGATGGGCTTCCCTTTGAGGGTAACCCGACCTTTCTCTCTGGCTGCCCTTAACATTTTTTCCTTCATTTCAACTTTGGTGAATCTGATAATTATGTGTCTTGGAGTTGCTCTTCTCGAGGAGTATCTTTGTGGCGTTCTCTGTATTTCCTGAATCTGAACGTTGGCCTGCCTTGCTAGATTGGGGAAGTTCTCCTGGATAATATCCTACAGAGTGTTTTCCAACTTGGTTCCATTCTCCCCATCACTTTCAGGTACACCAATGAGACGTAGATTTGGTCTTTTCACATAGTCCCATATTTCTTGGAGGTTTTGCTCATTTCTTTTTATTCTTTTTTCTCTAAACTTCCCTTCTCACTTCATTTCATTCATTTCATCTTCCATCGCTGATACCCTTTCTTCCAGTTGATCGCATCGGCTCCTGAGGCTTCTGCATTCTTCACGTAGTTCTCGAGCCTTGGTTTTCAGCTCCATCAGCTCCTTTAAGCACTTCTCTGTATTGGTTATTCTAGTTATACATTCTTCTAAATTTTTTTCAAAGTTTTCAACTTCTTTGCCTTTGGTTTGATTGTCCTCCCATAGCTCAGAGTAATTTGATCGTCTGAAGCCTTCTTCTCTCAGCTCGTCAAAGTCATTCTCCATCCAGCTTTGTTCTGTTGCTGGTGAGGAACTGCGTTCCTTTGGAGGAGGAGAGGCGCTCTGCATTTTAGAGTTTCCAGTTTTTCTGTTCTGTTTTTTCCCCATCTTTGTGGTTTTATCTACTTTTGGTCTTTGATGATGGTGATGTACAGATGGGTTTTTGGTGTGGATGTTCCTTCTGTTTGTTAGTTTTCCTTCTAATAGACAGGACCCTCAGCTGCAGGTCTGTTGGAATACCCTGCCGTGTGAGGTGTCAGTCTGCCCCTGCTGGGGGGTGCCTCCCAGTTAGGCTGCTCAGGGGTCAGGGGTCAGGGACCCACTTGAGGAGGCAGTCTGCCCGTTCTCAGATCTCCAGCTGCGTGCTGGGAGAACCACTGCTCTCTTCAAAGCTGTCAGACAGGGACATTTAAGTCTGCAGAGGTTACTGCTGTCTTTTTGTTTGTCTGTGCCCTTCCCCCAGAGGTGGAGCCTACAGAGGCAGGCAGGCCTCCTTGAGATGTGGTGGGCTCCACCCAGTTCGAGCTTCCCAGCTGCTTTGTTTACCTAATCAAGCCTGGGCAATGGCGGGCACCCCTCCCCCAGCCTTGTTGCCGCCTTGCAGTTTGATCTCAGACTGCTGTGCTAGCAATCAGCGAGACTCCGTAGGCGTAGGACCCTCCAAGCCAGGTGCGGGATATAATCTAGTGGTGCGTCTTATTTTAAGCCTGTCGGAAAAGCGCAGTATTTGGGTGGGAGTGACCCGATTTTCCAGGTGCTGTCCGTCACCCCTTTTTTTGACTCGGAAAGGGAACTCCCTGACCCCTTGCGCTTCCCAAGTGAGGCAATGCCTCGCCCTGCTTCGGCTCGTGCATGGTGCGTGCACCCACTGACCTGCGCCCACTGTCTGGCACTCCCTAGAGAGATGAACCCGGTACCTCAGATGGAAATGCAGAAATCACCGTCTTCTGTGTCGCTCACGCTGGGAGCTGTAGACCGGAGCTGTTCCTATTCGGCCATCGTGGCTCCTCCGCCGTTATCCTTCTTTTTCATGTACAAGCAAACCACCAAGTTATTTGACATCTTTACAATTTCAGTTAGAGGTCACCAATGATAACTCATTTCCTAACGCTGGCCACTTAAGTAGAAGCAGATTACTGTGCAAGAGTAGCATCAACAGTATTAGTAATAAAGCAAAGCATCAATTTTTTTATTTCCAGCCTGATCACCAAACTTTCAGCTGAATCTGCATGTGATACATTGCAGGTGTCCTTATATATCAATAAAATTGATTGGAACAAATTGAATCAAACCCACTATTACAGTAAAATTTGGCAGCACTAATATGTGTTAATGATAGTTGGGCCACCTAATTTTGGGAAATAGTAACAATTAGAATGCAAGCCTGGGCAACATACCAAGACCCTGTCTCTAAAACCACAATAACAAAAAAATTAGCTAGGCCTGGGGTCACATATCTGTAATCTCAATACTTGGGGCACTAAAGTGGGAAGATCTCTTGAGCTGAGAGGTAGAGGCTGCAATGAACCATGATTGTACCACTGCAGTCCAGCCTGGGTGTCAGAGTAAGACTCTGTGTATAAAAAAATGAAGTAACTCAGAAATGGAAAACCAAACATTGTATGTTCTTACTCACAAGTGGGAGCTAAGCTATGAGGATGCAAAGGCATAAGAGTGATACAATGGACTTTGGGGACTTGGAGGAAAGGGAGGGAGCAGGGTGAGGGATAAAGCACTACACAGTGGGTACCTTGTACACTGCTTTGGTGATGAGTGCACCAAAATCTCAGAAATCACCCCTAAAGAACTTATTCATGTAATCAAACTCCACCTGTTCCCCCAAAACCTATGGAAATAAAAAATTAAAAAAAGAAAACCAAAACACCAAAACAACCAAACCAATCAACCAAACAAAATAATTAGAATACAGGCTTTAGTGCTTCTGTTGGGCTTATTGGTGAACAACCTCACTTCTGGTTTTGGCTAAGATAGCATATGCTTAGTAAAAGAGGCTTTTTTTTTTTTTTTTTTAAATTATAAACTGAATGTTGTATTACTGCTTGAAACCAAATCTACTCAACAGATTTCTACTAGCCACAACAAGGATGGACTGCCACTCCTAATGTTGTTAGCTGAATTTTCTTTACATAATCACTTCTGCCTACATTTTATTGGCCAAAGCAAGTCATGTGGCTGCTGTGGAGGCCAATGATGATCGAGATATAATTCTTCCATGAAGAGGAGCTTCACAAGTTGCACGGCCAACCCCAGCATTTGTGGGCTGAGGGTGCATAGTCTTTTCACCTAGAGGGGCAGGACAGGTTTTGAATAGCGTAAAATCTGCCAGGCGCGGTGGCTCATGCCTGTAATCCCAGCACTTTGGGAGGCCGAGGCGGGTGGATCACGAAGTCAGGAAATCGAGACCATCCTGGCTAACATGATGACACCCCGTCTCTACTAAAAATACAAAAAATTAGCCGGGCGTGGTGGTGGGCGCCTGTAGTCCCAGCTACTAGGGAGGCTGAGGAAGGAGAATGGCGTGAACCCGGGAGGCAGAGCTTGCAGTGAGCCGAGGTTGCGCCACTGCACTCCAGCCTGCGCGACAGAGCGAGACTCTGTCTCATTAAAAAAAAAAAAAAAAAAAAAATAGCGTAAAATCTACCATAAAACATGATTCCATTTTCCCCATCAATCTCTCATATGCACTTCAAGAAAGATTTTTCTCAAGGCTAAAAATCCTCCATTTCTTTAATTGTTGCTCTAAGACATAGTTTTAAGTTCCTCTTCATTCTCTGAGCACATTTTACTTTACCTGCATTTCCTGGGCTGTTAAGCTTTGTGACAATAGGGACTGTGTCTTTTTTGTTCTCCACCAGATCTCGAAGGCCTAACACAGTACCTAGTAACTTAGAAGGCACTCAATAAATATTTATTGAAGGCATAAAATGCTTCTTTTAGATCATCGCCTGATCAGTGCAGGTCAAAGTAGAAATATTACCACGCTTATTGTAGATTTCCTACATCTTTTAATATAGCTTAGAATTATGTGTCTGTGAGCACATGATCCTATGAATTGTTTCTGACCCTATTGTTGCCAGAAAAATGTCTGTAGACGTTGCTCTTAAACTTGGTTTCTCTCATGTATTATTGTACAATTCGTTTTTGAACCTATATGCAGACCTTGACACTTACCTCATTGTAATATCCTGTTCCATTCAGTCCATTACTCCAGCTTGTCTGTATTTTCTCCAATCCTGATTTAGTTACCTAGTGTATTTAGTGTCCATCTCATATAAAGCACATGCAATCATATGCAAATCAGGTGGATTTGCCTTCCATGGCTTTGTTCCAGCCACTGATAAAGGTGAGGCAGGAAACATCTTCTAAGAAATGCTTTGTGGCACACCATCTGAAATGTTTTTCCAGCTTGCCATTGATCTGTTATTGGAAACTGAGTGTTCATGGGATTGCCCAGATAAGCAACACTGCATGACCCCATCGTGCCACAGGAGCCTGAGTCCAGGCTCTGTCACGTACTAACATGTTACTTTCCACATCTTTGAGCCCTGCTTTCCTCTCTGTAAAATGTAGGGTTGGAAACGGAGATGAAGTTGAGATTCATTACATGCAGTATGTAAACTGCTTAGCTCCGTGTCTCGTACCTGATAGGTACTAGAAACATGTTTTCTTCCTTTTCTGATACCACAAGTGTCCTGTTTGCTGCTCCTCTTTTTATTGGGTTCAGAATTAGAAAGCAAATTTACTAAGTCCCTTGATTCAGATTCAGTCCCCACACCCAGAATACTCACTCAGGATGTTGAAACGTAAATATAACCCCCACTCTCTGAAGTGGCAGCCAGGAACCTTGGAAAGGTCTCCAAATTCAGAGATACAAAAGCATATGTACTACATATTCCCAGGAATATCTTTGGAAACAGCCTTGGATTTTTACCTAGGAAACCAACTTATAGTTTCCCTAGATAAATATGCTAACTAATTCTAATGACACTCTTGGGCTACACTTGTTTTTTGTTTTTGTTTTGTTTTTTAAAACAGATTTCTCTACCTAATTGTATTTTTGCTCAGGCACGTCCAGATCAGTTTGAGCTGGGTAACAGAGAGAAACACAAGAGGAATTTGTCTCTGAAAATTCACAATGTGGAAAATTTACTTGCAGCTAATAAAGAGGAGCTTAAGTGAGAAAAAAAAATGCTCTGGGGATTTCAGATATTTCCCTCCTCTTCTTTTGATCTTCAACGTCAAGTTCATGTTAACCTCGACTTTTGGTACACTTTTACTAATGAAATACCTACATATGTGCTGAGGACTGACCTGGAGTGTTAAATTTATGGTGTAACCATTATTCTTTATGTTAGCTGGGTATGGAAGAATGCCTGTTTTAGTGCATCAAGGACATTTGCACTTTGCCTCATTTTAAATACAGTCAGCCCTCTGTCTCTGTGGGTTCCAGATCCGTGGTTTCAAGTAAGCTCTGTTCAAAAATATTCAGAAAAAAGTCTGTAGTGAACATGTATGATATGAGAGTATATGCTTAGGTTACATGCAAATTCTACACCATTTCATTTCAGGGCCTTGTGCATCCTCAGATTTTGGTATCTGAGGGAACTCCTGGAGCCAATCCCTCATTGACACTGAGAAATTACTGTACTGTTTTATTTGTGCCAGGTTAGTCATAGCTTAGTTAAGGTCCTTTTTCTGACTGGGTTCAAAGCCCACAGCTCTGGCCAAGGACTCAGACCTACCCTGAGTCCCAGTGATAAAGACTCTTTAAACTACTTTGGTAGTGATGATTGCATCACAGTGTGAATGTGCTTAATGCCACTGAAATGAACACTTAAAAATAGTTAAAATGGTAAATTTATGTTATGTGTATTTTACCATAATAAAAATATGCTAAAAAATGCAATATATGATCCTCCATTGAACTGTGAACCAAGAAAAAAAAAGTTATAAAGGACATTTTTAGGATAGTTGATAAAACTTGAATACGAACTATAGATTAAATAATAGTAATGAATCAATATTAAAGTTTAGTGATTTTGACAATTGTTAAAAAACAAATAAGCAAAAACACTTTGGCAGAAAGGCAAGACAAACGCTGAAATATTTCTAGCTGAAAGGAAAGTGCAGGAAGTAAGAGGCTGGGCCTGGGATCACCTAGCATGAAGGCTGAAGTTTGCAGGAGTCATGTGGATGAGAAGGAAAGCAGAAGGGGACTGGTCACCAGGAAACCTGAGATAAAGGGTGTGTGGGGGGAGGTGATTCCACCTGGCCCAATGTGTGTCAGTCCCAGCTGCTGTGTATCAGCCATGTGCTATCATGTTCTTTGTACCTAGTTTTAGTGAATTCAGAATTTTTCTTTTCTACATTTTGCAATTACCATCTGCATCAATGCTGGATTACTTTGTGAACATTACCATCTCGCTTATGTGTAGAAAACAGTATGAAGAGCTGTAGATTGCTTCAGAAAAGTCTAAGCCAGGTTACAGTTGTTGAAAAACTCTTGATTTATTGTATGATACCATATGGTAGTTGAATTTCATGAATTTAGACTCCACTAACTCAAAATTTATAAAAATGGAGGCAGAGATCTTCCTGATTTGTCTTATATTTAAAGAAACAAAAAGTATCTGTGAAGCAGATAAATAATGGAAGTGGGTCTGCAGATCAACCTCATTAGGAAGGCATGCTGTTCCCCATACTTGAGAAGCAAAAATTTACTCACAAAGTTATTAGTATGCTAATTAAAAAACATTATTCTCTATTCATCAAAATAAGTCTGCAACCATTCCTACTTCCAGTCATTCGTAAGCCTCTCTCCTTTACTGAGTGTAATAGTTTTTTATTTTATAGGATATTTCTTTTTAAATATTCCATAATTCATACTAAGCTATACTTCATTTGTCTAAATCATTAAGTATTTTGTCTTACACTGAAATGTTTAGTGAGTGGTTTATGAACAGACTATTTTCAAAGAGTTCTAGGATGTGGCCTTTCTTTTCTAATGGAATAAATTCATTTGATATAGAGATTAATCCAGATAATGTAGGAGATTATGTTAAGGAAAAGGCAGCAAAACTGAGAAAGGTAAAACAGGATGGGAAGGAAGTAACCTTTGTTGAGGTGATGAAATAAACACTAGAGAGTTAGTGAAAACCATAGATTATAAATATTTTGGTAATTTAAGAACGTACCAGTGAAAAGGAAATAAACTACCAGGCAAGAATGAGAACAGTGTCTCTAATAGCACTGTCAGTCAGAGTGATAATTTTAGGGGAAAGTGTTTGGTCACATACCTGGTGGTTCCCTGAGATATCACATTGCAGACTCCATTTTCATCCTGAGTAATGGAGCACAGATGAGTGTTTTGGATGGTGGCAAGGGATAGAGAGGATTACATAAAGTGGTGTTATTGCAAAACTCAGTGCAGAGGAGATGTGTTCCAGTCACACCCAGCTCCCATTCTGGAGGCCAGAAAAAGCTAAAATACTTCATAACCAAATGCTTAAGTCAATGCAAATGTTGGATAGGCTGACAGATGTCAAAGCCCTCTCTTCCTCACTGAGTGAATAGTGAACCACATGTGATAAAATGAGGACCAGATGGTACTGAAACGAGTGTCTCCACTTCTCAGGAATATGTTTGTGTGTGTGTGTGTGTGTGTGTGTGTGTGTGTGTGAATACAGTTGACCTTTGAATAACACAGGGGTTAAGGATGTTGACCCTGATATGGTTTGGCTCTGTGTCCCCACCCAAATCTCATCTCAAATTGTAATTCCCATGTGTCAGGGGACAGACCTGGTGGGAGGTGATTGGATCATGGGGGCAGTTTTCCCCATGCTGTTCTCTTGATAATGAGTGAGTTCTCATGAAAGCTGATGGTTTTCAAATATGACATTTCGCTTGCTGTCTCTCTTGCTGCCTTGTGAAGAAGGTACTTGCTTCTCCTTCTCCTTCCACCATGATTGTAATTTTCCTGAGGCCTCCCCATCCATGCAGAACTGTGAGTCAATTAAACCTTTTTTTAAAAAAATAAATTACCCAGTTTTCAGTAGTTCTTTATAGCAGTGTGAAAACTGACTAATACAAACTCCTGTGCAGTAAAAAATCTTCATGTAACTTGAGACCTCTCCAAAACTTAACTACTAATTGCCTACTGTTGACTGGAAGCCTTACCAATAACATAAATAGTCAATTAACACATATTTTGTATGTTATATGTATTATATACTGTATTCTTACAATAAAGTAAGCTGGAGAAAAGAAAATATTTTAGGAAAATCATAAGGAAGAGAAAATATATTACTATCTATTAGATGGAAATGGTTTATCATAAAGGTCTTCATCTTTGTCAACTTCATGTTAAGTAGGCTGAAGAGGAGAAAGAAGAAGAAGGGTTGGTCTTGCTGTCTCAGGGGTGGCAGAGGTGGAAGACGTGGAGGAAGTGGCAGGGGAGGCATGAGAGATAGACCCATGCAGTTCAAATCCATGTTGTTCAAGGAGCAACTGTATATGTATGAATGTATATGAATAGACATGATTATATAGAAATGAATATATAGATATTCATGGCTGTGATGTAGTACATAGGAAAGAATCACCATTTCATCTTTTGTTATGTAAAATCTAAAACATACACAAAGTAAACAGAATAGTAAAATGAATTCCTATGTACCAATCACTCAGTTTCAATAATTATTATTCTTGCTTTATATTTATCTACACCCATTCCCTACCCCCTACTCAATCATTTTTAAGCTTTTGAGAGAAATTTAATGTACATAAAAAGATCCTAATAATTTGGACAAATGGATCTACCCATGTAACCCACATCACCATTTCATTTTCTCCCCCATGGTTTTCTACAGGTGTCTAAACCACGGCTGAAGTGCGTGGATCCCATTTTACTGTAAAGACAGGCAACCCAATGCCAATAGCTTAGATTCCATGGTTTCTTAGTAGTGGTGATGTTGAAGGGATGGCAATGGGAAGTAGAGGAAAGAATAGAAAGATCTAAGGAGCAGAGAAGAAAATGTACCCTGGAAGTAAAGGATATGGATTTGGAATGGCCTATGAAAGAAAATGGGCAAGCTGGAGAGAGAGAAAAGAAGTTTCATAACTTCATGTACTCCATGAGAAAGAAAAGAATTCCTAATTTTTGACTTTTAGATGGCAGTTAGAGGAATCTCAAAACAATGCTTAAGAAGTTATCTTGACTGTCAGTGCATTAAAACTTCTCCCCAGCCTATTGAAAAAGCCTGGAATGAAATTCGGCTCATGTTTCACACAGAGCTTTCAGTGCATGTATCCCCTTCATCCTGCACTCCCAGCCCCTTCATCATGGGCACCCTGCCGATTCTCAGGGTGACTTCCTGGCCTGGTCATGTTGTTGATCATTATTGACATTCTCATTGCCTCTTGAATCTCACAGCATCTTGGGAAAATGAGGCACTAGCAAGAGAATAGCCCAGAAGTCCCCTTGCCCACTCTAAGTGTGCCCTCTCCTTATGACCCTTCTCAAAGTTTTCTCCTGCACCAGTTCTATTTTTAGGGCAGTTTTCTAACCTGCAAGACCTACCCTCCTACATAGTGCAGCTGAAACAAATCTCCAGAGTGCACGTTATTTCCTAGTGAATAATTCTACCACCCTCAGTTTTTTCTCTGGATCCCACCTACACTTGCCAGGTGGTTTCTTTGTCTGAGGCCAAGACTATTCTGCCAGTTGGTCCTCAGTGCTGTGGCTTGGAAATATCCTCAGAACTTTATTCCAGATGGCCCTTCATCTGCTAATCTCTAGCTCTTCCTGATTCCCATGTGGTCTGGATTGGTGGTATGGACCAAAAACCAGACTCAAAGATAGCTTATTGCTTGATAATGGGCAAGGGCAAGAACATTTGAGCAAATGATTCTGAAATAGAAAAGCAGGCTTAAGGGAAGGAGACAGGGCCATTTTTCTGTTGATGGAATCACTTTAGAGTTTTATTTTGTTTTTTGAAGGCATCTGGTTTCCATGTCTGTTGGTCTTCCTAATAGAAACATGATAAAGCTTTAATATAATGCCCACTATTTTCTGTTTTATGCACTGAATGTAAATCATGTCATGTTCAAAGACTGTATATTCAGTTTTCCTCAATGGTAGCTTGCTTTGTAGCTTGAGGAAAAGTAAGCTTTAATATATTTCTTTGTGGGTGAAAGACCAATATTGATCAATGAGGTGTTTTCATTCTTTCATTACTTTTTATAAGCTCACACATTAGGTTAGGAATATTAAGTTTGTTCCATCAAATCTAATCATAGCATCTAAGCAGCATTTTGGAGGTTAGCCACGACCAATAGTAGTATGCTTAGAACAACTCTGGTTTTCTCCAATAAACTCTCACTTAGCAACTTAAATCTTAAATTCTAAAAATGTATTTAGGGAATATATATTTATACATATATTATTTGTTGTATTAGGCCATTTTTTCCTTGCTATAAATACCCGAGATTGGGTAATTTATAAAGAAAATAGGTTTAATTGGCTCATGATTCTTCAGGCTGTACAGGAAGCATGGTGCTGGCATCTATCTGGTTCTAGGGAGCCCTCAGGAAGCTTACAATCATGGCAGAAGGTGAAGGGAGAGCAGGCACATCACATGGTGAAAGCAGGAGCAAGTGCCAGAGAGATAGAGAAAGAGAGAGAGAAGGGGGAGGTGCCACATACTTTTAAATGACCAGATCTTGCAAGAACTCACTATCATGAAGATCGCACCAAACTATGAGGGATCCGCCCCCATGATCCAAACACCTCCCACCAGCCCCCACCTCCAGCACTGGAGACTACAATTCTTGAGATTTGGGCAGGGACAAACATCCAAACTATAGCATATGTAGTGCACAGACACAATTGTTCTCAGAAAAATGAGTTCCTTTATTTTCTTTGTCTTTTTCCATAAAGTTCCAAGAGTTGCTAGGATTTGGTAAAACAGTATTCACACTGTCTATATGTTTTTGGTTTTTAGTCTTTGGTTTTGTTTTTTCTCCTCACTTCTATCCCAGTCTTTGACTTTCTATATAAGGAAACCTGACATTTTTTTGTTTATAATCACACAGAAACTCCTCTAGGCCCTTGGCCACTTTAACAAAAAATATACATACCATTTGCGTGTTTCTTTACTCCATTGTCCTTTGTTACTCTCGTTGAGCAATCCCGAGGTTTTATTTGCTCTTTCCCTCCTTTCCCGCTCTCAGTACTTCAAAAGTACAATCAGACCTTTGCTCAACTTAAAATACATCTTCTCTCCTACACGAGTGGTACTTCTTATCTTATATTTTTGCACTGCTTACATGTTTCTGTTTTTTTCTCTAAGGACTTTGAGATTCATATGCTTCTTTAGTCTTCATGATATATCTTTGTCTCCTTAAAAAAATTTAGTGCTCTCTCCCTCTAATTTTCAGTGGCTTGATTTTGATGGTGCTACTTTAAAAAAATATCTATTACTAAAGAACTTTTGAATTATGTATGAAATGCATGTCCAAATTTAAAAATAATAATAAATTTGCCATCAGCATGTCTTTAAGGATCTGCTTTGTTTATTCCCCTCCTGTAGCTGAAGACCATTGCTGGTTTGGTTTGGACTCATGGGTCCAAATGAGCTTTTGAACGTAAAATTGTATGTCATTTGGAACTGAACTGCTTTCACACACTTTAGGTGCAAAAATGTGAAATGACGAAAGCCTGGTATTGGTGTAATTACTGGAGGTAGGATTGCTGGGCTAGATGAAGACTGGGGCTCCAAATATGCCATGACCAAACTAATCCCCTCATTGATTTCTACCTGTGTTACTTTTGTACTCCTAGTCACTAAAGCTATTTTAACAATGTATAATGACATTTGTAACCTGTATATTTATATATTGAATCAGAATCTCTCCAGGTAGTTGGTAACAACAAAGAAGACATATACTGGTGGTTAAAATAAGTTTCAGGTGATCAAATCTTTGGCCAACTTCAACAGTAGCAAAACATAATTGCTTTGGGAGGCCAAGGCGGGCAGAACACCAAGGTCAGGAGATGGAGACCATCCTGGCCAACATGGTGAAACCCTGTCTCTATTAAAAATACAAAAATTAGCTGGGCGTGGTGGCACATGCCTGTAATCCCAGCTACTCAGGAGGCTGAGGCAGGAGAATTGTTTGAATCAGGGAGTCAGAAGTTGCAGTGAGCCAAGATCACACCACTGCACTCCAGCCTGGTGAGAGAGCAAGACACTGTCTTAAAAAAAACAGCAACAAAAAACAAAACAAAACAAAAAACAATAATTGCTGTGCTTCTAGTTTAGCAATATCTGTGAAAGTGAATGCTAAGTCATGATTAAAGTCTTGAATTTCTACATCTTTTGAGGAATTTCTCTTGAATACATTCTGTAGGCCTGTTTAACAAGATGAATCTCTTAATGCAGCCATATTATATTCAGAAAAAGGTGCTTTCCTCCTGCAAGACTCCTCAATTTCTCTGGGAAAAAAATTTGAGGGAAAGTTGAGAGGATCTTGATATTATTGTAGTGGAAATAGGTGTTCATGTCCTCAAAAGAAGAGCCTTGTTGTTCAGGCTGTTGTTCAAGGCTGGAATGGCTACAAGGCTACAAGTCTATTTCATGGCATGGATGATGAAGATAGCTGTTCTTAGAGCATGCCATTACTGAAGAATTGGCTGCTGACACATCTCGGAGAAAAGAGAAACATCATGCTCAAAAATCCATCTCTTTAAAGAAAACTAGTCAGGCACAGTAGCTCATGCCTGTAATCCCAGCACTTTGGGAGGCTGAGGCAGGAGGATTGCTTGAAGCCATCAGTTCTAGACCAGCCTGTGTAGCATAGGGAGACCCCTGCCTTTACAAAAAAATTTAAAAATTAGCTGGCCATGGTGATGCACACCTGTAGTCCCATCTACAGGGAGGCTGAGGTGGGAGAATTGCTTGAGCCCAGGAGGCAGAGGTTGCAGTGAGCTATGATGGGGCCACTGCACTCCAACCTGGGTAACACAGTGAGATCCTGTCTCATAAAATAAAATAAGGAAAACAAGGTATGGTTTAGTTAGCACCAAGTCCACTATTTTTATTTGTTCTGAATAAAGAAGCTGGAAAGTATCAGGGAAAGAGTGCCATTCCATTTTGCTTTTCTTTAAATATTATACCACGGAGAAATTGTTAAAGAACAATTTATCTTTAACTTTTCACCCTCAGATGCTGCCAGCTGCAAGGTCAGGTGTAGCTTAGTTTATCTGCTCCCAAAATGCTGTTCGGGCATGTCAAAACCACAAGAAGTAGTTCCAGCTATTGCACTCAAGTTCTTTCTTGACCTCAATGCTTGACACCCTCCTTTCATTCAGCTCAAGTTCCCATTAGGAGTATGGGGCCCAGTTTGGAACAATAGATGGGGCAGTTGTTTGCTTTCATTCATATTTCATTAACTTTTCTCGGCTGTGTCCAGCATCTTTTACTACATTTTGTATCATTTGTTATTACCCTGCAAGGTATAAACTTAATACAGACTTTGATTATGTTTATGGGACTAAGGCACTTGGAACTACAGTATTCAAAACTGCCTGGCCTTCCTCCAGAAATTTGCTGTATAACCTCCACAATGATAGGAAACAAGCTCCCAGAAAACCAAATCCTTCATATCAAACAACTGTGTCAGGTCTTTGGTTAGTATTAGCTTTTCTATTGCAGCAGATACCAGCGGATGGTGGATTAACTCAGCTGGGGGCGGGTTGGAGGTTGGTGGTGGTCCAAGGAAAACTCCATGTGATTGACAGAGGCCCACGTAGGGTTACTCAGGTCAGACTTGACATACGATCAGGTGAAAATGCAACTCCAAAAACTTGGAGAAGACCCCAGCTCCGGAAACCATTTTTAAAGAAAATTAAACTTTCTAAATGGTTTAAACACATGTTTTTAATACTTGTTAAATGCCTTTTTCTTTCTGGAAAAGACATGTTTCAACAAAGTGAAAAAATGGATAAATATTTGGCAAAACAATCTTTTCTCCAAATGCCCCTGGGTAAAAGCAAATGAAAATTGTACTTACAACCAGGCTGTTCTACACCTGTGTTTTGTTTTTTCTTTTTTTCCTCTTTATTGTGTATATAACAGTTTGCTTCATGTGACTCTTTAATTAAATACTTAACAGCATATAATGGTGGACGTTGGGTAATGTTAGGCTGTGTTTTGCTGCGTAGCTTAGTGTGCTTATTTGTACTTTGTGGAGGCATTTTAAACCACACGGAGGGCTCCCTTCCATGCAGAGAACTGAAGTACATCTCACAGAGAAGCCTTTGAGCTCAGTTACTGCATAGAATGAACCTCCGGTAGTGCCAACATGGCAGTCCCTAATGCATCCCAGCTCAGCTGCCTCCCTCTGGGCAGAGCTCCGATTTGTTTAGTGGGGAAATGATGCTTTGTTGCTTTGTCATTCCTTTTAGAAAGCCTGATTTGTCTGTATGCGGAGCGGAAGAAGGAGATAGAAATGGAGGAGCAATCTAGCAGCAGGTAGAGCAAAAAGAGAGTTGATTAGTGGCAGCAGAGAAATAGTCATTGGCCGAGCAGAGCATGAATCATGGAGTAGCCAGCTGGGCTTGAGAAGGACTCTACAGCTTGATATGTATGTGTTAAGATAGGTTGAGGTTGTGAGGGTGTCAAAAGCCTTTACTGGCCCAGGAAATTGAGAAGCAGATAGAGAGTTGGTTTGTTCAAAGGTGAGTTGGCGTTTGGACAGGGATTTTCCTTTCTGCAAGGTGAGTGCAGTGGTAGAGCTAGGGGTATGTGAAGAGAGGAGATTGGGTGGCTTGCCTAGGGTGCAGGCGAAAGAGCCAGGAATGAAGTGAGAGGCCTAAGTGGAGCCTTCTGTGGCCTTTTGCCAGTCTAGAGCCGGGGATCCTAAATTTATTTAGGTCATGGGCCCTTTGTGAATGTGAATAATGCTTGCTATGGACTCTCACCCTAGAATAGTTTCTCACCCTTGAGCTATTGACATTTTGGGCTGGTAATTCTTTGTTGTGGGGGCTGTCCTGTGCATTGTAGGATGTTTCGCAGTGCTGCTGGCCTCTGCCCAAGAGATATCAGTGCCAACTCCCCCAACCCCCAGTTGTGAGAACCACAAATGTCTTTAGCCACTGTCAAATGTCCCCTGGGGGTGTTGGGGGGAGGGGGGCAAAATTGACCCTCGTTTGAGAACTGCTGCTCTAAAAATATACAAAAGTATTCAAAATTTCCAGGGTTGGAAATTGTACTGACTCTTGAAAACTACTCATAAACCTCTCTAGGGTTAGCATTATTAAAATACATCCAGCACCTCCTGTCTGACTTCTCAGAAAAGCTGGATCCTACTTACTGCACCAACTTTCTGAAAGGTATGGAGAATTTTTCTCCATTAAGAAAGGGGACAACAGAAGTTCATAACATTTAAATTACTGATTTCTGGTCACACTTAAACTGCTTACCTATGATGTCATAGGGTATAAGAATACAGATTCCCTATCTCCTGGGAAAGTTACATATTTGTCCAGTGGTTCAAGGCTACTAGCCTATGAAACTTAGAGGAAGTCAGCATGGTTGATAAATACATCCTTACACTGCACTGACTCTTTCTTCCATCTTTCTCTTCTCTCTTACAGCCCTGAGAAGCATTTGTCTTGCCACTATTTGGAAAGCTCACTTAGTCTTCTGGATGGCAGGTATATCAGCCATTTTAGGGTGGTCTCTGTCATTCTACTTTTGCAGAGAATCTACTCCTGCCATTGCCTCTGCTGAGTGGGCAGTGGACCAGGTGTCCCTGCTCTTAACTCTGTCTGTGATGGTGCACACTGAGGTGAGGGAAAGGGCCTATCCCAGAGTTAATGGATGAGCCATAACTTGAAGCCTGAATGAGGAAGATAAGCCAGGCCAATAACATTTCTCCCTTGGAATTTGAACTTAGCGCCACAGGGGGATGTGGCCTGTTGGTAGCAGAGTGGAGTTGCAGTAGAGTCACGATCATGACAGAACTCTTTTTATGGAGGCCTCCAGCACTTCCCGGAATCCAGGACAAGTCTCCAGATTCAGCCTCGGGAACCATCAGGGTCATTAGAGTTCCTGTACTCAGTGTAACTAGAACTGTCCCTCATGGCTTCCTTTAATAAACACTTACTATACTCCACCTAGCTTGAGCAGAGCCCAGATAGGACCAGTGGGTCCTCAGGGCTGGCTGCCTTTCTGTTAGATACTCCACACATACAGGTGAATGGAATTTTGAGAAATTATAAGGATGGCCCTGTTTGTGGTCTTCCAAGGCAGCATTTCCCACAGGAAAGTAGACATTGTTGCCAATGTATTGTCTGTGGGACATGTAGGTGAGCAGATGGATATCCAGGTCTGTTAATCAGGAGTAGAATGGATGTCAGCTACAGGTTTATGGCATGCTGCCTGCAGCCTTGTCATGGGTGGTCAGGCGTGGTCAAGGGGCAGGTGTGTGTACATCTCTCTAGGTGTAGACGCTCTAGGGTCATTCGGTGCCTCTTTGGCTGAGTCTGTAACACTTGTTGCCCTGTGAGGAGCACCACCACAGTAAATGCATATTCCTACATTTTGTGCTATGGAGATATTTCCTCAAAATAGTGTATTCATTCACCTAGGGTATTGCTGGCTTCCCTTCAAGAGCATGGACAGGATATAGCAGCACTTCTCAACAATGGCTGTGCTGCTTCTGGGGCCGGGGCAGGGAAATTTTAGAGATGGGGCCCAATTTTAATTGATACAATAATCAAGGAACACTACTGACATTTGTGAACAGGGGCCAGGGATGCTAGATATTGAAGATTTGTGCCATGAACCACAAAAATTTTGACTGTCTCACAAGATCTATTTACAATTATCTCAACTTTGAATCTAATTCCATTTAACATATATGTACAAATTAGTTTTGCTTGATTTTAATGGTCCCTGAAACTTCCAGGAATGCAACTGCCATTTAATGAAGGAGAGATTGTCCTTTTTGTCTGGAAATGTGTCAAGAATTATTTATTTCAGAAAATCATGTTACTGATGACAATTGCTGATTTGAGTTGCCAGGATGCAATATATTTGTGTTAGTTTGCATGTGGAGTAGTTACATTTATGATAATTTTGTGTGTGTGTGTGTCTGAATATAAATATATAAATGTGTGTGTTTGTGTGTCAGTTTGTGACTATAATGGAAGGAACGTCATCTCAACGTACTTCTCTAACTCTCATAACTATCTTGAATCACAAAGCAGCAGTAAAGTTTGCACCACAGAGTAATATCTTGTGGTGAGATGTTATCACCTTTAGCTACATGTTCCGCTGTGAATTTACATTTCTTTCTAGGGAATGTGAACATTTGCATCATTCTTTCCACGAAGCCTGACCTTCAACTTCAACAACATTTGATAGCACAGCAGGACATTCTGATGCTAAACGAGGGGAACACGGGTTTCTCCAGCTCAGTAGAAGGAAGTTTCTCTCTGGCTTCCCTAACAAATGATTCCCTCTGTCTTTCTCTCTCCTCTTGGCTCTCTCTCCTTTGATCCATGCTGGGTATATTACCTGTCCCCCTCTTTCCCAATACTTCTCCAATTTTTCATCTCCAATTTAAAGCAGATGGCCTGCTCATGTGAATTATCACGATTATGAGAAGCAGTTTCCCACAACTCTCATATTCCTCAGAATGATCCTCCCATTAAATGTGACTTAGGTTACTTTCTCCCACTTAAAGTTACTTAAATTCATGATTATCCTCCTTATTGGTCTCAGAGGAGCAGAAATTCTTTGACTGTAGAGCATGAAGGCCTCTATGTTTGCCTTAACCCTTTATTTATATCAAATTTGCTTCCTACTTCTAGTGACTCTTTTACTGGCATCATTAACTTCTCCTGGATTGAGTATTATCTATAATTTATAAGAAGAAATGTTCAAGTAAGATTACTTTTAGCTGACAATTAAAATGACCATTTGTTTCTTGGCATTTCTCTAGCAAGAATAAGAACAGCCCACTTTATTAAGTAGTTACTATATGTCAGGTCCTATTCCAAATTCTTTATAGGCATTGTTTCATTTAATCCTCATAAATAACTGTGTGAGGTAGATACTATTATTATCCCCATTTCATAGATGAGGAAGCTTGGAAAGATAAAATAACTTGCCCAAGATTTCACTATTAATAAGTGTCCTTCTCTGTCCATGAAATGTAAGTCATTTAATACCCTAAATAGGAAAGCATCCCAGAGAAAAATAAATTGAGAAAGTATAAGACTAAATCCATCACCAAGACATTCCATCAGAGTAGCAGTCGTGATGAGCTTAGCTTTTCCCTAAATATTGGCTTGCAATCACATTCTCATTACTCATATCTAAACTATATATAGCAACAATATGTCATCTAGAGAAGAATGACTGTAACAGTTGATGCTAACAGATTTCAGTGTATGTCTCTGTTTCTACTTTGGCTGTGGTCCTATTTAATTGGCAAATTATTCCTCATGAAAGAACTAAAAAGAATAAATTTCAAAAGCAAATTATAGCTTCTCTGAGCCTAGACAGCCATATATCTAACATATGACCCTTGCTTTGCCGGCATTTAGGGGCTGGAGGATGGAGAATAGAAGAGAAGATGAGTATAGTTTGATATTAGCAAGGCCAATGCATTGTTTTAGATCCGTTCGCATAAGTTGTCTTTTTTCCATGTGTTTACCAGAGATTATGCCCTTAATCTTGGTCCTGAGCCATTGATCTTGAGAGGAACCAGGCGAGCCCATTGCTTCTACTGAAAAGTGTATCTAAGTGTTGACCTCTGGATAGGTGAGCTGCATGTTGTTGGTCGATACTCTGCTCCTTACTGCCTTTTAATTCTCTCCTATTTCTGGGATTAGAAACCTGCTTCCTACATGACTCAGACCCCATTTCTTGCTAAGTTGTGTTGGTTGTACCAATAAGAGGCACTCAGGTGAGATTAGACGATGGAGGGAAGCAGATGTGGTTGTGCTTTAGGCAGCAACGTCAATGAGAATGTGCATTCTTGTGGGTTTTCACTCAGCAGCCACGGCATTCTGTGGCATGAGTGAGCTCATGGGCTCTGAGTAACACAACTTTCCCCTTTCACTTTTCGAGTCTTAGCATTTTCTTGCAGTTATAAAGTTTTGGCTAAACTTTTCTTATTTGCACTTCCAGTTCCTCTGATATGTTTTGTAATCAATTCTCTATATTAAATCCTTACCTCCCATTTGAAATGAAATTGTTTCTATTTCCTAGCGTAGACACCAACTTATAGATAGGGTGGAATTTATAAAAGCCAATCCCATCATTTTCACAGATAAAAGACAAATTTTATCTATTGAATGATTTTATTAATTGTAAAGTAAAAATAAATTATAGCTTAAAAATTGCTTATGTAAGATAGAGCAAATGGTAACTAGGTGTGCATAAAGCAGCCCTATCTAGCCCTCTCTAGTCCTATCTAGCCCTAGTGGTTTACGTCCTCAGAACACAAAGGACTGCACTAAAACGTAACAAAGCAAAAACAAGGAAAAAAAGCACCTTGAACTGTTTTCAGTAATAATATTGTAGGCAGAAGTGTTAGTATTGTTTTCAGAGACTCTTCTAGAATATTATATGGTCAAGCAAGTGAATAATCATGTTAGTGTCACTGTGTATCATGTTTTTCAGAGAGGGAAATAGAAAATACAGATATAAGATTCATGAGGTTAAGTTTAAAACTCCGTAGAACTGACCTGGAATTGGAATAAACAGTTTAAACTCATGAAATATTTTATCTTTAAAAATATGTTTCCTAGCTCTCTCCACCAAAGAGGCCTGGAAACAATGACCAATCTATTAGCAATGAGCATCTTTAGCATACAGATTGTCATCTCTAAGTGTAATTTCCCAAGACCCAGGGCTTCTTGGGGGAAATGGTTGATTCCAGGCTGGGGGCAGGAGATATACAAGATGATACTGGATCATTTTGCCATATCACAAAGCAAGAAAGCTATCAAAGACCATTCATGTTGTATCAGAAAAACATAGGACCTAACTTGAAGAAGTTTCCACTGGTTAAATATGGGTCAATTTGAACATTAATAAGAGTAATAACTGTATTGGTTTGAAGCACATAAAATATGTTTGAATACATGAGATAATTCTGCAATTACTTTTGCATCAATCTTTTTATTATTATAAAAACATAGGAAACATTATCAGCCACCTTTGAAGGATGCCCAGGAGCCAACACATTATAATTTTCTTCCTTCTTTCCTCCCTCCCTCCCTCCCTCCCTCCTCCCTTCCCTTCCCTCCCCTCCTTCCTTCCTTCCTTCCTTCCTTCCTTCCTTCCTCTCCCTCTCTCTCTTTCTCTCTCTCTCTCTGTTTCTCTTTCTCTCTTTCTCTTTTTCTTTCTTTCTTCCTTGATGGGGTCTCACTCTGTTGCCCAGGCTGGAGTGCAATGGTGCAATCATAGCTCACTGCAGCTTTGAATCCCTGGGCTCAAGCAATCCTCCTGCCTCAGCCTCCAAGTTGCTGGGATTATAAGTGCAAGCCACCATACCTGGCCAAACTAATTATTTTCAAAACTGTTAAATACAGTGGATGAATCATTCTTTTATTCTATCTTTCTTACATGAACTGTATCTCATGGTAAACAAATAATCAGTTAGGGAAAATTACTGTTTGTAAAAGGATTCCAGATAATAAAGAAGGGAAAACAGAATTTGAATCTCATCATTCCAGGAGGCTGGGCATTGTGGCGCATGCCTATAATCCCAGTGCTTTGGCAGACTGAGGTGAGAAGATGACTTGAGGCAAGGGGTTTGAGATCAGCCTGGGCAATATAGCAAGACCCTGTTTCTACAAAAAATAATCTCATTATTCTGTAATCCCTAATAAATTAGTAGATGTAGGCAGTGTTCATTAATGGTTGCTAACATGACAAAAAGAGAGTGAACCAGAAAGTGTGGTGAAATACACAACACCACTTGTGACATATTCTTGCCGAAAAAAATTGAACCTGAGTCTAATAAATCCACTAGAACTAACTACCAAATTGTACAGAACAGCAAACATGTTAAACATCATGGAATGAAGTCATAAAACTCAGACTGTGGATTTTGACATGTAATATATAATGTGGATTTTGACACATAAGTTATAAGAAGTAGTGGAGGGGAGCCTATAGATTAAAAGACATTTGAGAAACATATTAAATAATTTCAATGGAGGGTCCTTTTTGGATCCCAATGCAAACAAAATTGTGAGACAATTAGGGAAATTTCAACACTGGCTGCATACTTAATTATGTGAGAAATTAATATCAATTTTCTTTTGGTTCAGTAATAGTTTTGTGGTCATGTTTTAAAAAGAACCATTATCTTTTATCTTTTATAGATAGATATTGAAGTATTTGTGGAGAAATGATATCTGGAATTTGCTTCAAAAAATCCAGGGAAGGGGGAATGATAGGGATACAGAAGATTCATGATTGCCCATGAGTTCATAATTGTTAAAGCTAGATGGTGGGTATACAGCAGATTTTGATGCTACTCTGTCTACTTTTGTATATATTAGAAAATTTCTATAATGGAACAAAAAAAAAGCTAGAGAGGGCTAAGTAGAAGATCTTCACATCCAGGTTTCTGGAAATTGAATGCCTTCCATTCTCAGTGATTGCTGCCTTCTGAGCTCCTTAGATATTTCCAGGTGTGCAGACTACATCAGAACTTAAGTTTTGGAATGAAACTTACGCTCTTTAGCTTGGAAGAGATAAAAAGCTAGACACCTCAAAGAGAATGTTTCTGATTGCTGCTGTAACAAATTACCACAAACTATGTGACTTAAAACAACATAATGTGTTGTCTTACCATTTCAGAGGGCAGAAATTCAAAACCACTTTCACTGAGCTAAAATCACGGTGTTGGGAGGCTGCACTCCTTCTGGAGGCCCTAGGGGAGAATCTGTACCTTGCTTTTCCTGTCTCCTAGAGGCGCCTACATTTCTTGGGCCCCTGTCTACACCTCTCTCCTCTCTGCATCTGCCTTCACATCTCCTCCAATTCTGTTGCATCTCTCGCTCACTTATTTTATATATATATATAATATATATATATTATACATATATATATTATACTTTAAGTTCTAGGGTACATGTGCACAATGTGCAGGTTTGTTACATATGTATACATGTGCCATGTTAGTGTGCTGCACCCATTAACTTGTTATTTACATTAGGTATATCTCCTAATGCTATCCCTCCCCCCTCCCCCCACCCCACAACAGGCCCTAGTGTGTGATGTTCCCCTTCCTGTGTCCAAGTGTTCTCATTGTTCAATTCCCACCTATGAGTGAGAACATGTCTCCCTCACTTATAAGGACGCTTGTGATAACTGTGGTCCCACCTGGATAATTTGGATAATCTTCCTATCTCCAGATCATTAGCTTAATCACATCTGCCAAGCTTTTTTGCGACATAAGGTAACATATTCAAAAATTTTGGGGATTAGGATGTGGACATCCTTGGGGAAAGGCATTATTCTGCCTACTGCAAAGAGAATTGAAGAACCCGCTGGGGTTCTTTGGTTAAATCAGTTGCAAGGAAGTCTGGGAAACAAGGTTGGCAGGAAAAGGATGGGGAACATTTGGTTACAAAGAGATGGTGGGCGACACAAAAGACTTAAAGAACTAAGATTTGGTGGTGAAAGAACCAATGAAAAGGCATTCAAGGGACCTAATGATTGTCTGTAGATTTACAGAAGTTATTGTAGAGAGAATGATGACAGGCTGGTTTTCATTTCCATAGAACCAGCATCAGTTAATTTAAATGAAGCAGAGGCTATGGATGGAAGATTTATGAAAATTCTTTTATCTGTAAGGATTGAAATCTGAAAATACTTTAGAAAGCCTAAATGAGGAATTCCCTTCCTTAGAAATTTTGGAGGACCACACACCTATCTATTTGCAGCTGTCAGTGGCTGTCCTATCTGGAGGTAGATGCATGTTCTATGGGGTCTGAGCTGGTTCTCCTTATAATTCTGTTTATGGTTAATGTAGCTTTGAACTCTGGAGAGTAGAAAATGCCACTTCAGCTGCCTGGCTGTCTTGGATCTCAGAAATAAAGAAAGAAAGAAAAACCTATTGTGGCATAAGGGTGGTGAATAGAAAACAAATCAACCAAAAGATCATTTAAGCATAGGGGTTGGTGGCTTGCTTGAGTAAGTGATTTATGACACAATGTTTTTATTTGATCTGGCATTACAGGGATAAATTATTGAGTGCTAATTGTATGTTGATAAGCTGTTCCTGCTTAAATTTATTCCTTCCTCAGTTTGTGTTAATTGGGGCGTATTGGAACAGACGGGAATTGCCCACTTACTGCCTGGTTTGGTTTATGCTGTTGCTAAAATGTGGAGTTGTAATTGTGTCTTCACTGTTATTCATGCTGAATGAATAAGGGAACTCCTGCCAGTGGACTTCCCCCACCGTTATGCATATTTTTTTCTCATAAATGAATTGTTAAAACATAATATTACTCCTATTTACTAGTTCAAGTTTACTCAAGTTGCAGCAGAAGGTAGGGTCAGAGGTGGACTGATGGAAGGCTGGGGAAATTTAAATGCACATTTTACCATTTGAAATTTAAATCTTCTTTAGATAAAGTCATCATGGGGTGGGGTGGGGGTACTGAATGTTTCCTGTGTAGGTGGCTTTATCTTTGACTAATATTTCGCTCGCTCTCTCTCTCCTCTCTCTCTCTCTTTGGCATGAAGGGACATGAGTGGCAATGGCGTGAGTGAGGCCAGCAGTGTGCGTCCAGGTGGAGATGTGGGTGTGGATGTGGGGGGTGGGGGGCCAGTAACTGCCAGATATTGAGGCTCTTGTCTCTCAAGTGTCTCTATAATAAGTACCCTAATTCCAGGGAATTGAGTGAGTCCAGCTTTCAAGAACTCAATACAGACACAAAACAGCAAACGGCCAGCAGGATTACAAGTAGAAATGTTGGGTTGAGATTAAAGGAAATTTGCAAGGGCAGAGGAAATAGTAACATTCCAAATAGGCACACCAGATTCAGGGGACCCGAGGGCAGGCCACAGGAGTTACTACACATGGCCCGAGGGGAGGCTTGTAAACACCAAGCCCAGACACAGATGCTCGCTCTCTGCCTTGGTTTTATGAATTCCACTGGATGTGGGCAGGTGTGTACCTGGCTGTAAACCAGAGAGAGGTGGGCTCTGCAGGTGTGGGGAGCTCCTGCATAAGGCAGAGACGGTGGGTGCCGCTCCCCAGGCCTCTTCCTGGGTCTCGGATTCCCCTTCAGCTTCTCTCTGCTGCCCTGTAACTCTCTTCCCTCTCTGTTTTGTTCTCAGATGTTAGGTATAATCTCTTCCCATTGATGTCCCTCAAATAAAATAGAAAAGAGTTCTGTTTAACCATTGTTCATGCAGGTTTCCTAGTCAAAGAAGAAAGAACCTCGCTGGCCTCTGTGTAGAAAGCAGAGGTGAGGATTAGGTAAGTGTGGTTTGACCCATATTGAAGATACCTCACTGTAGGTGCTGAAGGAACCATGTAAGTTGGGTCTAGAGGTAGGGATTGTGAGGGCAGAATTAGGTTGAAATCTCCAAAACTAGCCCTAGTTCACTTATGAAGCCATTCTGGCTCTTGGCTAGTTAATTAAAACAGGAGTCATAAATGTGTATAAGAAGATTAGCTAGAATGGCACTGTTACTATGATCTATTTCCTTAAGAAAGGCATGCTAGGGTCCTCGCCCACCTTCTTGGAGATAATGGGAAGTAATGGAAAGAAAGCAGGAGAGGAGATAGAATCCTAGTTCTAGTTGGGTCTCACTATTGACAAGGCTCCTTCTCCCCTTTTTTTTTCTGGAATTTGCAGGCCTCTCCAGTTCTGGCACCCAGGGACCTAGGGCCTCTCAACAGCAGGACCCCCTGGAGTGCTGAGACCTGGAGGGGAAGCCCAGCCAGCATTCAGAGGAAAAACAGGGGCTCGAATCCCAGAGTAAGAAGGCCAAGGGGAGGGTAAAAAAACTGCAAGTTCAAAGCTGATGGGAGACACTGGAAACAGCTCAGTGTGCACATTGTCAGTCTTCGGGGCCCAGCCATGGAGATTAACTTTAGATAGAGCTAGAGGGTACACTGAAGCACATCGAGTATAACTCAGAGAGGTAAAGCAACTTGTCCAAGACCACACAGCTGCAGGTGGCAGACCTAGGACTAGATCCAGTTCTGTAAACACCCAGGAATGCTTTTTCTGTAATAACCTTAGGCCTACCTACCAAGTCAGGTCCATTCTGACCTTGGGTGAAAAGGATGCAGAAAATCATCCCTGACCAACCACACAGGGAGACAGGAAACTACAATGGGGTTCCAGAGCTACTTGAACTCCATAGTAAACTGTTTTCCTATTTTTAAATTTGGTCAGATAAGAATTATAGGTGATACTGTTAAAAGCCTTGAGGAAAAAAAATGAGTAATGATTAGTAGATCCAGAGAGAAGGTTGTAGGTACTTCCTGCTGCAGAGAGCTTAAGGTTGACATCAATACAAACACCTTTGGTTTTCTTGACAATTCTTAACCTTCTCCATTTGTTTTCTAACTCCTGATCTGTTAGGATTAAGATCTGGCATGTGTAAGTTTGCCCTAGACCTTGATTTTCGGAGAGTGGTTTCCAGAGCAGCAGTAGCAGCTTCACCAGGAAACTACTAAGAAATGCAAATTCATGGGCCCCACTCCAGTCCTCTGGAATCAGAATCTTTGGGTAAGGGTCTAGGAATCTGTCTCAATAAAGACTTCAGGTGAGTCTGATCCATGTTAAAATTTGAGCAGCCCTAAATTAAAATAAAAAGTCAGCGTAGAATAAAATAATTCAAAGTAATGGTTCAAATTCTGACTACTAGCTATGATGCCTTGGACAAGTGACTGTCTCTCTGTGCCTCGGTTTCCTTGATTCTGAAATGGTTGGGCCTGCCTCATGAGGTCGTTGGGAAGATCAAATGAGATAAGCAAGGAAAAACCTGTGTGTAGCACCTTGCCTGCTGTTCAGTGGGTGCTGAGTATACTTGTTATTCCTATAATTATTACAACTCCAGCTCTCTCTAGCCCTGGCGGTCCACAGTGTGAGTTCTAGACCCTTCCCTGTGCATGTTCTCTCTGTCTTTTTCTCTCAGCTTCCACAGCTCCATCCAAATCTTGTAGGTACTTTGGTGTGAGCACTGCAGGACTGGGAGCGGGTAACCTCCTGAGCACTCTTGAAAACCAATCTCCCACCCCTCCCAAGTTCCTGAGCCTCATCGCGATGACATCAAGACAGAACTAAAGCATAATTAGTCCTACTTCATGCTATGAGAAACAGACCATGGGAACCTCATATTCTGAGCCAAAAGTCACGTCACATTCACAAGAAAAATCTTCCTTAGCCAGAGAGGAAGGCCCAGACCTCGGCCATTGGAACTGTCCTCAGAAATCCAAAGTGTCTGGGCATGCTGGCTTAGACCATCCTGCCTTGGCTGTTCCTGTGGCTACTGCTAGCAGCTTCCACGTGGGCCTTTCAAAGCAAGAGCTCAGCCAGCACTTCCCAGCAGCTTGTGGGGCCCCGGCATGGCCTCTGTCTCCACAGAATACAGAGAAGAGTGGCAGGCTGGAGCAGCAGCTGCGCCGCCTCCCTCAGGGCCACTATAATGTCTCCCAGGGGGGCAGCCCAAGCTTGGATAAGCCTTGAAATTAGTGAGCAATTCTGACTTGTTTAATTTTTCTCTCCTAAGAACTTGAGAGGTCATGTCCTCTTAATCATCTTTTGAGAGGAAAGACATGAGAAAAGAAAGACATTTGAGAAAGCAGAGCAATTCATCTGTTCATTCATGTTCAGTAAATGACTCTGTGCTCTGAGTATATTCACTTTCTATTCTACAAATATTTGTTGGGTATGCATGGAGCATTGGAAACACCAAGGTGAATTAGGAACATAATTACTTTCAAGAATTCTGCAAGTGCATGGGGAAGGGGGCAAAGGGAACTCCCATTTTGTGAGTATTTATAATTCAATGTGCCAGGCACTGGGCAAGATGCTGAATTCTCATGAGAAACCCATGAGGTTCATGCTTTTACTCCCATTCTACACATGAGGACATTGAGACTTAGAAAGATGGAGTGACTGGCTTGGAGTCTCCTATTTGGAAAGTGGCTGGGCTCCGTGACACAAAACCCCTTCCTTTCTTTCTTTCTTTCTTTTTTTTTTTTTTGAGACAGAGTCTCGCTCTGTCTCCCAGGCTGGAGTGCAGTGGCGCGATCTCGGCTCACTGCAAGCTCCGCTTCCCGGGTTCACGCCATTCTCCTGCCTCAGCCTCCTTTTAGCCAGGATGGTCTCGATCTCCTGACCTGGTGATCCACCCGGCTCGGCCTCCCAAAGTGCTGGGATTACAGGCATGAGCCACCGTGCCCGACCAAGCCCTTCCTTTCTTTACTATTCTCCCTCTGCAGGGGCATGGTTACTCATCTTTAGTGCAATGAACCAGACGGCTAAGTGCCATGAGAAGGTGTAAATTCAGAGGACTCTGGCAGCACAGAAGGCAGAAAGATGGCTTCCGGCTTCCACATGGGTTTGGAAGGATAGCCTAAGGGTGGGTAGAGGCTTCACAAGGTGGGTGGAGGAAATCCCTGAGCAATGCTGTAGGGAGGGATGAGTGATAGGGTAGGATGGGATAGATGGGCCCCCCTGTATGGTTCTGTTTGCCCTGAGTGTGGTCCTGCAGGAGTCCACCGTGGGAAGCAGAGGGATCTGGATATCTTGGGTCTGGCTCTGTTCTCAGCATGATCCTGGCCAGTACTTGGTCATCAAGAAGGACTGGAAGAGCCAGGACAAAACTTGGAATATGCTTTGCACCCCCATGTATTATACTTGGTTTCCTTGGCATCACCATCACCTCACCACCTCCACACACTTACAAGGTGCCCGTGTGCACAAAGCACTTGGCATAGGCTCAGAACATATCTGAGGGTACTCATGCCTCTCCTTATCCAGCCCCTCTCTCTTGTCCATGTCGGTTCATAGCAGCTGACACCTCCTGCCAACATCACATGGGAAAGTCAGGAAGAAACTGGCACTTGCCAAGAAGTGAGATCCCAGGTGCTCTGACATGCGTTATTTCATGTATCCTCATAAGGCAGTGAGATGATTCCCATTTTATGGCTGAGGTTACTGAGGCTCAGGGAGGCCAAGGTGTGCAAGGACCCAGCTGGTGAGAGTAAAGTGGAGTGCTCTCTTTCTAAAGCTGGTGACTTAGGAGTGAAGAGGGCAGTCAACAGGTTTCTGGAAACCAAATAATAATCTGTGATAGATTTAGTTGATTTAAGTTAACCAATTAAAAGGTAAACAACTTGTATTGCCAAAGTTGAGGCAGTATGGTAAAGACAAAAAATGGACTGAACACTGCAGTAGGACAGCCTTAGGTTCAAATCTTGACCCAACTTAGTCTTTCTGGGTCAACTCACTCACCTCCACTGAGCCTTCCTTTCTTCATTTGTAAAGTCAGCACATATTTTATAGGGTCATCAAGGCTAAATGATAAAATTTGTGTATGATATGTAGCTCTGTTTCTGGCAGATAGTATCTCCTCTGATTTGTCTTTTTCTCCAGCACGTTCTTGTTTCCAGATTAACTGGTTTAGATACATGATTATTGACCATTTTGACATGCTTAGCCCAAGACTATTTTTTTGTTTAAGTTCGGCTGAGATTGCATAGATACTAAAACACCCTGTTTTATGGCTAGGCACAATAAAGGACAATTAGCATGGTGGCACAGCTCTCAGGAATGTCTAGTGACCTAAGTCTGCATGGCTGGCCTTTTGAAATTGCCTTGGCTTCATGATTTCAGGGTCCATGGAAATCTCATGTGGCAGGGACTGGCTGGTTGTTCAATAATATTTATACCTTTTCCTCTCAGCTAGACTATATTTCCCAGTCTCCCTCATAGTAAGGTCATTATACGACTGAGTTCTGTCCGATGAAACATGGTTGGAAATAAAGGGGATGTGGAATGTGAGTGAAATTACCTTCTAAGAAATTCCCACAGATCCTACTCTCTTCCCTCATCTGCTTGCCAAATAGAAGATCCACTAGATGAAAGAACCCTGGGTCCCTGAACAGCTGCATGGAGCAGAGTAACTATCCCACCACACAATCTGCATTGGATTGTCAATGAGACATAAATGCTTACTGTGTTAAGCCACTGGGAGTGGGGGTTACTTATCATAGCAATTGGCTTGCCCTCAAGAATACAGTTAGCTTATGGCTTATAGCAAGGTATTTATAGCTGTCAATAATACTCTCTCTAAATGACTCTTTAAAATCAAATACCCTGTAAGGGGTAATATATTGCTTTACATTGGCATAAATTAATTTATAAGCTTAGCCTGCCAAATCCAAGCAGGGCCCTAAGGGTGTATGTCACTGTTTTTGGTTGCAGGTATGGCTGAGCGTAGGGATTGCTGGTAACCTGGTATATGATACAGTGGTTCTCAAAGCATCAGTATCATTTGCAGTATTTTAGAAGTGTAAATTTGTGGGCCCCATCTCAGACCTATTGGATCAAAAACTCTGGGAGTGGGGCCCAATACTCTGTTTTCACAAGCTCTCCAGTGATTCTGATGTACAAATGAGAAGGGATTGAGGGAGAAAAACAGCTGGACCCTAGAGATCACATCTGGGAAGAGCAGAACAGGATGGAGTTTCAGCAACTGTTCCATGCAGCCTAAGAGGTCTGGGTGAGGGGACAAAGGAAGAAGGACCATTGATGAATACTTAATTTTCTTTATTATGATCTCTTGGAATATGGCACAAAGTTTAAGAATTTGGTTTCCTACTTCATAGAGTATTCTGAATTCTTTCCTATTCCATAGAGTATTTTGAATTCACATCTGAATTCTTGGACTATTTTATTAATTTGCTAGGGCTGCCATAACAACATATTGGGTTGTTATGGGTGGCTTAAACAACAGAAATTTATCATCTCACAGTTCTGGAGGCTGGAAGTCCAAGATCAAGGTGACAGTAGGGTTGGTTTTCTCTGAGGCCGTGCTCCTTGGCTTGCAGATGACCACCCTCTTTCTGCCTCTTCACGTGGTCTTTCCTCTGTGCCTGCATGTCCTGCATGTCCCTGGTGTCGCTTTTTGTATTCTAATTTCCTTTTCTTATAAGGACATCATTCAGTTTGGATTAGGACCTAATGGCATAGTTTTAACTTAATTACCTCTTTAAGGCTATATCTTCAAAGACAGTCACATTCTGAGTTACTGGGGGTTGGGGCTTCAACAGATGAGTTGGGGAGAGAAACAATTCAGTCCAAAACCAGTATAGAACTTGGAATATTACTACTTTATTATATTCTTGTCTCTCTTGGAACTCCCTTGTATAATCCTGAAGCTAAAGATAATTAAATGCTAAGTTTAACCTTTAGTTTGGAGTAGAATACTTGCTCCATTTTATTCTAACAGTGAAGTTAGAATGTAGTTAATACTTTTGACAATAGGTTGGCTGATTGAAACTAGAATCACATAAAAGTAATGCAAAAGTAAAAGATGCCTGTTTTAAATAGAGCTTCTGATGCACCTTGGGCAGACCGAAGTTAATTTGTGAAAAATTGTCAAGTCTTTGGTAAATTGGGTCTGTAAAATGACCCCATAATCTGAGAGAAACTTGAATTTTGTCATGCATTGATGACCAGTTAATTCCATGATATATGGGAAACTACTTCTTTTGATATATTGGTTTTGGTGTAAACTGGAAGACACTTTTGTTGATAGAAAAGTGAGTTCCTCTCTGAGATGCTTTTGAGTGCAGTTTGGCTTGTTAGCAAGCTGTGGTAATAATCTTAAATGATGACTGAATAACGCAGCATAAATTATATATACAAAAAAATGAATGGGGAAAAAGTAGACAGGCAACTCTTCTTAAATCTCATGTTTCACAAGCTGGTATGTTTTTCCCGAGAGAATCCTCAGCAAGTCAGAGGACCACTTGCTATTTCATTTCACATTCTCTCTTCATGTGGGTCTCCTTTTCCCTCGGCCCCCTCCCCACTTCATATTAACTAGCAGGGGTCATGGATTTGGTGCCCCAGCTGCCAGGGTGAGCTTTGCTGTAACAGCTTCAGGTAGTCTAAACTTGGGGCAATTTAGCTGCCTGTAAAATCCCACTGAATGAACTTTCTTATCATTTGTTAACTGCCAGGGCAAAGTTCACTGAAAAACATTCTTACTTCTAGTCTGTGAAACGGGAGCTGTTGAAGTCCTATGCATACAAACACGTTAGCCTATGCTCGAAATATGCTTATGGAGCAAATTCTGGTATGATTAATGTTGGCATCAGTGAGCATACATTAGGGGGATTTGCATATATATGAATTTGAATAATGTTCAAGGACATCAAATGAT
Source organism: Pan paniscus (assembly GCF_029289425.2). Classification (NCBI taxonomy): domain Eukaryota; kingdom Metazoa; phylum Chordata; class Mammalia; order Primates; family Hominidae; genus Pan; species Pan paniscus. The sequence continues at coordinate 78,387,029 of NC_073262.2, read as the reverse complement.
TTCAGATTTAATAATTATAATAATGGCTAACATTTCTTGAAGTATCATGTGCCCAACACCACTTTAACCATTTTACATAATTTAATCCCCCCAACAGCTCTGTCATTATACCCATTTTTCAGATGAGGAAATACAGTGGTGATTGTTAAGCGCACCAGGCAGGAAAATGACTGACTTTCCTGGGTGGGTTGGGAGGTGCACAGGAAACTAAAATCACATTAAAGCCTTCACTCTCAGATGGGGCTTCAGGAGACTGATACTCATTCCAAAGTGTCAGTTTGGGGAATTTGAGAACAAAGTGTGAATCTGTAAGACTGGGATCCTTGGTCCTTCCTTGGTCACTTTGGAGAAACTGATGCACATTCAAGAAGTGTTTATTGAGGGCTGCTTGCTGGGCCCCTGAGAGCTACAGTCATGGAAGAGACATGGTCCCCACTCTTCAGGAGCACAGTGGTGCTGGGAGAGCCCAGACAGGAAGACATCATGACGACATGATCTGGCAGCACTGAGAGTAGAGGTCAGAGTCAGGAAGCTTGGAGAGGAGACTAAGGAAGGATTGGCAGAGCAGGTGCTCACTGAGCCAAGTATAAAGATGAATGAATATAATTTTACCACTGAGTAAGGTGGGGAATTGTGTGCCAGGCCATGGACAGTGGGTGAGCCAGGCCACAGAGGAAAAGGCACCAGATGCTCCTTCCTAGGAGCACAAGTGGGCACCATGATGGGAGCTAAGGGTTGGGGCTTAGGTTTTGTCCTAGTGGGATGCAGAGTCAACTACAGGTGTTAAGCAAGATAGTGCCACAGTGACATTTTTTATTTTATTTTTTAGCAAGATAAGGATTGATTTGTCCAAGTGTAATGTGGTGATTCATGAAAGAGTGTTTCTCATTCTAGGAATGGCTTTATGCTAATGCAGAAGAAGTGGCTGTCTTGGTGCCACAGCCACCACTCATACCTCTCCTGCTTGCTCGTGTTTAGAGTTCCACAGTTCTCAACTGTGGCACTGAAACATTTATTATTGTGTATGTTGTTATTTATATATTATAACATTATTTATATTTATATGTTATAACATAGTATTAAATATGTTATTATATTTGTAACTGTGAAACTCTAAACATTTTTTATTATTATTGTTTATTCCTTTGTTTAAATGCCATCTCCCACCACTTATAGGATATTAAGTCTCATAAGCTGCCTAAACTTGGTCAGACCAGGTAGAATACATGGGCAGTTTTTCCCAAGAGTACATTTTGGTAAGATATGAAGCGGGGAGAATTGCAAGTTTGGACACATGGACGAAATGTAGCACTCATCTGAAGCTGACTCAAAAGTCAGTTACATTGAAAGGTAATGTGATATCAAGGTGAAATTGGAAATGGTGCAGACAAAGGCCCACTAGAAGGAGTAGCTTTAGCACATGCTTCTGATGCTGCCCAAAAGTTACACAGGACAATAGGGAACTTCTTGAAGCCCTGCAGTAACAATGCTACTAAATATTTGAAACGCAGGTCCTTTAAGTTCTTCCTCATCTGCTAGTCAAAAACCCGTGCAGTTATGTTAAAATAAGGAAAACAAATTGCTTGGTTTTAAAACAAGGTTTATGCTTAACTTTGGACTTAAGAATTTTTCCCTTTCGTCTTTGTCTTTTTTAAAATGCCATTTCTGCCATATTCTCCAAACCTAGTTAGAAATAACAGAAGCAAAAAATATATGATGTAGGAAATAGTTTTAAGGATATGTTGGCTTATATGTCTAAAAATGAAGCTGTAGTTATGGCAATACATTTTGACTTGATTGGCTCAGTCAGAAGGGTCATGTGACCATGATGACAGGCGTTCATTCATAATTTGATGACTTCTCCACCTAAAATCTGGAAGCCTGACAGCCTAGCACCTGCTCAGCCCAAGCAGCGAGCCAGGAGTCCCTCAGCAGTAAGCGAAGGCATGTGGGTATAAAGAGATGTTTTATCATTCAGTATTCTTGTTGTCTCATTGCTCAGGTGTGTAAAATTCAGGCTAAAACCATCAGATTGACCGTAAAAAAAACCTGAATGAGGACCTCATCATTCTCCACAAGGCTCAAAGAGTTGCCGGGAAAAACAATTTATTTTCTGCAATTTTGCAGAGGTATGAAAATGAATAGGTGTAAAGAACATTAATAATTTAGTGTGACAGTCTCTCTAAAATTTTTAATGTGTATGCCCACTTTGGGGGACTCTATCCTACAAAAATGAGAGCGTCAGTACATAAGGATATATTCACAAAGATGTGTTTATTTCAGCATTGTTTGTTGTAGAGGGAAAAAAAATTCCTGAATGTTCACCGGTAGAGGAATGGTGGAATGAATTCTGGTACATTCGGAATGTTTGTTTAAAGGAGGATTTATCTCTGTACGTACTAACCTGAAAGGATGTCTGTATGTGTGGCTATATTTTTAAAGTTGTTGACAAAGAATGTGTATAGTATAAACTAATTAGTATATACATATATTTGTTTGTACATTTATATTTGCTGTGTGAGCATTGAGAAGTATGTGGAAGAATATAAACCACATTACTACTTTTGCTGAGGATTATGATTGGAGGGATAATTTGACTTGTTGCAACAAGCATATATTAGTTTTGTAATTAAAATGCAATACAGAGAAAGAAATCCTACTTAACCATTTAGGATTTGGTGAGGATTAACTGAGACAATATTTATAAAATGCTTATTATAATCCCTGGTATATAGTAGGCATCCAATAAATGGCAGACAGTATTGTTTGATTTTTCCTCCAGGGCTGCTGCAGCATACAGCAGCCTGGTCCTTGCCTATGCCCACATTGTCATTTTGTGCATTCTGCATTCCAGATGGCTTATAGTCTCTGGGTACACCGTGCTCTCTCTATGTGACCCTTAGGCCTTTGCACATGCCATTCCCTGTTTTAGAATTCCTATGCCCCCCTCTTTCACCTGCTTAGCTGCTTTGCACTCTTCCGGTGTCAGTTGAAGTGCCTTTGTTGACCGAGGCAAGATGTCTGTCCTCTCTGGGCTGTCCATCCTACAGCATAACACTCACCACCCTATTTGAACAGTCTGTCTATAGGGCTGTATCCATCCATCTTTGCACCCTAAGCACCTAATCCAGGACCATGGAATGGGTACTTGACAAAGGCAAACAGTATAGCTGAGTGAGGACTGACAGTGGATGCATGACTGTATGGGACGAGAAAGAGGAAGACCCGTTTTCTCATTAGAGCTTGGGAAGCCTGACAGGTATTGACTGTGTCGTTGTTTGTTTTCCAGGGTCCTGCTTGAGTTATCTAAGTGCAGCATTCTTCTTTCTCAGGTTTTTGCAAATTGGAAATGGACAAAGGTGCTGATGTTTTAAAATGATTAATTTGCTCAGGTTATTATATATTGCTCCTTCAATTTAGAAGTTATTAACTTGCTAGAACAGTTCATAACTACACTTTATTAACTTTCTGCATATGTACAAGAACTTCAGTTGAACCAGTGTCAGATAAAAGCAATTGAGAAAATACATTACAGGATGGAAACTGAGAACGGCTTTGCTGATGGTGATTGCAGCTGCAATATAAACAAATTGTACAGTCCTCAATGGCAGATGACTCAATTCTTAGTCATGTTAAAAGACAATCTTAAAAAACGGTAAAATCATGACTCTCACACTCTTTTGAGTGCCTCATGACTCTTAAAAGAGAATCTAAAGAATACACATGTTGTAGGTAACATTGAAATGAATGTGAAAGTGAAGGCAAAACTGGTTTTTTCACAAGGAGTTGGTGATAGGCAATTGAACATTTTTGAACAGGACAGAATTTGCAAATCTATAGACAAGAATTATTGTACATTGTTATCAGTTATTCACAATTTACAGAGTTGTAAATAGACCAAAGACGAGGACAGGCTAGAATCAAACTGGAAAAGTATCCTCTAGGATCTAGACCATGGGTGTCCAATCTTTTGGCTTCCCTGGGCTACACTGGAAGAAGACGAATTGTCTTGGGCTACACATAAAATATATTAACACTAATAATAGATGATGAGCTAAAAATTCACAAAAAAAATCATAATGTTTTAAGAAAGTTTACAAATTTATGTTGGACTGCATTCAAAGCCGTCCTGGTCTGCATGTGGCCTGCGGGCCATGGGTTAGACAAGCTTGATAGGCAATGCCTAGTTTTCTACTGAAGCAGAAATTTTCCTACGGTTCCCTCTATTCTCAGAACTTTGAGGCTCTATAAGTGTTACGGATGCCTCATATCAACCTAATATACTTTACATATGCATTACTTATGATATCTCATTTAACGTATTTAATCATCACAACATGAATACGAGGTAGGTATTTTTATGGAAGAGGCAGCATGGAAAGCATAAGTCATTCAACAGTCATTTAGTTAACAAGTTAAGATGCAAACACAAGTCTCTGAACTCAAAAGTCATGTTTTTTCCACTCCATTCTGCTGCCTCTTTGTTGACCCTTCCTAGAGTTTACTTTCCTCTTCCCTCCACTTTACTTCCACTGCAGTTTTCTGCCATCTCCTGTTGGAGGAAGTCCATGCTGCCCATTCTCCATTCCCTGAACCACTGTGGGCTGCTTTGCCCAATGTTCCCATCTTCACCCTTATGCTCCCAATATCTGCTCTGGGGAGGGGAACACTGTCTCTGTGTGTGTGCTTACCACCCTTTCCCCTGTGGTTTTCCTGATTTTTAATAGAGGGAGGGAAGAGACTCTGTCTACCAACAGAGAAATTTTATATTGGAATGGTAAAGACTGGCTTCTGGTTGGTAGCACCTGGAAGACAGCATGGCCCTCCCCCCAAAAAACAAATCTCTCTCTCTCTCTAGTCCTTCCTGTTTCTTCTTTTTGTTTGTAGACAGTTCCCTCAGCCTTTTCCTGTTTAAATTTTGCTTCACTGTTGCTAAGTGTGGATATAAGGTAACCATATAGTTGCTGTTGTCTCAATACTTCAAAAAATCTTTATCATTCAAGAGTCTTAATGTGGTAAATCCAGGTAGAAGTCTAATTTATACATTTGATTGAACTGTTGGATATTTTGATCTCAGGCTTCTCTTCATCCTGAAGAGTGAAAAATTACCCAGCTCCTGGCTGCCCTAACAAGAGGCAAGATCTTCAATAAGGAAGAACAGGAATATTTATACTGAATCTGACCTTCTGTTTTAAGATTTTAAAATGTGGGTCATCTAAAACAATACCTACCTTGATGAGGTTAAGCTACTCATATTCCTGGGAGAAGCCCTACTTTGTCATGATGTTTTGTCCTTTTTATATTGTTATTTGATTCAATTTGCTAAAATTTATCTGGAATTTTTGCATCTGTGTTCATGGGGTATATCGGTCTGTAGTTTTCTTAAAATGTGACTATCAAGTTTTGGTATCAGGGTAATGCTAGCCTCATAGAATGAGTTGGAAATTGTTCTGTCCTCTTTAATTTTCTGGAAGAGTTTGGAAAGAATTGGCCTTATTTCTAGCTTAAACGTTTGGTAGAATTCAGTAGTGAAGCCATCAGGGCCTGCAGATTTTTTTGTGGCAAGAATTTAACCACAAATTCAATTTCTATAATAGTTATAAGGTTAATCAGGTAATCTATTTCTCTTTGAGTGAGTTTGGTACCTGTATGTTTCAAAGAATTCATTCATTTCATCTAAATTATTATATTTATTGTCAAAAAGCTATTAATAATATCCTTTATTATTCATTTAATATCTGTAAATTCTGTAGTGATGCTCCCTCTCTCATTCCTGATATTGGAACTTTGTGTCTTCTATCTTTTTTGTTCTCCTTATCAACATGATTAGAAGTTTATTCATTTTATTGATCTCTTTGAAGAACCAGCTTTTGGTTTCTTTGATTTTTTTCTATTTTCCCTTTTCTGTTTCATTGATCTCTTATCTGATCTTTATTATTTCCTTTCCTCTGCTTAATCTGGGTTGCACTTGCTTCTCTTTTTCTGGTTTCTGAAAATAGAATCTGAGGTAATTGATCTGAGAAATTTCTTCATAAATTGATAAATTTCTGTTACAAATTTTGATGTGGTGTGTTTTTAATTTCACAAGTCTTTCTTAAATAATCAAATTTACAATTTTATTTCTTCCTTGACCAGTGGGTTATTTAAAATTGTATTATCTAAGTTCTAAATTTTGAGGGATTTCTCAAAGATCTTTCTGTTATTGATTTCTAATTTAATTTCATTGTGGTCATAGAACACATTTTGTATGACTTGAATCCTTTTAAAAGTATTGAGACTTATTTTATGAGCAAAATTTGATTTATCTTGATAAATGATCTGTATACACATGAAAATAATGTGTATTCTGTTACTAGGTGGAGTGGTGGAGTGTTCTATAAATGTCAATTAGGTCAGTTTGCTTAATAGGTCAATAGTGTTGTTCAAGTCCATTGTATCCTTCCTGACTTTCGGTCTACTTAAAAATAATTACTGGAAGAGGGAGTGGTGAAATTGTTCAGCTCTGCATCATAAAATTGCCTTTTTAATCTCTGGTAATATTCTTTGTTCTTAAACACTTTGATATAAAGCTAAATAATAAGAAAAAATCTCATATATTTACACATATAGTTACCATTTTTGATGCTTTTCATTCCTTTGATTCATATCTCTATCTTAAGTCATTTTCTTTGTTCTCAAAGGAATTCCTTTAACATATCTTTTAGTGTGGGTCTGCTATTGATGAATTCTTTCAGGTTTTATATGTCTAAAAATGTCCTTATTTTATACCTTAACTTTGAAAAGATATTGTTGTTGGGTATAGAATCATATGTTGTTAAGGTTTTTTTTTTTTAATACCTTCAACATATTACTTCACTGGCTTCTTTGCACTTACATTTTTTTCTGACAAGAAATATGTTGTCATTCTTAGCTTAATTTATCTGTACATAATGTTTCATTTTTCCCTTGTTTGGTTACTTTTACTATTTTCTCTTTATCACAATTCTCAGCAATTTGATTATGATGTGCCTTGGTGTAGTTTTATTCATGGTTTTTGTGGTTGTAGTTCATTGAACTTCTTGGATCTGTGGGTTTATAGTTTTCATCAAATTTGGAGATTTTTCAGCCATTACTTAAAATATTTTTTTAATCTCCTACCTTCTCCGCTTATAGGATTCTCTTGTCATTTTAAAATTTATATTTTTTCTGTGTTTCATTTGTGGATTATTGCTATTGGCTATGGTGTTTTGTTTTGTTTTGTTTTGTTTTGCTATTGGCTATGTTTTTAAGTCACTAATAGTTTCTTTTGCAATATGTAATCTGCCACTAATCTTATTCAGCATTTTATTTTTATTTCTTTTTTTTAATTACACTTTAAGCTTTAGGGTACATGTGCACAACGTGCAGGTTTGTTACATATGTATACATGTGCCATGTTGGTGTGCTGCACCCATTAACTTGTCATTTACGTTAGGTATATCTCCTAATGCTATCCCTGTCCCCCTCCCCCCACCCCACAACAGGCCCTGGTGTGTGATTTTCCCCTTCCTGTGTCCAAGTGTTCTCATTGTTCAATTCCCACCTATGAGTGAGAACATGTGGTGTTTGGTTTTTTTGTCCTTGCGATAGTTTGCTGAGAATGATGGTTTCCAGCTTCATCCATGTCCCTACAAAGGACATGAACTCATCATTTTTTATGGCTGCATAGTATTCCTTGGTGTATATGTGCCACACTTGCTTAATCAAGTCTATCATTGTTGGACATTTGGGTTGGTTCCAAGTCTTTGCTATTGTGAATAGAGCTGCAATAAACATACGTGTGCATGTGTCTTTATAGCAGCATGATTTATAATCCTTTGGGTATATACCCAGTAATGGGATGGCTGGGTCAAATGGTATTTCTAGTTCTAGATCCCTGAGGAATGGCCACACTGACTTCCACAATGGTTGAACTAGTTTACAGTCCCACCAACAGTGTAAAAGTGTTCCTATTTCTCCACATCCTCTCCAGCGCCTGTTGTTTCCTAACTTTTTAATGATCGCCATTCTAACTGGTGTGAGATGGTATCTCATTGTGGTTTTGATTTGCATGTCTCTGATGACCAGTGATGATGAGCATTTTTTCATGTGTCTTTTGGCTGCATAAATGTCTTCTTTTGAGAAGTGTCTGTTCATATCATTCGCCCACTTTTTGATGGGGTTGTTTGTTTTTTCTTGTAAATTTGTTTGAGTTCTTTGTAGATTCTGGATATTAGCCCTTTGTCAGATGAGCAGATTGCAAAAATTTTCTCCCATTCTGTAGGTTGCCTGTTCACTCTGATGGTAGTTTCTTTTGCTGTGCAGAAGCTCTTTAGTTTAATTAGATCCCATTTGTCAATTTCGGCTTCTGTTGCCATTGCTTTTGGTGTTTTGGACATGAAGTCCTTGCCCATGCCTATGTCTTGAATGGTATTGCCTAGGTTTTCTTCTAGGGTTTTTATGGTTTTAGGTCTAACATTTAAGTCTTTAATCTATCTTGAATTAATTTTTGTATAAGGTGTAAGGAAGGGATCCAGTTTCAGCTTTCTACATATGGCTAGCCAGTTTTCCCAGCACCATTTATTAAATAGGGAATCCTTTCCCCATTTCTTGTTTTTGTCAGGTTTGTCAAAGATCAGATAGTTGTAGATGTGTGGCATTATTTCTGAGGGCTCTGTTATGTTCCATTGGTCTATATCTCTGTTTTGGTATGAGTACCATGCTGTTTTTGTTACTGTAGGCTTGTAGTATAGTTTGAAGTCAGGTAGCATGATGCCTCCAGCTTTGTTCTTTTGGCTTAGGATTGACTTGACAATGTGGGCTCTTTTTTGGTTCCGTATGAACTTTAAAGTAGTTTTTTCCAATTCTGTGAAGAAAGTCATTGGTAGCTTGATGGGGATGGCATTGAATCTATAAATTACCTTGGGCAGTATGGCCATTTTCATGATATTGGTTCTTCCTACCCATGAGCATGGAATGTTCTTCCATTTGTTTGTATCGTCTTTTATTTCGTTGAGCAGTGGTTTGTAGTTCTCCTTGAAGAGGTCATTCACATCCCTTGCAGGTTGGATTCCTAGGTATTTTATTCTCTTTGAAGCAGTTGTGAATGGGAGTTCACTCATGATTTGGCTCTCTGTTTGTCTGTTATTGGTGTATAACAACGCTTGTGATTTTCGCACATTGATTTTGTATCCTAAGACTTTGCTGAAGTTACTTATCAGCTTAAGGAGATTTTGGGCTGAGACAATGGGGTTTTCTAGATATACAATCATGTCATCTGCGAACAGTGACAATTTGACTTCCTCTTCTCCTAATTGAATACCCTTTATTTCCTTCTCCTACCTGATTGTCCTGGCCAGAACTTCCAACACTATGTTGAATAGGAGTGGTGAGAGAGGGCATCCCTGTCTTGTGTCAGTTTTCAAAGGGAATGCTTCCAGTTTTTGCCCATTCAGTATGATATTGGCTGTGGGTTTTTCATAATTAGCTCTTATTATTTTGAGATACGTCCCATCAATACCTAACTTATTGAGAGTTTTTAGCATGAAGCGCTGTTGAATTTTGTCAAAGGCCTTTTCTGCATCTATTGAGATAATCATGTGGTTTTTGTCATTGGTTCTGTTTACCTGCTGGATTATGTTTATTTATTTGTGTATGTTGAACCAGCCTTGCATCCCAGGGATGAAGCCCACTTGATGATGGTGGATAAGCTTTTTGATGTGCTGCTGGATTTGGTTTGCCAGTATTTTATTGAGGATTTTTGCATCGATGTTCATCAGGGATATTGGTCTATAATTCTCTTTTTTTGTTGTGTCTCTGCCAGGCTTTGGTATAAGGATGATGCTGGCCTTGTAAAATGAGTTAGGGAGGATTCCCTCTTTTTCTATTGATTGGAATAGTTTCAGAAGGAATGGTACAAGCTCCTCCTTGTACCTCTGGTAGAATTCAGCTGTGAATCCATCTAGTCCTGGACTTTTTTTGGTTGGTAAGCTATTAATTATTGCCTCAATTTCAGATCCTGTTATTGGTCTATTCAGAGATTCAACTTCTTCCTGGTTTAGTCTTGGGCGGGTGTATGTGTCAAGAAATTTATCCATTTCTTCTAGATTTTCTAGTTTATTTGCATAGCAGTGTTTATAGTATTCTCTGATGGTAGTTTGTATTTCTGTGGGAACAGTGGTGATATCCCCTTTATCATTTTTTATTGCATCTATTTGATTCTTCTCTCTTTTCTTCTTTATTAATCTTACTAGTGGTCTATCAATTTTGTTGATCTTTTCAAAAAACCAGCTTCTGGATTCATTGGTTTTTTGAAGGGTTTTTTTGTGTCTCTATCTCCTTCTGTTCTGCTCTGATCTTAGCTATTTCTTGTCTTCTTCTAGCTTTTGGATGGGTTTGCTCTTGCTTTTCTAGTTCTTTTCATTGTGATGTTAGGGTGTCGATTTTAGATCTTTCCTGCTTTCTCTTGTGGGCATTTAGTGCTATAAATTTTCCTCTACACACTGCTTTAAATGTGTCCCAGAGATTCTGGTATGTTGCGTCTTTCCTCTTGTTGGTTTCAAAGAACATCTTTATTTCGCCCTTCATTTCGTTATGTACCCAGTAGTCATTCAGGAGCAGGTTGTTCAGTTTCCATGTAGTTGAGCGGTTTTGAGTGAGTTTCTTAATCCTGAATTCTAGTTTGATTGCACTGTGGTCTGAGAGAGAGTTTGTTGTAATTTGTGTTCTTTTATATTTGCTGAGGATTGCTTTACTTCCAAATATGTGGTCAATTTTGGAATAAGTGTGGTGTGGTGCTGAGAAGAATGTATATTCTGTTTATTTGGGGTGGAGAGTTCTATAGATATCTATTAGGTCCACTTGGTGCAGAGCTGAGTTCAATTCCTGGACATCCTTGTTAATTTTCTGTCTCGTTGATCTGTCTAATGTTGACAGTGGGGTGTTAAAGTCTCCCATTATTATTTTATGGGAGTGTAAGTCTCTTTGTAGGTCTCTAAGGACTTGCTTTATGAATCTGGGGCTCTTGTATTGGGTGCATATATATTTAGGATAGTTAGCTCTTCTTGTTGAATTGATCCCTTTACCATTATGTAATGGCCTTCTTTGCCTCTTTTGATCTTTGTTGGTTTAAAGTCTGTTTTATCAGAGACTAGGATTGCAACCCCTGCCTTTTTTTGTTTTCCATTTGCTTGGTAGACCTTCCTCCATCCTTTTATTTTGAGCCTATGTGTGTCTCTGCACATGAGATGGGTTTCCTGAGTACAGCACACTGATGGGTCTGGACTCTTTATCCAATTTGCCAGTCTGTGTCTTTTAATTGGAGCATTTAGCCCATTTACATTTAAGATTAATATTGTGATGTGTGAATTTGATCCTGTCATTATGATGTTAGCTGGTGATTTTGCTCATTAGTTGATGCAGTTTCTTCCCAGCCTCTATGGTCTTTACAATTTGGCATGTTTTTGCAGTGGCTGGTACCGGTTGTTCCTTTCCATGTTTAGTGCTTCCTTCAGGAGCTCTTGTAGGGCAGTCCTGGTGGTGACAAACTCTCTCAGCATTTGCTTGTCTGTAAAGTATTGTATTTCTCCTTCACTTATGAGGCTTAGTTTGTCTGGATATGAAATTCTGGGTTGAAAATTCTTTTATTTAAGAATGTTGAATATTGACCCCCACTCTCTTCTGGCTTGCAGAGTTTCTGCCAAGAGATCAGCTGTTAGTCTGATGGGCTTCCCTTTGTGGGTTACCCGACCTTTCTCTCTGGCTGCCCTTAACGTTTTTCCTTCATTTCAACTTTGGTGAATCTGACAATTATGTGTCTTGGAGTTGCTCTTCTCGAGGAGTATCTTTGTGGTGTTCTCTGTATTTCCTGAATTTGAATGTTGGGCTGCCTTGCTAGATTGGGGAAGTTCTCCTGGATAATATCCTGCAGAGTGTTTTCCAACTTGGTTCCATTCTCCCCGTCACTTTCAGGTACACCAATCAGACGTAGATTTGGTCTTTTCACATAGTCCCATATTTCTTGGAGGCTTTGTTCATTTCTTTTTATTCTTTTTTCTCTAAACTTCTCTTCTCACCTCATTTCATTCATTTGATCTTCCATCACTGATACCCTTTCTTCCAGTTGATCGAATGGCTACTGAAGCTTGTGCATTCATCACGTAGTTCTCGTGCCATGGTTTTCAGCTCCATCAGGTCCTTTAAGGACTTCTCTGCATTGGTTATTCTAGTTAGCCGTTCATCTAATCTTTTTTCAAGGTTTCTAACTTCTTTGCCATGGGTTCGAACTTCGTCCTTTAGCTCGGAGAAGTTTGATCGTCTGAAGCCTTCTTCTCTCAACTCCTCAATGTTATTCTCCATACAGCTTTGTTCCATTGCTGGTGAGGAGCTACATTCCTTTGGAGGAGGAGAGGTGCTCTGATTTTTAGAATTTTCAGTTTTTCTGCTCTGTTTTTCCCCCATCTTTGTGGTTTTATCTACCTTTGGTCTTTGATGATGGTTACATACAGATGGGTTTTTGGTGTGGATGTCCTTTCTGTTTGTTAGTTTTTCTTCTAGCAGTCAGAACCCTCAGCTGCAGGTCTGTTGAAGTTTGCTGGAGGTCCACTCAAGACCCTGTTTGCCTGGGTATCAGCAGCGGAGGCTGCAGAACAGCAAATATTGGTAAATAGCAAATGTTGCTGCCTGATCATTCCTCTAGAAGTTTTGTCTCAGAGGGGTACCCAGCTGTGTGAGGTGTCAGGCTGCCCCTACTGGGGGGTGCCTCCCAGTTAGGCTACTTTGGGGTCAGGGATCCACTTGAGGAAGCAGTCTGTCCATTCTCAGATCTCAAGCTGCATGCTGGGAGAACCACTACTGTCTTCCAAGCTCCGTTGGAAATGCAGAAATCATCCGTCTTCTGCGTCGCTCATGCTTGGAGCTGTAGACTGGAGCTGTTCCTATTCTGCCGTTTTGGAACCACCCCCTTATTTTTATTTCAGACATTGTATTTTTCTTCTGTGGAAGCTCCATTTGGGTATTTAAAAAATATATCTTCCTGCTGGGCATGGTGGCTTACACCTGTAATCCCAGCACTTTGGGAGGCCGAGGCGGGTGGATCATGAGGTCAGGAGATCAAGACCATCCTGGCTAACACGGTGAAACCCCCTCTCTTCTAAAAATACAAAAAATCAGCCAGGTGTGGTGGTGGGCGCCTGTAGTCCCAGCTACTTGGGAGGCTAAGGCAGGAGAATGGTGTGAACCGGGGAGGCAGAGCTTGCAGTAAGCCGAGATTGCATCACTGCACTCCAGCCTTAGGCAACAGAGCGAAAATCCATCTCAAAAAAATATATATACATATATATATACACATATATATGTATATATATACGTACATATATGTGTGTATATATATACTTATATATATGTATATATATATACACACACATATATATCTTCCATATCTCTACTTAACTTTTTGAACATAAGGACTCTAATTATAATTTATATTCCTAAAGGTAATTCATAAACATAATCTTTTATTTTCCGATTTTTCCATTAAATTTTATAAATTTGAGACTACTGCTTCTCTCCAAGATGAAGTAATGGTTACCAGACTTACCCTGCCACTTGAAACAATAACAACAAAGAAAACAGTAAAATATATGATATACATTGGTTTCAATATCTGGACATCAGGTAATAAAGGACAATCTTTCCTGAGAATAGATGAAATGGTGAGGAATTCTAGACATCGGTAACAGTGAATAAAGTAACCAGTGGGGTAGGAGAGCAGTAGACAAGAGTCATTTCATATCAAGCATATTTAAATGGCCCGAGCCACACTTTGGCTGGTAGAACAAATGGTATTGAATTGGTGAGCAGAGTGCGGACGGAAGGATTGTAAGATGAGCAGAGAGAAGGCAGAGCACAGACAAGTTACAGGAATTACAGTAAACAATTTCCCTTTGGGGAAATATTTGGAGTTCTTGCCATTTGTTGGGTAGGCAAGTTATTGATCTAGTGGATTTAGAGATAAGCTGTTATAATGGTGTTCAAACTGGGATAAAGTGTACCAGGATGTCTGATACCATTCAATTAAGGTTAAATGAGCAAGTTGCATAGGTTGGTTTGGACCTCATAGATACTACATTGGAGACCAAATAAAATTCACATTTTTATATTGAGTATTCAGTTTCTTTAAAGCCTCTATTACAACATAAATATTTAATTAAATGCTTATTACCTACCTTTATATTTCATATTTAGAAAGATTTACATTTGGAGCATGATGTAAAGAAATGTGACATGTGGGCACCATTTGATGCCTTCTCTTAAAGCTTCAACCTAAAACTTGCATCTATAGGTTTTGTCTTTGTTTATCGGAATCTAAAAGAGAAAAGATCATCCTTCTCTTCTCTCTTCTTGATGATCTAACCTCAGTGCTTCCCTTTTTCCACTGGCTTTAGCTGCCTAAATGAGTTTAGTACTCACTGGGAGCAGCCAACGGCTCTGATGTGTTGTGAGTCATTGTCTTACCTCTCATTTCTTTTCTGATTAATAGCTTTACCCTAAAAATTTCTCAGCCCAGCCCTGGTGCTCTCAGCATTCTGCATGCATTAAGAGGCTCAATCGTTCCCTTTCCCTGGTGAGTATAGTAAAAAAAGCAACTTAAACACTTAAAGTGTTTTTGTTTGTTTGTATGTTTGTTTGGCTTTAGGTTTTTAATTAAATGATTTTAACAATGCCATTTTTTTAAATCATACTTTAAGTTCTAGGATACATGTGCAGAACATACAGGTTTGTTACATAGATATATATGTGCCATGGTGTTTTGCTGCACCCATCAACCCGTCATCTACATTAGGTATTTCTCCTAATGCTATCCCTCCCCTTCTCCCCAAACCCCACGACAGGTCCCAGGGTGTGATGTTCCCCTCCCTGTGCCCATATGTCTTCATTGTTCAACTCCCTCTTATGAGTGAGAACATGCAGTGTGTGGTTTTCTGTTCCTGTGTTAGTTTGCTGAGAATGATGATTTCCGGCTTCATCCATGTCCCTGCAAAGGACATGAATTCATTCTTTTTAATGGCTGCATAGTATTCCATGGTGTATATGTGCCACATTTTCTTTATCCAGTCTAACACTGATGGGCATTTGGGTTGGTTCCAAGTCTTTGGTATTGTGAATAGTGCTGCAATAAACATATGTGTGCATGTATCTTTATGGTAGAATGATTTATAATCCTTTGGGTATGTACCCAGTAATGGGATTGGTGGGTCAAATGGTATTTCTGGTTCTGGATCCTTGATCCTGAATCACCACACTGTCTTCCACAATGGTTGAGCTAATTTACACTCCCACCAACAGTGTAAAAGCATTCCTATTTATCCACATCCGCTCCGGCATCTGTTGTTTCCTGACTTATTAATGATCACCATTCTAACTGGCATGAGATGGTATCTCATTGTGGTTTTGATTTGCATTTCTCTAATGACCAGTGATGATGAGCTTTTTTTCATATGTTTCTTGGCCGCATAAATGTCTTCTGTTGAGAAGTGTCTGTTCATATCCTTTGCCCACTTTTTGATGAGGCTGTTTTTTTTTCTTGTAAATTTGTTTAAGTTCTTTGTAGATTCTGGATATTTGCCCTTTGTCAGATGGATAGATTGCAAAAATTTTCTCCCATTCTGTAGGTTGCCTGTTCACTCTGATGATAGTTTCTTTTGCTGTGCAGAAGCTCTTTAGTTTAATGAGATCCCATTTGTCAATTTTGGCTTTTATTGCCATTGCTTTTTGTGTTTTAGTCATGAAGTCTTTGCCCATGCCTATGTCCTGAATGGTATTGCCTAGGTTTTCTTCTAGGGTTTTTATGGTTTTAGGTCTTACATTTAAATCTTTAATTCACATTGAGTTAATTTTTGTGTAAGTGTAAGGAAGGCATCCAATTTCAGTTTTCTGCATATGGCTAGCCAGTTTTCCCAACACCATTTATTAAATAGGGAATCCTTTCTGCATTGCTTGTTTTTATCAGATTTGTCAAAGAGTAGATATGTGGTGTTATTTCTGAGGACTCTGTTCTGTTCCATTGGTCTATACATCTGTTTTGGTACCAGTACCATGCTGTTTTGGTTACTGTAGCCTTGTAGTATAGTTTGAAGTCAGGTAGCATGAACCCTCCAGCTTTGTTCTTTTTGCTTAGGATTGTCTTGGCAATATGGGCTCTTTTTTTGTTCCATATGAAATTTAAAATAGTTTTTTCTAATTCTGTGAAGAAAGTCAATGGTAGCTTGATGGGGATAGCAATGAATCTATAAATTACTTTGGGCAGTATGGCCATTTTCACAATACTGATTCTTCCTATTAATGAGCATAGAATGTTTTTCCATTTGTTTGTGTCCTCTCTTATTTCCTTCAGCAGTGGTTTGCTGTTCTCCTTGAAGAGGTCCTTCACATCCCTTGTAAGTTGCATTCCTATGTATTTTATTATCTTGGTGGCAATTGTGAATGGGAGTTCACTCATGATTTGCATCTCTGTTTGTCTATTATTGGTATATAGGAATGCTTGTGATTTTTGCACACTGATTTTGTATCCTGAGACTTTGCTGAAGTTGCTTATCAGCTTAAGGAATTTTTGGGTTAAGATGATGAGATTTTCTAAATATACAATCATGTCATCTGCAAACAGAGATAATTTGACTTCCTCTCTTCCTATTTGAATACCCTTATTTCTTTTCTTGCCAGATTGCCCTGGCCAGCACTTCCATACTATGTTGAATAGGAGTGGTGAGAAAGGGCATCCTTGTCTTGTGCTGGTTTTCAAAGGGAATGCTTCCAGCTTTTTCGCATTCAGTATTACATTGGCTGTGGGTTTGTCATAAATAGCTCTTATTATTTTGAGATATGTTCCATCCATATCTAGTTTATTGATTGTTTTTAGCATGGCGGAGTGTTGAATTTTATCAAAGGCCCTTTTGGCATCTATTCAGATAATCATGTGGTTTTTGTCATTGGTTCAGTTTATGTGATAGATTACATTTATTGATTTGCATATGTTGAACCAGCCTTGCATCCCAGGGATGAAGCTGACTTGATCGTGGTGGATAAGCTTTTTGATGTGATGCTGTATTCGGTTTGCCAGTATTTTATTGAGGATTTTCGCATTGATGTTCATCAGGGATATTGGCCTGAAATTTTCTTTTTTTGTTGTGTCTTCCAGGTTTTGGTATCAGGATGATGCTAACCTCTTAAAATGAGGTAGGGAGGAGTCTGCCTTTTTCTATTGTTTGGAATAGTTTCAGAAGGAATGGTACCAGCTCCTCTTTGTACCTTTGGTAGAATTCGGCTGTGAATCTGCCTGGTGCTATGCTTCTTTTGGTTGGTAGGCTATTAATTGCTGCCTGAATTTCAGAACTTGTTATTGGTCTATTCAGGTATTTGACTTCTTCCTGATTTAATCTTGGGAAGGTGTATGTGTCCAGAAATATACCCATTTCTTCTAGATTTTCTAGTTTATTTCCAGAGAGGTGTTTATAGTATTCTCTGATGGTAGTTTGTATTTCTGTGGAATCAGTGGTGATATCCCCTTTATCATTTTTTATTGTGTCTATTTGATTCTTCTCTCTTTTCTTCTTTATTAATCTGGCTAGCAGTCTATCTATTTTGTTAATCTTTTCTAAAAACCAGCTCCTGGATTCATTGATTTTTTGAAGGGTTTTTCGTGACTCTATCTCCTTCAGTTCTGCTCTGTTCTTAGTTATTTCTTGCCTTCTACTAGCTTTTGAATTTGTTTGCTCTTGCTTCTCTAGTTCTTTTAATTGTGATGTGAGGCTGTTGATTTTAGATCTTTCCCACTTTCTCCTGTGGTCATTTAGTTCTATAAATTTCCCTCTAAACACTGCTTTAGCTGTGTCCCAGGGATTCTGGTACATTGTAACTTTGTTCTCATTGGTTTCAAAGAACTTATTTATTTCTGCCTTAATTTTGTATTTAACTGTAGTCATTCAGGAGCAGGTTGTTTAGTTTCCATGTAGTTGTGCAGTTTTGAGTGAGTTTCTTAATTCTGAGTTCTAATTTGATTGCGTTGTGGTCTGACAGACTGTTTGTTATGATTTCCATTCTTTTGCATTTGCTGAGGAGTGTTTTACCTACCTCCAATTATGTGGACAATTTTAGTATAAGTGGGATGTGGTGCTGAGAAGAATGTATATTATGTTGATTAGGGGTGGAGAGTTCTGTAGATGTCTATTAGGTCTGCCTGGTCCAGAGCTGAGCTCAAGTTCTGAATATCCTTGTTAATTTTCTGTCTCATTGATCTGCCTAGTATTGACAGTTAGGTTTAAAGTCTCCCACTATTATTGTGTGGGAGTCTAAGTCTCTTTGTAGGTCTCTAAGGACTTGCTTTATGAATCTGGGTGCTGCTGTATTGGGTGCATATATATTTAGCATAGCTAGCTCTTCTTGTTGCATTGATCCCTTTACCATTATGTAAGGCCCTTCATTGTCTTTTTTGTTCTTTGTTGGTTTAAAGTCTGTTTCATCAGAGACTAGGATTGCAACCCCTGTTGTTTTCGTTTTGCTTTCCATTTGCTTGGTAAATCTTCCTCCATCCCTTTATTTTGAGCCTATGTGTGTCTTTGCACATGAGATGGGTCTCCTTAATATGGCACACTGATGGGTCTTGACTCTTTATCCAATTTGCCAGTCTGTACCTTTTAATTGGGACATTTAGCCTGTTTGCATTTAAGGTTAATATTGTTATGTTTGAATCTGATCCTGTCATTATGAGGCTAGCTATTTATTTTGTTAGTTGACGCAGTTTCTTCACAGTGTCAATGGTCTTTACATTTTGGTTTGTTTTTGCAGTGGCTGGTACCAGTTTTTCCTTCCTATATTTAGTGCTTCCTTCAGGAGCTCTTGTATGGCAGGCCTGGTGGTGACAAAAATCCCTCAGCATTTGCTTGTCTGTAAAGGATTTTATTTCTCCTTTGCTTATGAAGCTTAATTTGGCTGGATATGAAATTCTGGGTTGAAAATTCTTTTTTTGAGAATGTTGAATATTGGCCCCCACTCTCTTCTGGCTTGTAGGGTTTCTGCAGAGAAATCCACTGTTACTTTGATGGGTTTCCCTTTGTGGGTAACCTGACCTTTCTCTCTCACTGCCCTTAACTTTTTTCCTTCATTTCAATCTTGGTGAATCTGACGATTGTGTGTCTTTGGGTTGCTATTCTTGAGAAATGTCTTTGTGGTGTTCTCCCTATTTCCTGAAATTGAATTTTGGCCTGTCTCGCTATGTAGGGGAAGTTCTCTTGGATAATATCCTGAAGTGTGTTTTCCAACTTGGTTCCTTTCTCCCCATCACTTTCAGGTACATCAATCAATTGTAGGTTTGGTCTTTTCACATAGTCCCATATTTCCTGGAGGCTTTGTTTGTTCCTTTTTATTCTTTTTTCTCTAATCTTGTCTTCACGCTTTATTTCATTAAGTTGATCTTAAATCTCTGATATCCTTTCTTCCGCCTGATAGATTTGACTATTGATACTTGTGTATGCTTCAAGAAATTCTTGTGCTGTGTTTTTCAG
The DNA here is from genome assembly GCF_029289425.2 of Pan paniscus. Lineage (NCBI taxonomy): Eukaryota > Metazoa > Chordata > Mammalia > Primates > Hominidae > Pan > Pan paniscus. The sequence continues at coordinate 78,367,476 of NC_073262.2, read as the reverse complement.
CTCCATCAGGTCATTTATGTTCTTCTCTTAACTGGTTATTCAGTTAGAAATACCTCTAACCTTTTTTCAAGGTTCTTAGCTTCCTTACGTTGGGTTAGAACATGCTCCTTTAGCTTGGAGGAGTTTGTTATTACTCACCTTCTGAAGCCTACTTCTGTCAATTTGTCAAACTCATTCTTTGTCCAGTTTTGTTCCCTTGCTGGCAAGGAGTTGTGATCCTTTGGAGGGGAAGAGACATTCCGGTTTTTGGAATTTTCAGCCTTTTTGTGCTGGTTTTTCCTTATCTTCATGGATTTATCTACCTTTGCTCTTTGCTGTTGGTGACTTTTGGATGGAGTTTTTGCTTGGTCTTCCTTTTTGTTGATATTGGTACTATTGCTTTCTGTTTGTTAGTTTTCCTTCTAATAGCCAGGCCCCTCTGCTGCAGGTCTGCTGGAGTTCACTGGGGGTCCACTCCAGACCCTGTTTGACTGAGTATTACCAGCGGAGGCTGCAGAACAGCAAAGATGGCTGCCTGCTCCTTCCTCTGGAAGCTTTGTCCCAGAGGGGCACCCGCTAGATGCCAGCTGGAGCTCTCCTGTATGAGGTGTCTGTCGACCCCTGCTGGGAGGTGTTTCCCCGTCAGGAGGCATGGGGGTCAGGGAACCACTTGAGCAGGCAGTCTGTCCGTTGGCAGAGCTTGAGCTCTGTGCTGGGTTATCTGCTGCTCTCTTCAGAGCCAGTAGGCAGGAACGTTTAAGTTTGCTGAAGCTGTGCCCACAGCCACCCCTTCCCCCAGGTTCTCTGTCCCAAGGAGATGGGGGTTTTATCTGACTGGGGCTGCTGCCTTTCTTTTAGAGATGCCCTGCCCAGAGAGGAGGAATCTAGAGAGGCAGTCAGGCTACAGCCACTTTGTGGCACTCTGATGGGCTCCGCCCACTCTGAACTTCCTGGTGGCTTTGTTTACACTGTGGGGGGAAAACCACCTACTCAAGCCCCAGAAATGGCAGACGTCCCTCCACCCACCAAGCTGTAGCATCCCAGGTTGATTTCAGACTGCAGTGCTGGCAGCGAGAATTTCAAGTCAGTGGATCTTAACTTGCTGGGCTCCGTGGGTGCTGGATCCACTGAGCAAGAGTACTTGGCTCCCTGGCTTCAGCCCCATTTCCAGGGGAGTGAATGGTTCTGTCTCGCTGGTGTTTCAGGTGCCTCTGGGGTACGAAAAAAAACTCCTGTAGCTAGCTTGGTGTCTGCCCAAATGGCTCCCCAGTTTTGTGCTCAAAACTGAGGGCCCTGGTGGTGTACGCACTGGAGGGAATCTGCTGGTCTGTGGATTGTGAAGACCGTGGGAAAAGTGTAGTATCTGGGCTGGAGTGCACCATCCCTCATGGCAGGGTCCCGCATGCATGGCTTCCATTGGCTAAGGGAGGGAGTTCCCAGACTCCTTGCTCTTTCCAGGTGAGGCAACAACCCACCCGGCTTCAGTTCACCCTCCATGGGTGGCACCCACTGTCTAACCAGCCTCAATGAGATTAACTGGGTACCTCAATTGGAGGTGCAGAAATCACCCGCCTTCTGCATTGGTCTTACTGGGAGCTGCAGCCCAGAGCTGTTTTTATTTGGCTATCTTGCCTGGGAATAATCACAGTGGTTTTTGTGGTTGTTGTTGTTGTTATTATTGTTGTTGTTTTTTCTAGGCTTCTAGGAAAAATATCCAAAGCCAGGGAAGCCTTGACTACATTAGAGTTTTGGTTAGGGCTAAGTAAATATAGCAGTGACTCCTGTGGGTTTCTAGTATGAGTAGTTGGTATAAGGGCTATTAAATAATCATGAACTTGAAATGATGCTGTTTTGGAATTTCAGCCTCATCAAGGTAGGTGTTGTTATTGCCACGTTGCAGATATATTCAGTCTTATAAAGGTTAATTGACTTGCCTAAAGTCACAGAGCAAGAGAGTGGTAAAATTAAGAATTGAATTCCAGGTCTCTGTGGCTCCAAGGTCTATGTTCTCTATATCGGTCAATAGATTTGGTAGGAATGATGACTGATAAACAGAGTCAGTCGAAGGCTGAGAGCTGAGAGTAAATTTGTTATAGCTAATCTTCCTTGATCCTTTAGTGACCTACGTACAATGTAATCAGGGCAGATCTTGTAGCTATTTCAGGTTTAGATTTAGTGTGTATGAAAGAAACAGAAGCAACAAGGGGGTCAGAGAGGAGAACAATGAGGAATCCAGAGAGGAGTTTCAGATGCAGGACGTAGCAAAGGAACTAACTAGGTGAATGCTGTAAAGAACAGAAAAAAATGTGGCCATGCATGATTCCTATTGATTTAGCAAGAATCCACCTTAGAGTTATTTGCTAAAATCTGTGAGCCACCCTGTGGGTGGGATACTCATGGACGCAAAGAAGGAAACAACAGACACTGGGGCCTACTTGAGAGTGGAGGGTGGGAGGAGGGAGAGGAGGAGAAAAGGTAACTATTCGGTACTACTAGGCTTTGTCACCTTAGGGTGACAAAACAATCTGTGCAACAAGCCCTGTGACATGAGTTTACCTGTATAACAAACCTGCACATGTACCCTGAACCTAAAGTAAAAGCTTTTTTAAAAAGAAAAAAAGTAAAAAACTTAAAAACCTGAATTTGTAGCATTTTAGATTTTTACTCACAAAGAACCAAAGTATATAATTCAATGGTATTCAAACCAAAAAAACTGGAATTCTTGTCTTTACACAAACGTAAGCAGAATTCCTATATATAAAGCGGGTAATTGCGGAGCCACTTGGAGGCTTTCCACCGGGATGCTCCATTGCCTCGTACTGGTGACCCCTGAGGCACCTCCTCAGGCTTCTGGGCTCTCAGAAACGCGTTGCAAAAGCTGGCTGGGGAGAACTAGAAGGTGATTAGGCTTCAAAAGTCCTGCGTCTCTTATCTGCTCTACACACCTTGGCTGTATGGCCTTGGGCAAGTCTGTGTCTAAGCCCCTTGCTCTGGAAATGGAGATGAAGGTAACTCATGACCTGCCCACCTCAGAGCACTATTGAGATCGAGGACACTGGAGGTCCCATGTAAATATCTAATGGTATTATTTTGTGATAGCACTCTCCATCTTGGAATGTTTTATTCCTTTTGAAAAACTTTATGCCTAATAAATTCTTTCTGATACTCAATAATTTTATACCTTGTGCCCAGCTTTCCAAGATGGTTAAGATAGTTCCATTTCTCTTAGTTTGCTATGAGCTATTACTACTCCAAATCCTATTCGATAAGAATGTAAGGGGTTGTCAAGACTGCCTCTAGGTTTGGTGATTCACTAGGAGGAGTCACAGGACTCAACATATGATTTATTACATTGAAAAAATACAAAACAAAATCAGCACAGGGAAAATGTGCATGGGGCAAAGTCCAAAAGAAACCAAGTTCAAGCTTCCAAGAGTCCTGTCCCTGTAATTCCTCCAGCATCAACTTGTGATGCCATGTGTGAAATGTCTATCAGGAAAACCTAGTAAAGACTCAATGCCCAAGGATTTGACTGGGGGCTGGTCAGTAGGCACCCTCTGCATAGCATATATTAAGATTCCACACTCCCGGATGGAAAGCAGATATTAGCATAAACCACATTACTTTATAAGTAGTTTAGGCGCAGTGAGACAATCATTAGTTAGGACTCGTAGGAAGCCCCCTGAAATTCTATTTGCCAGGTAAGAGCTAAGGACCCAACTTGCAAACAGGTCTTCTAAGAATAACAGTCTCAGGCTTACTACGTAAACTCTTTTTTTTTTTCTCAGTAAGCTTCATTTTTTTTTTCTAGATACCTGTTAAATCAATTTGGATATAAAAATAACTTAGGAAAATGCAGGAATTTTTTCCATGTTGATGACAGCATTTCTGTGATAAGAGTTCTCATTCAAATTCTCAGAACTCAGATAATTTACTCTGCTTTTATAAAAGCTCACAGTCTTATGATTAAATGAAATGAACATAATAAAAATACAACAAAAATCTAAGATAAAGAATCTAGTTAACTTTTAGAGTTATTATAGAAACATATCATTTTATATGTTCCTTTTCAATAAAGTAAATTTTGTAAAAATATTTAATTCAAGTCTCTCCCTGAAGCCCAACATGTTTGTGTGCATGAAAATAATGAAAATAATTCTGAAAACTTGTAGGTTAATTAGGTAAATTTCTTTTGGAAAAGTTTATGTTGAGTTTTCCAAAATGCTAAGCTGCTATAGCAAGAGACCTAATACTAAGATAGCTTAAAAAACAAAAATGTTTATTTCTCTCATACATAATAGTTCCAAGGTGAGAGATTCAGGTGGATGGGGCAGATCTGTCCACTTCATCAGGGACTTGACTGACAGTACCCCTGCCATCTGCATCAGGTAGTTCTGCACAGAGTTTCCCAATTCTGGTCACTGGAAGGAAGTTAGGAGCTTTGAAGAAGGGTGAGGAGCAGAAGTCCAGAGCCAAGAATGCCCTCTTAAGTGTGTGATGTGAAAATTGCTCTCATCAATTCTGCTCATCGGTGACAGTCTGGTCACATGGCCACATCTAGTTGCAAGAGAAGCTGAGAAATGTAACCTAGCTCCATGCTCAGGAAGAAAAGAAGGGAAACTGTTGGTGGACTGCTAGCCATTTCCCCCACAGCCCCAAAAAGCTTCCCATTGCAGGTGTAAACTAGGGTATTTAGCCCTTTGTTCTAAATATTCATAACTTTCCAAGTAATTGCAGAGGAAATACAAAATATTTCTAGAATAATATTTAAGCTATCTTTAAAAATCGGTGTAATCTGCAGCATGAGAAGATTTCAAGATGAAAAACTCCCACTTTAATTGAGGTTTCGTCAATTTAATTAATTCTTTCAATATGTTTTGTTATTCTTGATATTTGTACCCCAACTCTAGTTAATATATTATTTCTCTTTAGTTTGCCCTTTTGAGATATATGTAAGGCTTTTCCACCCAAGCCAATTCTTAGCTAAAGAATTGAATACTTTTTAACTTCTATATTACAGTTGTGATTTCAAGGTTTGTACTTCCTTAATGTAAATCTAGGGAAATTGAAAAATAAAGCACCCCACTTCCAGTTTCTACATTTATACCACATCTGTTATCTTACTTATAGATATAATATCCAACTCATTGAGGTTATTATGTTTATAATGAACTGGTTTATGTTTTCATTCCAGATGTGTAAATAGTAGCATTTGATTAGTTAAGTTTAAAATTGAATTTTAAAATTCTTTAGAAGACTTGTGTTGTTTTATTGTATAATCGCCTATGATTTCTATAGCTTTATTTTAAAGTTGGTGAGTAAAAAAGGTAGATGCTAGATATTGATGACCAGTAATAAAGGTTCATATATTTCATTGTCTGGGAATGCATTATAAACTGAGTAATGGGCCTTGGTATCTATTTCTTTTTATTTCTACATCTTGAGATTTTTGTATAACACACACACACACGTGTATGTATATGTATATATTTTTCATTTTAATGTATTTCATCTAAATGTAAAATCTCCCCACTTGCAGAAAAGTTTTCCATTATTAAAAGAGCAGTCCTGGGGAGAGGAGCCAAGACGGCCGAATAGGAACAGCTCCAGTCTACAGCTCCCAGCGTGAGCGACGCACAAGACGGGTGATTTCTGCATTTCCATCTGAGGTACCGGGTGCATCTCACTAGGGAGTGCCAGACAGTGGGCGCAGGTCAGTGGGTGCATGCACTGTGCGCGAGCCGAAGCAGGGCGAGGCATTGCTCACTTGGGAAGCGCAAGGGGTCAGGGAGTTCCCTTTCCGAGTCAAAGAAAGGGGTGACGGACGCACCTGGAAAATCGGGTCACTCCCACCCAAATATTGCGCTTTTCGGACGGGCTTAGAAAATGGCGCACCACGAGATTATATCCCGCACATGGCTTGGAGGGTCCTACACCCACGGAGTCTCGCTGATTGCTAGCACAGCAGTCTGAGATCAAACTGCAAGGCGGCAGCGAGGCTGGGGGAGGGGTGCCCGCCATTGCCCAGGCTTGCTTAGGTAAACAAAGCAGCCAGGAAGCTTCAACTGGGTGGAGCCCACCACAACTCAAGGAGGCCTGCCTGCCTCTGTAGGCTCCACCTCTGGGGGAAGGGCACAGACAAACAAAAAGACAGCAGTAACCTCTGCAGACTAAGATGTCCCTGTCTGACGGCTTTGAAGAGAGCAGTGGTTCTCCCAGCACGCAGCTGGAGATCTGAGAACGGGCAGACTGCCTCCTCAAGTGGGTCCCTGACCCCTGACCCCCAAGCAGCCTAACTGGGAGGCACCCCCCAGCAGGGGCACACTGACACCTCACACGGCAGGGTATTCCAACAGACCTGCAGCTGAGGGTCCTGTCTGTTAGAAGGAAAACTAACAAACAGAAAGGACATCCACACCAAAAACCCATCTGTACATCACCATCATCAAAGACCAAAAGTAGATAAAACCACAAAGATGGGGAAAAAACAGAACAGAAAAACTGGAAACTCTAAAACGCAGAGCGCCTCTCCTCCTCCAAAGGAACGCAGTTCCTCACCAGCAACGGAACAAAGCTGGATGGAGAATGACTTTGACGAGCTGAGAGAAGAAGGCTTCAGACGATCAAATTACTCTGAGCTACGAGAGGACATTCAAACCAAAGGCAAAGAAGTTGAAAACTTTGAAAAAAATTTAGAAGAATGTATAACTAGAATAACCAATACAGAGAAGTGCTTAAAGGAGCTGATGGAGCTGAAAACCAAGGCTCGAGAACTACGTGAAGAATGCAGAAGCCTCAGGAGCCGATGCGATCAACTGGAAGAAAGGGTATCAGCGATGGAAGATGAAATGAATGAAATGAAGCGAGAAGGGAAGTTTACAGAAAAAAGAATAAAAAGAAATGAGCAAAGCCTCCAAGAAATATGGGACTATGTGAAAAGACCAAATCTACGTCTCATTGGTGTACCTGAAAGTGATGGGGAGAATGGAACCAAGTTGGAAAACATTCTGCAGGATATTATCCAGGAGAACTTCCCCAATCTAGCAAGGCAGGCCAATGTTCAGATTCAGGAAATACAGAGAACGCCACAAAGATACTCCTCGAGAAGAGCAACTCCAAGACACATAATTGTCAGATTCACCAAAGTTGAAATGAAGGAAAAAATGTTAAGGGCAGCCAGAGAGAAAGGTTGGGTTACCCTCAAAGGGAGCCCATCAGACTAACAGCAGATCTCTCGGCAGAAACCCTACAAGCCAGAAGAGAGTGGGGGCCAATATTCCACATTCTTAAAAGAATAGCAGAAGCTAAAATAGCTTAAAATAGCTTAAAATAAATAGCTAAATAAAATAAAATAAAATAAATAGCTTAAAAGCTAGCAGAAGGCAAGAAATAACTAAAATCAGAGCAGAACTGAAGGAAATAGAGACACAAAAAACTCTTCAAAAAATTAATGAATCCAGGAGCTGGTTTTTTGAAAGGATCAACAAAATTGATAGACCGCTAGCAAGACTAATAAAGAAAAAAAGAGAGAAGAATCAAATAGACACAATAAAAAATGATAAAGGGGATATCACCACCGATCCCACAGAAATACAAACTACCATCAGAGAATACTACAAACACCTCTACACAAATAAACTAGAAAACCTAGAAGAAATGGATAAATTCCTCGACACATACACTCTCCCAAGACTAAACCAGGAAGAAGTTGAATCTCTGAATAGACCAATAACAGGATCTGAAATTGTGGCAATAATCAATAGCTTACCAACCAAAAAGAGTCCAGGACCAGATGGATTCACAGCCAAATTCTACCAGAGGTACAAGGAGGAACTGGTACCATTCCTTCTGAAATTATTCCAATCAATAGAAAAAGAGGGAATCCTCCCTAACTCATTTTATGAGGCCAGCATCATTCTGATACCAAAGCTGGGCAGAGACACAACCAAAAAAGAGAATTTTCGACCAATATCCTTGATGAACATTGATGCAAAAATCCTCAATAAAATACTGGCAAACTGAAACCAGCAGCACATCAAAAAGCTTATCCACCATGATCAAGTGGGCTTCATCCCTGGGATGCAAGGCTGGTTCAATATACGCAAATCAATAAATGTAATCCAGCATATAAACAGAGCCAAAGACAAAAACCACATGATTATCTCAATAGATGCAGAAAAAGCCTTTGACAAAATTCAACAACCCTTCATGCTAAAAACTCTCAATAAATTAGGTATTGATAGGACGTATTTCAAAATAATAAGAGCTATCTCTGACAAACCCACAGCCAATATCATACTGAATGGGCAAAAACTGGAAGCATTCCCTTTGAAAACTGGCACAAGACAGGGATGCCCTCTCTCACCACTCCTATTCAACATAGTGTTGGAAGTTCTGGCCAGGGCAATTAGGCAGGAGAAGGAAATAAAGGGCATTCAATTAGGAAAAGAGGAAGTCAAATTGTCCCTGTTTGCAGATGACATGATTGTATATCTAGAAAACCCCATTGTCTCAGCCCAAAATCTCCTTAAGCTGATAAGCAACTTCAGCAAAGTCTCAGGATACAAAATCAATGTACAAAAATCACAAGCATTCTTATACACCAACAACAGACAAACAGAGAGCCAAATCATGAGTGAACTCCCATTCACAATAGCTTCAAAGAGAATAAAATACCTAGGAATCCAACTTACAAGGGATGTGAAGGACCTCTTCAAGGAGAACTACAAACCACTGCTCAAGGAAATAAAAGAGGATACACACAAATGGAGGAACATTGCCTGCTCATGGGTAGGAAGAATCAATATCGTGAAAATGGCCATACTGCCCAAGGTAATTTACAGATTCAATGCCATCCCCATCAAGCTACCAATGACTTTCTTCACAGAATTGGAAAAAACTACTTTAAAGTTCATATGGAACCAAAAAAGAGCCCGCATCGCCAAGGCAATCCTAAGCCAAAAGAACAAAGCTGGAGGCATCACACTACCTGACTTCAAACTATACTACAATGCTACGGTAACCAAAACAGCATGGTACTGGTACCAAAACAGAGATATAGATCAATGGAACAGAACAGAGCCCTCAGAAATAACGCCACATATCTACAACTATCTGATCTTTGACAAACCTGAGAAAAACAAGCAATGGGGAAAGGATTCCCTATTTAATAAATGGTGCTGGGAAAACTGGCTAGCCATATGTAGAAAGCTGAAACTGGATCCCTTTCTTACACCTTACACAAAAATCAATTCAAGATGGATTAAAGACTTAAAAGTTAGACCTAAAACCATAAAAACCCTAGAAGAAAACCTAGGCATTACCGTTCAGGACACAGGCATGGGTAAGGACTTCATGTCCAAAACACCAAAAGCAATGGCAACACAAGAGAAAATTGACAAATGGGATCTAATTAAACTAAAGAGCTTCTGCACAGCAAAAGAAACTACCATCAGAGTGAACAGGCAACCTACAAAATGGGAGAAAATTTTCACAACCTACTCATCTGACAAAGGGCTAATATCCACAATCTACAACGAACTCAAACAAATTTACAAGAAAAAAACAAACAACCCCATCAAAAAGTGGGCGAAGGACTTGAACAGACACTTCTCAAAAGAAGACATTTATGCAGCAAAAAAACACATGAAAAAATGCTCATCATCACTGGCCATCAGAGAAATGCAAATCAAAACCACAGTGAGATACCATCTCACACCAGTTAGAATGGCAATCATTAAAAAGTCAGGAAACAACAGGTACTGGAGAGGATGTGGAGAAATAGGAACACTTTTACACTGTTGGTGGGACTGTAAACTAGTTCAACCACTGTGGAAGTCAGTGTGGCGATTCCTCAGGGATCTAGAACTAGAAATACCATTTGACCCAGCCATCCCATTACTGGGTATATACCCAAAGGACTATAAATCATGCTGCTATAAAGACACATGCACACGTATGTTTATTGCGGCATTATTCACAATAGCAAAGACTTGGAACCAACCCAAATGTCCAACAATGATAGACTGGATTAAGAAAATGTGGCACATATACACCATGGAATACTATGCAGCCATAAAAAATGATGAGTTCATGTCCTTTGTAGGGACATGGATGAAATTGGAAAACATCATTCTCAGTAAACTATCGCAAGAACAAAAAACCAAAAACCGCATATTCTCACTCATAGGTGGGAATTGAACAATGAGATCACATGGACACAGGAAGGGGACTATCACACTCTGGGGCCTGTGGTGGGGTGGGGGGAGGGGGGAGGGATAGCATTGGGAGATATACCTAATGCTAGATGACGAGTTAGTGGGTGCAGCACACCAGCAATGTCACACGTATACATATGTAACTAACCTGCACAAAGTGCACATGTACCCTAAAACTTAAAGTATAAAAAATAAAAATAAAAAAAAAAAATAAAAAAAGAATGTAAAATATAGACATTTGACTTTGTTAAGTTTCTAGTCATAATTTTAGAATGTACAATTTTTCAACTATGTGTCTTCTTATATTATGGAATTCTGTCTATTGCTGTTGAAATCTTAGCCTCTTATTTAATATTAAGTGTTATTATTTTTTGTAGTGAACTATATTTTTCTTCTTAAAACCTAGGGCTGCCAGATATGGTAACAAGTCATTCAATAATAAAAATGGTATTTTGTATAAAAGGAGTTCTCATTCAAATTCTCAGAACTCAGATAATTTACTCTGCTTTTATAAAAGCTCACAGTCTTATGATTAAATGAAATGAACATAATAAAAATACAACAAAAACCTGAGATAAAGAATCTAGTTAACTTTTAGAGTTATTATAGAAACATATCATTTTATATGTTCCTTTTCAATGAAAGTAAATTTCATAGAAATATTTAATTCAAGTCTCTCCCCAAAGCCCAACATTTTTGTGTGCATGAGAATAATGAAAATAATTCTGAAAACTTGTAGATTAATTAGGTAAATTTCTTTTGGAAAAGTTTATGTTGAGTTTTCCAAAATGCTAAGCTGCTATAGCAAGAGACCTAATACTAAGATAGCTTAAAAAACAAAAAATGTTTATTTCTCTCATACATAATAGTTCCAAGGTGAGAGATTCAGGTGGATGGGGCAGATCTGTCCACTTCATCAGGGACTTGACTGACAGTAGCCCTGCCATCTGCATCAGGTAGTTCTGCACAGAGTTTCCCAATTCTGGTCACTGGAAGAAAGTTAGGAGCTTTGAAGAAGGGTGAGGAGCAGAAGTCCAGAGCCAAGAATGCCCTCTTAAGCGTGTGATGTGAAAATTGCTCTCATCAGCTCTGCTCATTGGTGTCAGTCTGGTCACATGGCCACATCTAGTTGCAAGAGAAGCTGAGAAATGTAACCTAGCTCCATGCTCAGGAAGAAAAGAAGGGAAACTGTTGGTGGACTGCTAGCCATTTCCCCCACAGCCCCAAAAAGCTTCCCATTGCAGGTGTAAACTAGGGTATTTAGCCCTTTGTTCTAAATATTCATAACTTTCCAAGTAATTGCAGAGGAAATACAAAATATTTCTAGAATAATATTTAAGCTATCTTTAAAAATCGGTGTAATCTGCAGCATGAGAAGATTTCAAGATGAAAAACTCCCATTTTAATTGAGGTTTTGTCAATTTAATTAATTCTTTCAATATGTTTTGTTATTCTTGATATTTGTACCCCAACTCTAGTTAATATATTATTTCTCTTTAGTTTGCCCTTTTGAGATATATGTAAGGCTTTTCCACCCAAGCCAATTCTTAGCTAAAGAATTGAATACTTTTTAACTTCTATATTACAGTTGTGATTTCAAGGTTTGTACTTCCTTAATGTAAATCTAGGGAAATTGAAAAATAAAGCACCCCACTTCCAGTTTCTACATTTATACCACATCTGTTATCTTACTTATAGATATAATATCCAACTCCTTGAGGTTATTATGTTTATAATGAACTGGTTTATGTTTTCATTCCAGATGTGTAAATAGTAGCATTTGATTAGTTAAGTTTAAAATTGAATTTTAAAATTGTTTAGAAGACTCATGTTGTTTTATTGTATAATTGCCTATGATTTCTATAGCTTTATTTTAAAGTTGGTGAGTAAAAAAGGTAGATGCTAGATATTGATGACCAGTAATAAAGGTTCATATATTTCATTGTCTGGGAATACATTAAAAACTGAGTAATGGGCCTTGGTATCTATCTATTTTTTTTAATTTCTACATCTTGAGATTTTTGTATAACACACACACATGTGTATGTATATATATATATTTTTCATTTTAATGTATTTCATCTAAATGTAAAATCTCCCCACTTGCAGAAAAGTTTTCCATTATTAAAAGAGCAGTCCTTTATGTACTGAGATGATGCCACTATGCACGGTGATTAAAAATTTCATTTTGACCTGTTTCTTGTTGGTGGAGACAGCTTTGTACTGAGTTCTTCTCACTCTTTCCCACAGTCCCTGGCACAGAACAGCCATTCACCAGATGCCAAGTTTGACTTGGGCACAGAGCATGTGGTCAGAGCACAGGATGTAATTAACCCATTCATATGGAACAAACCCATGACCTAGGAGTCACACAGGGCATGGAGCCAAACTGCTGCACACAAAAAATCCTTCAGTAGTGTGAATTTACACAGTGCTTCAAATGTCTGTTTCTCTTCCTCAAAACTCTTACTAATCTATTATATCACTGTGGTCTCACAAAAGTCTTGAGAAGTATGAAGAGAGAAGCATGACCAGATCTATTTTTCTTACATTCTCCTTCCTTCCTTCCTTCCTTCCTTTCCTCCTTCCTTCCTTCCTTCCCTCCTTCCCCCCTTCCTTCTTCCATCTTCCTTCTATCCATCTTTTCAAATTCCTCCCCTTTTTCTTATTCACAGGAAGAGAAATTAAGGGGGCAGAGGTGTTTGAGTAAAATGTTAGTAAGAATTCAGATCTATTAGCTGCAAACCCAGTGCAATTGTTACCATGTAAGGATACAGATGGAGACAGAGGAAAGTTTGTATGTGTGTGTGTTTGTTGAGTGGAGGGAGTGAAGTAGTTCACAAAGACAGACAGTCTTTCTACTTCAAGCTTTTCCTTGATCATCCAAACCTTTGCATCTCGGAAGGCTCCCTAGGAGCTCTCTGGTTGCCCCCAGTGCTGCTTGGCACCGCTCCTTGATCTGGCTTCATCTTGATAATTTCCACAGATGAGATGCTCACTATCTCACAAGGCAGCACATGCTAGTTGGGATCATTTATGTGGTGAGAACATATATTGGGTTAAATTTTGCCTCCCTGTGACTTCCATTCCCTATGGGAATACATAAAGAAGTGGAACGTTTTCCTTGACAAGTTCTAGTCTAGATATCTGATAACACCTCTTGTGACTTCCCCAAGCTTTTCCCCTCCAGGCAAGCATCTCTGTTTCCTACAGCTTTGCCTCTTGATGTTTATGGTGTCTTCTTTCCCTGTCCATCTTAAAAAGTACAGGGAACAGAGAGCCAGATTCCAGCTCAGAGAACAGTGGGCAGGAACTCTCCCGGAGCCGAAAGGCCTGTGTAAGCAGAAATTCCAAGAGTGGGCTCTGGGGACAGGCACTGCCGTCGTCATCCTGACTCTGCCTCGGGAGAAGTTACCTACGCTTTCTCTACTTCAGTTTATTAATCTATAAAACAATGATAACAGGAATAAATAAAATCATGCTCATGAGTAATTTAGAAAAGTGCCTGACACATGAGTCCATGTGTTAGTTGCCATTGCATTTATATTTTTGGCAGTCATGCTACACTGGTAGTTCATTCAGAACTTTTAGTCATATATGACCAGGGCCAGAACTACTAAAAACCAACGTCCCTTCTCTCTTATATACGTATGTGCAGTGTGTATGTTTTATGTATTAGAACCTAAATGATGGGACTCTATCCCTGTTTAAATTCATCTGATTTATTTTAGCATATCCTCCATCCTATTAAGTTCCTTGAATCTTGATAATGTCGTCCAACATAGCAAGTATCCCTTACAGTCTTTTTTTGTTCTTTAAAGGTTTGATAGGTACATCTTTTATGACTTCAACCTAACCACAGAGAAAATAAAAAGCCAAACAAGACTGGAACAATTACAGAGCACTTTTGGTTTACATTATCATCCTGCCTGAATTTATTTATCTAGTCCATAATAGTACAAGCTATTGAATTTTGTGTTTGAAATTAAGATATCCACTTTGCAAAGATTCTGTATTGACAACACTGATTATCCACGTATTAACACAAAGAAAGGAGACTGGTTTGGCATGACTTATTTATAAAGCAAATTTTTGGTTTGCTCCTTCTTTCCTCCATTCTCTTAGTTATTAATGAATCAGAGGAATATGTGTGGCATTGGCTATAATATGCGCAGTTACCACCATGATTTTGCTTGCAAACCTGACCAGAACTTATAATTTCACTATCTGAGGACCAAGTGAAAATGTGTTTCTAGCTTAGCAGAAACTAATCCACTGATGGGTTTTACTTTATATGTATAAACCATAAAAATACCCTTTTTGGTCCAAAAAGTCAAAAGAAAATTACTTTTCACAGCAATGTCACAGAAAATTCTTATTTCACATTACAAATAAGCAACCCCTCAACAAATAAGCAAAAAATAAAAGAAATCCAACTAGAAGAGTAAGTCCAGAGACTCTTAGTTATTTGCTTGGGGTAATCCAGGAAGTGGATAACAGAACCAGTAAAAATCAGACTTACTCTCTGCCCAGTATTTTTCCCTATCCAATGCTGTGTTGCTTTCAGCCCTTATGCCTCTCATGGGAGCACCTTATCAGGTGAGATTTTGACCACAGGCTTCACGGAGGTTCATGTGAGGCTTCATATCTTTGACGTAATCAACCTCTGAATCTTTTGAGGTTCATCCATCATTAATTTGAAGTAATTGTTTTGACATTGTTGATCTCTCAAAACATAAAAAGTACTCCCTAACAAGAAAGAGGCTGTGATTTCATTAAGGATTTGTTACATTTCAAGGGGGAATACAATTATTTTATGAAAAACAAAAGGAAACTTGTCATAGTCTATTAAAGCAATCTCCTAACCCCCACTGAAATTGTCTGAGGACTTACACAGCCCCTAATTACACATAGTCTACCTTGGATTTTCATGTAATTTAAATGAATGAGTCTTGTACTGAATGTCTCATTTTTAAATTACTCAATGTCTCCTATTTAAATTGCTCACACTCAATATTTTGACCTCCTTCCTCAAAGAGTCACCTAAAAGAATACAAGATTCTAGAAAAAAGAGAGCCTATGTCTCAGAACGTTATCAAATTACTGATTTTTTTTTTTTTAGACACTGACTAGTTCACATTTCTTTACTAAAAATACTGTGGAGTGTTTGCCATAGGAAGAAAAGAATGAATAAGTTGAAGAAAAGGGTTTTATTTCCTTAAATTCTCAGTGAGATTAGAAAATGCTTCTTACCGTTAACCTTAAAATCCAATGTGCAAGGCTTGCCCACTGCTAGCTACATATGAAGGAAGTAAACTGCCAGATTGTAAACACAGCTTGAGTCGCCTCCTTTCTGATGGTTTGAACTAAACTTAGGCCCCCTTGGGATCTGAATTTATTTTTGACAAAATGCAGCTATCTGTTTCAAGGAAGGATAACAAGAAATCACCTTATAATGCCTCCTTCTAGAACTAATTGTCCTGAAAGTGGTCATTTTAATGACCTACAGTATAGATTTTTTAAAAATCAAAATTGATGAGAATTTTTGAGTCCTGGTTTGAGGTGAGTTCTCAATGTTTGGAAACCATTTTCAGAGATCAGTTGGCCTGAGATGTGAGGAAGCATGGGGATGGGAGAGCATCCTCACCTCTCAGGTCAACTGGAGGGAGGTGTAGGAATGTTAATTATTTCCTGACTATCCCTGAAACTGGGTGAAAAAAAAGGAGAGAGAGAAAAGAAAATCAAGCTTTTGGTCAATTTAAAGCATATTATTTTCCATATTATACTTCATTTTTGAGAGTCTCCTGGATATTCTATTATGCAACCCTTTCTTTGCATGACCAAGTCCAGTTACTGTCACAATGATTCTCATGACATACACAAATAGGGGTGAATAAAAATTGTTTTGTAAAGTGTTATGTGTTTTGTAAAGTGTTATGCATGGGTCAGTAGTAAATAATAACAATATTGGAGCAGTGGTTCTCCCAGCACGCAGCTGGAGATCTGAGAATGGGCAGACTGCCTCCTCAAATGGGTCCCTGACCCCTGACCCCCAAGCAGCCTAACTGGGAGGCACCCCCCAGCAGGGGCACACTGACACCTCACACGGCAGGGTATTCCAACAGACCTGCAGCTGAGGGTCCTGTCTGTTAGAAGGAAAACTAACAAACAGAAAGGACATCCACACCAAAAACCCATCTGTACATCACCATCATCAAAGACCAAAAGTAGATAAAACCACAAAGATGGGGAAAAAACAGAACAGAAAAACTGGAAACTCTAAAACGCAGAGCGCCTCTCCTCCTCCAAAGGAACGCAGTTCCTCACCAGCAACGGAACAAAGCTGGATGGAGAATGACTTTGACGAGCTGAGAGAAGAAGGCTTCAGACGATCAAATTACTCTGAGCTACGGGAGGACATTCAAACCAAAGGCAAAGAAGTTGAAAACTTTGAAAAAAATTTAGAAGAATGTATAACTAGAATAACCAATACAGAGAAGTGCTTAAAGGAGCTGATGGAGCTGAAAACCAAGGCTCGAGAACTACGTGAAGAATGCAGAAGCCTCAGGAGCCGATGCGATCAACTGGAAGAAAGGGTATCAGCGATGGAAGATGAAATGAATGAAATGAAGCGAGAAGGGAAGTTTAGAGAAAAAAGAATAAAAAGAAATGAGCAAAGCCTCCAAGAAATATGGGACTATGTGAAAAGACCAAATCTACGTCTCATTGGTGTACCTGAAAGTGATGGGGAGAATGGAACCAAGTTGGAAAACATTCCGCAGGATATTATCCAGGAGAACTTCCCCAATCTAGCAAGGCAGGCCAACGTTCAGATTCAGGAAATACAGAGAACGCCACAAAGATACTCCTCGAGAAGAGCAACTCCAAGACACATAATTATCAGATTCACCAAAGTTGAAATGAAGGAAAAAATGTTAAGGGCAGCCAGAGAGAAAGGTCGGATTACCCTCAAAGGGAAGCCCATCAGACTAACAGCGGATCTCTGGGCAGAAACCCTACAAGCCAGAAGAGAGTGGGGGCCAATATTCAACATTCTTAAAGAAAAGAATTTTCAACCCAGAATTTCATATCCAGCCAAACTAAGCTTCATAAGTGAAGGAGAAATAAAATCCTTTACAGACAAGCAAATGCTGAGAGATTTTGTCACCACCAGGCCTGCCCTAAAAGAGCTCCTGAAGGAAGCGCTAAACATGGAAAGGAACAACCGGTACCAGCCACTGCAAAATCAAGCCAAAATGTAAAGACCATCGAGACTAGGAAGAAACTGCATCAACTAACGAGCAAAATCACCAGCTAACATCATAATGACAGGATCAAATTCACACATAACAATATTAACTTTAAATGTAAATGGACTAAATGCTCCAATTAAAAGACACAGACTGGCAAATTGGATAAAGAGTCAAGACCCATCAGTGTGCTGTATTCAGGAAACCCATCTCACGTGCAGAGACACACATAGGCTCAAAATAAAAGGATGGAGGAAGATCTACCAAGCAAATGGAAAACAAAAAAAGGCAGGGGTTGCAATCCTAGTCTCTGATAAAACAGACTTTAAACCAACAAAGATCAAAAGAGACAAAGAAGGCCATTACATAATGGTAAAGGGAACAATTCAACAAGAAGAGCTAACTATCCTAAATATATATGCACCCAATACAGGAGCACCCAGATTCATAAAGCAAGTCCTGAGTGACCTACAAAGAGACTTAGACTCCCACACATCAATAATGGGAGACTTTAACACCCCACTGTCAACATTAGACAGATCAACGAGACAGAAAGTCAACAAGGATACCCAGGAATTGAACTCAGCTCTGCACCAAGCAGACCTAATAGACATCTACAGAACTCTCCACCCCAAATCAACAGAATATAAATTTTTTTCAGCACCACACCACACCTATTCCAAAATTGACCACATACTTGGAAGTAAAGCTCTCCTCAGCAAATGTAAAAGAACAGATTATAACAAACTATCTCTCAGACCACAGTGCAATCAAACTAGAACTCAGGATTAAGAATCTCACTCAAAACCGCTCAACTACATGGAAACTGAACATCCTGCTCCTGAATGCCTACTGGGTACATAACGAAATGAAGGCAGAAATAAAGATGTTCTTTGAAACCAATGAGAACAAAGACACAACATACCAGAATCTCTGGGACGCATTCAAAGCAGTGTGTAGAGGGAAATTTATAGCACTAAATGCCCACAAGAGAAAGCGGGAAAGATCCAAAATTGACACCCTAACATCACAATTAAAAGAACTAGAAAAGCAAGAGCCAACACATTCAAAAGCTAGCAGAAGGCAACAAATAACTAAAATCAGAGCAGAACTGAAGGAAATAGAGACACAAAAAACTCTTCAAAAAATTAATGAATCCAGGAGCTGGTTTTTTGAAAGGATCAACAAAATTGATAGACCGCTAGCAAGACTAATAAAGAAAAAAAGAGAGAAGAATCAAATAGACACAATAAAAAATGATAAAGGGGATATCACCACCGATCCCACAGAAATACAAACTACCATCAGAGAATACTACAAACACCTCTACGCAAATAAACTAGAAAACCTAGAAGAAATGGATAAATTCCTCGACACCTACACTCTCCCAAGACTAAACCAGGAAGAAGTTGAATCTCTGAATAGACCAATAACAGGATCTGAAATTGTGGCAATAATCAATAGCTTACCAACCAAAAAGAGTCCAGGACCAGATGGATTCACAGCCGAATTCTACCAGAGGTACAAGGAGGAACTGGTACCATTCCTTCTGAAACTATTCCAATTAATAGAAAAAGAGGGAATCCTCCCTAACTCATTTTATGAGGCCAGCATCATCCTGATACCAAAGCCGGGCAGAGACACAACCAAAAAAGAGAATTTTAAACCAATATCCTTGATGAACATTGATGCAAAAATCCTCAATAAAATACTGGCAAAACGAATCCAGCAGCACATCAAAAAGCTTATCCACCATGATCAAGTGGGCTTCATCCCTGGGATGCAAGGCTGGTTCAATATACGCAAATCAATAAATGTAATCCAGCATATAAACAGAGCCAAAGACAAAAACCACATGATTATCTCAATAGATGCAGAAAAAGCCTTTGAAAAAAATAATAATAATAATAATAATAACAATATTGAAACACATATAACTCTATAAAGTAGGCTCTGTTTTTTTCTGATTTCAGATGAGGAAACTACAGCATGGGCAGGTAAATATGTTGATCAAGTTGACTTAGCTTTTAGGCCAATACTACTTAAATAGTTTGCTCTTTCTGTAGCATGAACTTAGATTTTTAGAAACAATTGTGGCCAGTAACACAATGGAAAGGCATCATCTACATTCCAAATCGACCAGACTAGAATTGTGTCCTGCTGTGTTGTGTTAGTGGTGCCATGTCAGTTCCCAATGATAGTGATTAACAGTAACATTTGGAGAAAGGACAGCAGTGGAGAGTGAGAATGTAGCTTTATCATTGTGAAGAGCTGAGACAGTAGCAAAAAGTTTCAGGATAGACTATCTGAGAAATGAGTGGGACTTGGATTTTGGCCACTCATTGATTCATCCAGAAAATATTTAATGAACATTTACTGTGTGCCTGGCATGCTGTTCTCAACCGTGGGGACCATGGTGAGCACAACAGATGAAGCCCTTCCTGTAATGTAGATAACATGGCCTCCAAAGGTACTTCATACTAATAATTTTTACTTCCATTGTCTGAAAATTTAGTTGTTCACAATCCTCTGCTTTTGAGGATGTTCTTTCTGTGTTTCAGTTACTTCTCTAGGATTTTCTTCCTATAAACTAGTTTATCTTCTGATGCACAGAAAGGGACTATATTCGTGTGGTCTGTAAGATCAGGGGAGGAAATAGCTCTTGCAGGTTATTTAAAACGTGCATGAAGATATGCAGGCACGGCTTACACAGCCCTGGGCTTCAGCCCAAGAATGTGCTGATCATGTCCACAACTACAACTGCATAAAGACCCACATTAAAACAGTAATAACAGAGAAATGAAGGGGAAAAAAGTCACAGAGACAAAGCAGAAAGGGTTCTTGAATTAAATCACTTTTATCTGAGCTCATTCGCTTAAGGATGCAATCAGCTCACTATTTCAGCAGCTTGGGACCTTAGAAATGTATTTCAAGATTAATTATAAAATGAATTCTTTAAAATGGAAAAATACACTACTTTCCTATTACTCTTAACAAGAGTCTAAGGTTAATGAAGCTTTGAGGCAGTTTAGTGGTTTGACTGCCACCTACTGTTCATTTTTTGCCATAACTCACATGTAGCTTGGGCAAGAGGTAAGAAAAATGCCTTGGGCAAACCATTTTGTAAAAAAGTATTTTAACATATGTGCTGTAATGTAACTATTTAAACATTTTAAGGGATTGAGAGAATGTGATTGATTCCATTTCAAATTACTGTATTTGTCATAGTAGTTTATGAGAGCCCAGTGGTTAAAAATGCAAATTATAAGGCATTCTAATATATATATACACACACATATATATATACACACATATATACATGTATATATATATGCATGTATATATATGCATGCACAGGGCATTTCATTTAGTCCTGACAAAGCATTATACTTGAAATTTATAAAAATATGCCACAAACACAAATGCATCAACCTGAAAATATCATCTCATGAAGCTGGCATCTGATCTTTAAAACGGAAAAGAGATCTCCATCATCACACTTTTATGCTTACATGGCTTGTGAAGACTTCAAGAATATAAGCACTTATTCTGTCAAAATAAGGAGATCAAGTACTAGCCATCTCCAGCTAACTCAGAATGCCCCAGACTTTTGATAGAAATCTGTTCAGTTAACACTGCAGCAGTCATGATATTCTGTTAAATGCTTAAAGTTCAGAAGGCAGAATGGTTGTGCATTTTTTTCTCTCTATTATCTAAATTTCTTAATTCAGAGTAATAACTCATTTTCCGGATGTGACAATGCTATTTACTGTTTAAATATAGAATCTTGGTGGAAACTTTATAAACATGTCATTCCTAAGGCACATTTTAAAAAATGTCTACATGAGTCTATGTGAGTTATTTTATTTTTAAAATTGTACCTTTTCAAGCCTTTGTACTAAATTATGCATATAAAAAGTTGCAAACTGTTTATGTGTTATTACTGATGTATTGTATATCTTTATATGCTTTTGTATTTACAAATATATTTGTAGATTGTTTCATTCATACTAAAATCTGCTTATATTTATTATATTCTTTAAAGCACAAAGAAAAAGTCACCTAGAATATTTTGGCATTGTTAAAATGTGCCTCCTGCTAAAACTATGTTGCAGTTTTCAGTATGAAATGGTGTCAATAAATTTCAACATTCTAGAATACCTTCAATTAACATTTCTTTTCTCTGCTAGGGACAGTTATAGAATAGTGGTAGCTTCATTTGTTAAGACAATCTTGATGAAAGAAAACATCAATATCCTCGTTCATTTTTTGCCATAATAGTATTTTTTTTCTGATGTATAAAATAGCCATCTTGGATTTCAGAATCACTGTTATTAGACCTTTCTCTCTCTATATATAGTTTTCAGATAAATGCACATTGTTTAAAAATGTGTCCTTAGTGATGCCAATAATATAGATACAAAATGAAAGCTTTTCATGTGGCTTTATTTACAGTGATGCTGATAAAATTTATAAAAATGATATAAGATGATATTAAGCAACATGAGCAAATTTGATCAAATATTCATTTTATAGCTTCCCCCTAAGTGATTCCATCCAATAACAATGACACTAATCCAAAGTCAAAGAAAAATAGTTTTACCTAAAATGTTGGCAAAGGAGCTGAAACAAATAGAATTAAGCTGACCTTTTAATAAATGTCTGTTTATTGATTTAAATTCACTTTTTTCTTTTTCTGAGCAATGCTGACGAGGCCTGTTAGAATACAAGCATGTATAATAACTTGGACACAACCATTTTTACTTCTTTTGTGTGTCATTACTGAAAGATTGAAGCAAGCTTCACCTAAATGTAGTGATGCAAAAATAATAGTATCCCAGTCTGGCTGCGCAAGAGCGGAGGCAAACAAGAGCTTCATATTAAAGTGCCTTCTAGGTAGCTGACATGACGCATCTAGTCAGACGTAAATAATGACAGACGGAAACTATCATGAGGTCTGTGAAGCATCAACATACTGCTATCATTTTCTCTCTAACCTTGCCTTGCTAGCAGCTCTCAGCCTTACAGGCTGAGAGATCATTTAAAAAGCAAATCCTAATGACTCTGCCCACTGTAACAACAGTCAGCAAGATTGGCATCAATTTAGCTCAGTTTAGAAACTCAGAATAACAGCCATTGTTGACTTCCAACACCCTAAACTCCAGTTTTTCTCCACAAATCAACCCCGTCCCCAGTGCTACCCCTTCCCCATGGCTATTTCCATGCCTTGGAAAAAGATTCTCCTCGCTGGTAGGAAAATGGTTCATCTCAGTTACTCACTTGGCACTGCATATGTAATTTCTTAGGCTGCACCTATTTTTCTGGATGAGCCCATTTGGTACAAAATGCTTTAAACTTTCCCTGCCTCTTTTCATGCGACACACATTATTTTGTGTATATTATGTATGCACAGGGTAACAGTGGGTAAATAACATCCCAGTGTCCCTGTAGCTTAAGCCTAACATGGTTATGGTTCAGATAAACACGTCTGTACATAGCTGCCATAATCAATGTGGAATGGCAGAACAATTTTGCAGATGCAGTCCCAGGAAGAAAAAAAAAGAAAGCTGTCTTGTCCAGATTCAATAGAATCTATTCACCAAGAAAACCTGCGATAAAGCAGTTGCACGTTTTATTTGTTAAGACAGTGATGACTTTGCAAGCCGGAGGGAACTGAAGCTGATGTACAATAGGATAATAGCATTATCACTTTGCAAATCAGCATGTGGCTTTGCTTGGGTGCCAGCAGAAGGGCACGGGGGTTCTAAGAGCTCTAGCTGGCGAGTTGAAAAGGCAAGATCAAACTGCCTGGTTGTGAGTGAAACTGTATGAGGATAAATTGCCATGAGTCTCCTTCTGCTTGGTTAAAAACAGATTGCATATGTGTGTTTTCACTGAGGTGAATGGTTGGGCTTGGGTTTGTGTGTGAGTATGTGTGTGTCAGGGGCGGGGTGGTTAGGAAGCAGAATAATGGGGAGGCTCACAATAGCCCATCTTAATGGAGAGCTATTGATCTCGTTTCATAACACTTTAATCTCCACCTAAACATCTTACTTACCTTGTGTAAAAGAGATGCCAAGTTGAAATAAATATAAACACACAATATTTTAAGTACTTTTGAATTTTGCATGTTAATAAATATTAACGCAGTTTGTGACTCCCAAAGAAAATAGAAGGCACTTAATTCTGTTGTTGAAATCAGGTACTGTGCAGGTTGATTTCCCGAGGTGAAAATGAAAAATGCACTATTTGGACTAAAATTTAGATTTAATAAATAACTAATTTAGGATCTTGTTCTATATGCAAGGATATAATCACAAGGCATTTGTTTTTAAAAGGTTTCATTTATTCTTGTGAGCTTAATTATTGCAAGGAAACTGTGAGCAATTTGTTTTTTACCAGTGTCTGATTTCTGAGAATGGTTATTAAATATTAAATGGATGCATAATTCAGGCAATTAAGAAAGTAATCACACAAAGTAATGTAATGGAAGTTAATTATTACTGCATAAGCAAATAGTTCATTAATGCTAGTAGTTGCTATGGCTGCATTCTTAATACATGCAGAACTGAAGCATGAATCCTCTGTGTATTCAAGGAGCTGGTAGGAAGTGTGATGCTACACAGAGAGAGTGCCACTAATGAAAAACAGAAGCAAATAAGGCCATATTGACCCCTGACTTGTCTAAATAAGGTGGGATCATCATTACTTAAGAGAGTTTTATCGAAACCACGATTGCACTAGCTGCTTATAATTTTTTTGGTTGGTAACACAAACCACGACTTAAGCCAGGAGAAGCCAGGAGGAATTCACCTTGTTAAAACAAAAATCATCAATTGTACCTCCTCTGTTTTGTTTTGTTGTTTAAAACCAACCTTTTTGTTAAATAGCTTAAGTCATCATTTGTAACTTAAAAGGACTCCATAGATCTTTTTATATATATAAAAGCATTCGAGCTGGTAACATATCTTATTTTGTCCTGCTGTTCAACCCCAAGTGAACATTTTGACATGTCTTTGCTAACACTACCTCTCTAAAGCACTATGCTTTATAAAGTTTATTTTATATTAATTCAACACATACGGGTTCCGGTGCTTTCCAGACCTGGTGCTGCTGTGAGGCGTCAAGGTGGCCAGAGCAGGCCAGGCAAGGCAAGGCAGAAAGGGAGGAGATGGAGCAGTGGTGAGGATTCAGCCCAGAGCCTCCAGGGCTGCGCCAGGCCCTCCTCCAGAGGAGATCAACCCGTTTACAGGCTTAATTTTTAACGACCCAAAACTACCCAGGGCTCATGCTTTCCTGCAGCATTGCCATTGCCTGACCCATCTGATAATAGAATTTCAAAAGAAAGATAACACCATTAGGCCAGGCGCTTTTCTACCATCCTAATGCAGGCATTAGTTCACCACACTCCTGAGTTATTTGCTTGCCTACTTGCAATGCCATTATGAAGCTCTGCCAGCCACCTCCCAGGCTTGGTGCTGTGCTAGGTGGGACATGGTGGAAGTCAAGAGACATTGGTCTCATCAAGGGGATGCTTCAATCATTTAAAGAGAGTCCAGCACTTGGCTAGCTACTGAGGGAAGTAGAAAAGATGTCCAGGACATACTCCATCTCTGCTCTAAGAAAGGAGCTTATGGGACAGTGGTTCTTTTAACCTGTTTTGAGCCATGGAGATTTGGACACTCTAGTGCACCTGAGCATTAAAAACAATTGCATTTAGTTTTAAAAGAGTTCATGGTCTCTCTCATCCTATCCATGGAGTTCAGAATTAAGACTGTTTTAGAGGAGCAAGACCAGTGTTCTTCAAGTAGATAGTGAACATTTAGGAGAGCACCTGTCTGGATGCTTGACATATAGACTATAAATACAGCAGAGGGATTGGTGGGGTCTGAAGTAGTTTGAGGAAAGCCTTATGGAACAAATAAGCCTTGAGCTCGACTTTAAAGGATGGCTGGTATTTTGAGGCCAATGGCAAACCATTTAATGTAGAACAGCATGAGCAAAGGAAGAAAGGTAAGACTTCATTCATTTATTCGTTAATACATCCATCCACTTAACAAATATTGAACACCTACTGAATTAGATAATTATAGGAAATAAAGGTAAGGCACAGTTCCCTGAACTAAAAGAATTTACAGTCTGGAAGATGGAATACAGCAAGCATAGAAATAACTGTGTTACAAGGGAAAAATCTAACTGTTCTGAGCAAAATCTAAAGAACCATTGGAGAAGGATGAATGCCACTAGGGGGTTTCAAAATGCTTAATGTAGGAGACACATTTCAGCAGGACATTGTTGGAAGGAAATAATATGGGCAGGTATAAGGCACCCTCAAGACCACACTTTTGGTTTGGTTGTCACACCTCAAAAAGAGGAGGGAAGCAGTATAGGCAAAGTCAGGGAGGTCGGGACGTATGCTGTATGTTTGGAAAACATGTTTACCTTGAATAAAGCATTCATTGAATTGGGAAAACTTTGAAAGGTGAATGAGGGCCACCATAGATGCCCTTAACTGGCAATTAAATGAGTATAAGTAAGTAATGGAGAATCATGGATTTTCCTTAATGTGGTATTTCAGAATAGGAAAGCATTCGAGGTGGCATCTCTAGCAACGAGGAGACTTTACAGGCTGCTGCAATAATGCGGGAGAGAGCTATTGAAAGACTTGTTGGTATGTAGCTCAAGGAATTCACACGGTGAGCAAGAGAGGGTGGGTAGTGAAGGAGGAGCCATGGGAATTTCTAACTCATGTCCACCTGATGGAGCCAGAGGTGGGACATGACTCATGGATCACTTTCTAAAGGAGACACCATTTTTATTCACCAGGAAGGAAGTGGATATATCGTTATGATGATGGATTTCTATGTTGCCTCTGCCACTCTTCCTCTAAAGAAATATTCTGAACCTGCACCTTACTTCAGAAGGACAGGCCATGTATACTAGCTGTACCATTTATTTCCCCATAACACATTTTAGTATCTCCTCACTCAGACTAGTGTTTGCCATACAACACCTGGTGTATAAAGTCAGATCATTTCTATAACTCTTTGGCCTTTAAAACACACTCTTACTCTGCCAAGGGTCAAGGCCATTTCCGTGAGTAGGGCTTAAAGCTATCACTATATGGGCTCCTCTCCTCTCTCTGACTTAGGAAAGGGCTGTTCTTTCACTTTTTAAAGTGGAATCTCCTACATTGCCTTATGTAATCTCCGTATCTGAGAAGTAAATTGAGAGGATATTATTTCTGTTTTCCAGATGAGACTCAGAGGAGATAAACACCTGGATAAAGATAGCTAGTAAAAGATGACTCCAATATTAAAACCAGTTTTTCCACCTCAAGGGGGTGTCAATGTTCAAGAGAGCCCTGAGCGAAAGGTAGCAGGAGCGTTTACTTTCCAAGGAATTTCTACCAGGATCCTCAGTTCAGTTTTATCATTTAGAGGCCAAACTCAAGTCAGGTTCAGGTAGAACATTGAAACTTTGAATTTTGCCTTCATGTTGAGAAATATAGTACTTCAATTTCCCATTCAACATTAAATCCGTTCTTTATTCTTACAGAGATTTCTAATGGGGCCAGATTATATTCCATCTCACATTCTCTGCTGGGATACTTTTCTCTCTAGGCAAGTCATATATCATTTCTGCATAATTCCTCTACTTGGGAGCAGTTGTCTCATTACATTCTAAGTCACGGAAGACCTTAAATGTCAGAACTCATCCCAGCAATAAAAACCAGGCACTTGGCTTGCTCATCGGTATACCCAAGTTCTATTTAAGGCCTCAAGGCCATTGATCTACTACGCTAACTCTAGAAGTTTCCAAAGAATCCCAATGGACTTCCAAAATTCAGCAGCTACTTCTTCAATGATGAGGTGAAATTGTTATCAGATTATAGAATTTTGCTGTTGTTTAACATTGTTATGCCTGGTGCCACAAAACTCTCCTTTAACACATGCCAAATTACCTACTGATCAGTTTCTTTCATTCACATTTTGAAGTCTTTAAACTGTGGAAAAGCAAACAGACCCAAACTAGGCAGAAGATATGTGTGCTGAACACCTAGCTGTTTGAATGGGCCTTTACATCATGTTAGGACTGTGCCCGGATTCTCCTTTGGCAACCTTCCCTGTGATGGGGGTGGCAGGTGAGGGCAGGGTTGAAAAGACAATCCCCATCTCATGTGAACTCAGAGCTAGTCTGCATTGCTCTCATTAGGCAGCGTCTAAGCTGCCAGAGAGAGACTCAGCTCACACTGGAGCTCTTGTGTTAAATCCTCCACAGTGGGAAAAAAACATGCCTGATGGGGACTAATGACTAATTCTCTACATCATGTCTAATGTATCCCAGGGTGCTAACTTCAGCACACCTGCCTTCACCGCTGGTAAGGTAATGAGACTGCTTGTGAGTTACTGGTCACTGACAACATTTATAATATTCTTCAACCTAATGTTATTGCATAGGTCAGTGTGCAGTGTTCACTAAGAGTGGGTGAATTCTGTCACCTTGGGAGCCTCAGTTTTATGGGTAGTTGGTTGTGGAAGTGGTTCAAAACCCTTTATAAATGAGGTGGATGCATTTGGAAAGGTTCTAGGTGTCCCATGATACTCCGTTAAATTTTGTTGCTAATTACATCATCAGGAGGTAATTACAGCACTCTGAGGCCAGAGATTTTAAAATTATAACCATCCAGGAAATTTAGCCCATAAAAAAGGTATGCATTGGCCTGGGTAACTATGATGGTTGAGAGAAAGCGTGGGGGTGGCATGGGGCAAGAGCTGGAAAATCCAGATTGCTTGAGTTTAGTTAGCACCTAAGTCCATTGGTGTGTGTCACCTTCCAGTCTGTGCTATGGGCTTTGAGTGTAGCTGCATAGGGGCACACTTCTCAATTTTAGAGAATCGAAAATTACTTAATTCACTCAGGAATATACATCGAATAAGTATTTTATTTTATTTTCTCAAATCATGCCATTTTTGGTGGGTTTTCAGAAATCTGAGCTGACATTGTATTTAAAGAATGAAAAGAAATGTTAACTTCCTGTGAGCAGCATTTCAAGATAATGTAGAAGTTTTTTGACACAAAATGGCCAAAGATAAATACAACGCAGTGAGACACTCTCCTCAAAAGAACACTTTAGACTTGGTCTCAGCTCTATCTCTCTTTGCATTTCTGCCATGAATGAACTGGAGTGAAGCACTTACTGCCTCCTTTGCTGAGAAGCAGTTGAGCAGAGTGGTTACAAATGTGGACTCTGGAGCTAGAATCCCTTGATTTGCTTTCTGGCTCCTCCAGGATAGGCTTATGTACTAGTTAGGGTAATAATGCTGGTTGCTGTAACAAATACACCCCAAGTTATGTGTACTTTGACACAATAGAATTTTATCTCTCACTCATATAACAATCCAGTGCTGGTGTTCCTGATGAGCAGTCTTCTATGTGGTGATTCAGAGATGGGAATTCTTCTTCTTGTGGCTCTTCTGCCTTCTACAACCTCAGTATCTTCTGCATTCAATCAGCGTTAAGTAGGGAGTGTGGAGAAGGCACAGTCAGTAATTACTGACTTGGGAGACAGAGACATCCCTCCCACTGCTTTCTATTGGCAAGGACTAATCACATGCCTTCACCAAGAAGAACGGGAAGCTGAAAAATGTATCCCCTTGTTGGGCAGCTGCTTCTCATAGACAGCTTGATTTTACGGATGATGGTGCAAAAATTTTGGTGAAAAGTTAGCTGTCCTTGCCTCATTTAGGTAAGATACTTCAACTCTCTGCACCTCAGTTCAATTCCCTTGTCTATAATATAGAGATAATAACAATACCTACTTCTAGAGTTGTAAGAATTAAATTAGATAATGTATGGAAAATGTTTGGCATACAGAAAGCACTCAAAAAAAGTTAACTATTATTTCAACTATTTGTGTTGTTATTAATTTTTCCTTGAGTTACTTTATCTCTACCCAACAGAGATAGTCATAATTAATGTCTCACATTACTCTAATTAAAATAACTGGCCAAACAATATGTGAAAAGGCCCATGTTTATTTTCTGAACAAAGAAAATCTATTTGATGGGATGTAAAACTATGCAGTGTGACAGTCAGGCGGTCCCTGAAGGATGTGAAGCCTGCCGGCAAAATCATGGCCCTGCTCCACTCCTGCTGCATGTTCTATGCACAGAAGGAGGGAAAAGTTTGAATTTTTCAGAGGAGATAACAGAACAGTTCATCATTTCATTATCTGCATGTTATTTTTCAGCATCTATTTCCATACCATATCCATTAGGAATTACAAGGATTTGTCTTCAAATCTATCTATATATGTGTGTACTTAAAGGACTAGAAAAGGGCATTTTCAACCCTTGATGTGATTCGGTTCTATTTCAATAAAACTGCTTCATGAATAGCAACCAATTTAGTAAGGTCAATTTTCCTTGCTGCTAAATTCCTCTTTCAGAGTGCAGAAAAATTCTACGGTCACCAATAAGAATCCTGGCAAAGTAAAAAGAAATTAATGAAGATAGTCAAGTTCCCTCAGTTTTATACATGAGGCCATGCTGCTGGTTAGAGAGCTACACTCTCTAAAGGGCTATTTACTTTTATAATAATTTCATAAACTGAGCCCAAGCTAGGTCAAATCACACCACACGTGACCTAACCCAGGTTGGTTGGAAAGCTTGATGTCAGGGCTGTATAGCAGAGTTCTTAAGCAAATGGGCTCTGTTCACAGAATGCCTGAGTTAGAATCTTGGCTCTACTCCTAACTATACCTGCGCAGCCTAGGGCAGGTTACTGAACCTTTCTAAGGCCTTGGTTTTCTCATTTCTAAACTTGGATTTTTTAAAATGCCTCTGTTATAGATTAAATTGAGATAATTTATGTGACATGCTTAGCACAGTGCTTGATGCATAATAACAAGAAGCACTTAATGTGTGCTCTGTTTTAAGAGCTTTTCTTGCATTTACTAATTTAATCCTCATAACAACCATATGAAAAAAAGATACTATAATTATTCCCATTTTACAGGTAAGGAAACTGAGGCCCAGAGGGGTTGAGTAGTCTCCCTAAGATCACATAGCTAGTTACGTGGCAAAGTTAAAATTCAAGCTCATGTACGCTGGCTCCAGAGTCCATGCTCTTAACATCTGTATTATGCTGCTTCTCCCTAAGAACTTAAAAATGTCATCCATTATTTACATTTTTATTAAAAGATAGAGGTTCAGAATTCAATGCAGAAATGTTTGATAATATAGTTCTTAAATTGGGAATATTATGGAATAAGGGCCTTGGGAAACTTTGCTCATCAATACTTGAGTTAGTGAATGAATGAATGAGTAAATGAGTGAATAAATGAGAGCAAGTCTTGCATGATTAAAGCCAGAAATGTGTCTTAGAACCATATTCAGGAAATCAGCATTGGTTAGAAGACATGGACATTATACTATTATAATGTCACACTAAGCATAAAATGACAATTCTGATGTATGTACTAGTAGTGTTTTTGAGACATAGGCATCTCCCTGCTGAGTCTCAGACTTCAGGTGGAGGAAGCTTGCCACCCCTTGGGAAGCACCCAACGTGATGATCCTATGTCAGCAATATGTGTGTAAAGGTGGTTTGCCAAAATCCAGCACTGGCCCATGTAAAACACATTTTTATCTGACTTTTTTAAGCCACATTTGGTGATCCATTAGCACTGTGTAGGAGGCCCGAGTGTCCTCTGCATTACGCTAATTGTTTAAGCATGACAGGTTATTACTTCAGTCAGAGGGGTAATGTAGGTTGGGGAAAAAAAGTAGGGCACAAACACAATTTTCTAGTTTTTGAGAAGCAATTATAAATAGATGAGAAGCCATAAAAATATTACACGTGGGATGGCTCATCAGTAGGATTGAAAAGGCGACTGGAGCCCATGCAGCCAAGAGGAGTGGTTCAAAGCTGACAAGTCTACAGCAGTGATTTAAAAATAGCAATGATAATTCTGCAGCAAAACAGAACAATGAAACCGAGAGTCACAGCACTCAAAAAAGACATTGGCCCAACACAATGCTCTCTCATTGGATAAGCTATTTTCATAGCAAACCCAAATTTCAAAATGTCAGCCTGATAAATAGGGGAGATTTGAAAGGATACAGTCAAGGTGTTTTGTTTTAATACTTAAAGAAGAAAAAGAAGCCTACTCTTGTTTCTAACAATCTTTTAGAGCTTTAAGGAAAGAGGATGTTGTATTTTGAAAAGAGACCTGGTTGTATCTTGTCTAGAAGCTATTTTAATATATACAACCATTAAGTAGGTTCAGATCATATTATGAGGCTCATTTTTTTCTCTATAATAGGGTGAATATTAGTTAGAATTCAGTAACCACAAAGAGCTATAAAAGTTTAAAACATAATGTCTTACTTTTATTTCCATTTTCTTCTGAGTATAGGTGCCATCTTGGTATGGTAAAATAAGATAGCATCTACTCGATTCTGGTATAATATATAGCCTGGCAGGGTGGCTATGCACATAGACTTTAGAGTTGCCTTATAGCTCTGAAAACTATCTTTACTGGTTTTCAAAACCATTGGCTGGTAGATTTTGGACAATATTTAGTATCTCCAAGGTTTCCCTTTCTCATTTCTAAAATTAGGATAAATAGCACCAGCTACATAGGGTTATTCTGAGACCTAAATTAATGAATGCAAAGCACTTAGTACGAACTAAATTAATAATGGCTGTCATTGTGATTCCTTTTACTGCCGTTGCCTGCAATCTTGGGCAGGAAGTATGATATTTGGCAAGTCATTTGGCCTTTTTGGCTCTTGACTTTTTCCAAGGAAGGTGTTGGGCTAGGTAGCTCTAGCTCTGAGGTCTCTTGAAGTCTTGGGATCTGAAGTGTGTGTGTGTGTGTGTGTGTGTGTGTGTGTGTGTGTGTGTGTGGTCATACTTCATAGAAATCTCTGTGTATATCAGAAATCCATGCAAAGTTTTCCAAGAGCAGTGTATTTCATAGGAATCAGAGATTTTCATCTCAATTGTTCCTTCTGTTAGGCAAAGATCCTCCTAAAACTAAACTTCATATTTGAGATTAAAAATGAGATAATAACAGATTTCTAGGATTAGGCAAATTGGCACAGCTGGCAAAAGCAGTTGGACTTTATATACCCCCTCTGTCTTAGAGGTACATTCTTACTTACTAATCATTTAAAAATAAAGGAAAGATATTTCACGCACTGTCTTGTTCTGCTATAAATCCCCAGCTGAAAACATGCCTACAATTAAATAGCACACAGAGAGGAGCAGAGTGCAGTCCTATCTCAACCTCCTCAGCATTGTTATTTGCTCTGTGATGGGAAAGAGAAAAGCCATCCATAAAGTTCCAAGTGAATTAGCAAGTGGCACAGCTGCAGGAGTCCAGGGCTGATTTCAGACTATATTTTGACCTTATTATCCCTGCCTTTGCTATTGAGTGTCATTCTAGTCAGTGGGATTACAATGGGGAGTTTAAGGGAGAACAGAAAGAAAATGATACACAGATGCACAAATAAAGTAGTAAAAGGAAATACTCATGAAAGGCTCAATTAGTCTGGACACTTAGATGGAAGGGCCAGAGTAGGACTTCTGCCAAGGACAGTAACAGGAGTGCCAGGCCATTCTGCTGGCCAGGTCTTGCAGTTATCACAGAAAACCCAGGATCAATTTTCTATTTGCTATCTTATCATTCTCCACTTATGTTGAGGTAATATTAATTATATTTGGAAATTGTTTTGTTTTAAACATCTTGAAAAAAATGACACTTATGAAGATGTGGAAGACAGAGAATTAAGCACTCAATAATAAAAACATATTCGTTTTATATGCTACTTAACATTTTACAGTGCATTTCTATCTATTTTATCTCCTCAGGCCCTTACAATTATGCTTTGAAGGTATTCTTAACTCCACCCTATCAGTTGGATGTATTAGGCTGCAAGTAACAGAAAACTCAACTCAAAGTGTCTTTAATAACAAATACATTTGTCTCTCTTTATCTGCTGTTTTGCTTTCTGAAACAGTGGTTCCAAAATAGGTGAGTACAGTACAATAAGGTATTTGGAGAGAGACAGAGACCACATTCACAGAACTTTTATTACAGTATGTTGTTATAATTGCTCTACTTTATTATCCATTGTTGTTCATCTCTTTTTGTGCCTTATTTATAAATTACATTTTATCATAGGTGTGTATGTATAAGGGACAACATAGGATATTTAGAGTTTGGTACTATAGGTGGTTTCAGGCATCCACTGGAGGGTCTTGGAACATGTTCCTTGCCATTAAGAAGGGACTACTGTGAATGTATTCTTTTAATTCAGAGCTGTGGGAAGATTTCAGTGTTGATCGATTTAGTGGCTCACCATTATCATCAAGACCCCTAGTGTTCTGTCACAAGTGTTGCATGCATCCTCAGGCTGATAGGAAGATGGCTATAGCGGTTCCAGCCATCACAACAAAGCCCAAATACTTCTAGAAGAAAATGAAAGATTATTTCCCCCTCTAGAGCTCTCTATTAGGAGTGAGAATTTTTTTTTTCCAAATGCCCCCCTCAAGTTTCCCTTCATGTCTCATTGGCCAGGATTGCATCTCATTCATGAACTGATCATCGACAAGAGGAATGGGATTACTTTTAGACCAGTCAGGCCCATTTCTGGGGCTGGGAGCAGGGTCAGGTTTCCCTGAGGCATGTGACTGCACGGGACAGAGGTGAAGGGTATTAGAACAGAATGGTTCATGTTTAAAAGGAAGACATGGCAATGGACAGGGGTTGGGCAATTCACAGTGTCACTCACTCAATGCACACTAAAGTAAACAGACTCAGAATGGCAAAGAGATTGCCTAAAGTGTGGCAGAGCCATGGTTGCTAAAAGCTGCATTTTAAAATAAAGATAGTGTAGAATATTTACAGAATATGGAACATTCCAGCTGGAAGG
Source organism: Pan paniscus (assembly GCF_029289425.2). Taxonomy (NCBI): domain Eukaryota; kingdom Metazoa; phylum Chordata; class Mammalia; order Primates; family Hominidae; genus Pan; species Pan paniscus. The sequence goes on along the minus strand of NC_073262.2, from coordinate 78,333,084 downwards.
GACTTTAAAGGTCATCAAGCCCAACCCCTTCATCTAACCCAGTACTTCGAGAGCATGGTTCTTGGTATCTCTAGCTCTCCAGCCAAAAGAGCTTACTAATGTATGCCTCTGTTTGAGCTTACCCTCTGAATCTGTTAGTCTTCCCTTTGAAGGGTAATCCATGCATACCACATAAAAATTTTACATGTAGGAGAGTAATGTATACATTCAATGGATAGACTGGTTCCCGACTGCAGGAGTTCAGGGGGGCTTTCAATCTCTGAGGTCTTTCCTACTCCCGAGGGAAGTGAGTAGAGCAGAGGCAGGAGCATGTCTCCAGTTAAGTAGCAGCCAAGAAAACAGGGGATGTGAATGGGCAGTTCTTCCGTACACGGAGCAGTCTCCCCATCCACCCACAGAGCAGTCTCTCCATCCACGCATGTCTGCACATCTGCCTTGGTAGACCCTGTGACCCCCTTATTTCTTCTCTCTATTTCCTACAGTCCCCTCTGTCTTTTACGGCAGCCCTCCCTTCCCCAAGTTTTGCTTCTCTGTTATTGCTAGGCCCAGGCAGTCAGTTCCATCTAGTTTTCCTTGGTAAACCTAGAGTAGGAGTTGGGAATCAGTTCTACAGGAAGGAGATGAAAAACAGTGACACTGCCTATTTTGCCTGAGGGTGAAGTATCTTCAAGATAAGCAAACTTTTCTCCTGCAAAAATGGACTAACCACATACAGTATAATTCTGGTGTGTTAGTATGCTAGCTGAATCTCTGTCTCTTTGCTGAACCGTATCAAATATTCCTAAGATTGTCCACCTTTTAGCATAATTGGAGAACATCTTCATATTGAAAAAAAAGCCCACTTTTCCCCACCTTATCAAAGACATTTTTATCCAGCTTGGCAGGGGCAAGGGTGGGTGTGCTCCTTATCACCAAGACTGCTGCACACTGTCAGGGCTATTGGTCACAGCATTGTGGCTGGGCCACCACCACTGCCGCAGCCATCTCATCTATCCTTTTGTCCATGGGTCTGTCTCCCCCAATTCAAAGTCTGGGTGGGAGTGTCTGTTTGGCTGCACTGAGTCAAATGTTCTTGCCCTGGTATGTTTGCACACATGTGAAGGGGTTGGGGGTGGGGAAGGTGAAAAAGGAGGACATTCCTGCTTCAGTTTTTCGAGTGGGAAAAGATGTCCTATCTCTCACCAAGACTAATCCAATGTAGAATTTGGATGTTGGGGATTCAAATGTTGGACAGCCAACAAATGACAAGTGCCCATGGCATAAATTATCTGAATTTCTAGAGCAGAGAAAAGGCTCATGTGAGACAAAAAGAGAAAAAATAATGTAAAGAGATGCCACCAATTAGCAAAGTAAATGGATTTAGCAAACAAATGTTTCTCAGAACCATTATGGCAGTGGTTCTCAAACATTGAGTGCATCAGAATTAATGAACACTTACTTAAAACAAGTTTGTAAACCTCACCTCAGACTTATTGAATGGGACCCCACTGGAAATAGGGACCAGGAATTCACATTATTTGTAGACTTTGTGGATAATTCCGACATGGTTGGTCTGTAGACCTCCTCTGAGAAACACTGCTATGTGGGTATTGGAAGAGATTATCAGTGTAACAATAAAAATGGCCGAATTTAAATAGGGCATTCAATCTTAAGGATTTTTTAAAATTATACTTTAAGTTCTGGGGCCCATGTGCAGAAGGTGCGAGTTTGTTACATAGGTATACATGTACCATGGTGGTTTGCTGCACCCATTAACATGTCATCTACATTAGGTATTTCTCCTAATGCTATCCCTCCCCTTGCCCCTATCCCCCGACAGGCCCCTGTGTGTGATGTTCCCCTCCCTGTGTCCATGTGTTCTCATTGTTTAACTCCCACTTATGAGTGAGAACATGTGGTGTTTGGCTTTCTGTTCCTGTGTTAGTTTGCTGAGAATGGTGGTTTCCAGCTTCATCCATGTCCCTGCAAAGGACACATACTCCTCCTTTTTATGGCTGCATAGTATTCCACAGTGTATATGTGCCACATTTTCTTTATCCAGTCTATCACCAATGGGCATTTGGGATGGTTCCAACTCTTTGATATTGTGAGTAGTGCTGCAATAAACATACGTTTGTATGTGTCTTTATAGTAGAACAATTTATAATCCTTTGTGTATGTACCCAGTAATGGGATAGCTGGGTCAAATGGTGTTTCTAGTTCTAGATCCTTGAGGAATCTCCACACTGTCTTCCACAATGGTTGAACTAATTTACACTCCCACCAACAGTGTAAAAGCATTCCTATTTCTCCACATCCTCTCCAGCATCTGTTGTTTCCTGACTTTTTAATGATCGTCATTCTAACTGGCATGAGATGGTATCTCATTGTGGTTTTAATTTGCATTTCTGTAATGACCAGTGATGATGAGCTTTTTTTCATATGTTTATTGGCCACATAAATGTCTTCTTTTGAGAAGTGTCTGTTTATATCCTTTGCCCACTTTTTGATGGAGTTGTTTTTTTCCTGTAAATTTGTTAAAGTTCCTTGTAGATGCTGGATATTTGCCCTTTGTCAGATGGATAGATTGCAAAAATTTTCTCCCATTCTGTAGGTTGCCTGTTCACTCTGATGATAGTTTCTTTTGCTGTGCAGAAGCTCTTTAGTTTAATTAGATCCCATTTGTCAATTTTGGCTTTTGTTTCCATTGCTTTTGGTGTTTTACTCATAAAGTCTTTGCCCATGCCTATGTCCTGAATAATATTGCCTAGGTTTTCTTCTAGGGTTTTTATGGTTTTAGGTTTTATGTATAAGTCTTTAATCCATCTTGAGTTAATTTCTGTATAAGGTGTAAGGAAGGGGTCCAGTTTCAGTTTTCTGCATATGGCTAGCCAGTTTTCCCAACACCATTTATTAAATAGGGAATCCTTTCTGCATTGCTTGTTTTTATCAGGTTTGTCAAAGATCAGATGGTTGTAGATGTGTGGCGTTGTTTATGAGGCCTCTGTTCTGTTCCATTGGTCTATATATGTTTTGGTACCAGTACCATGCTGTTTTGGTTACTGTAGCCTTGTAGTATAGTTTGAAGTCAGGTAGCGTGATCCCTCCAGCTTTGTTCTTTTCTATTAGGATTATCTTGGCTATACAGTCTCTTTTTTGGTTCCATGAGAAATTTAAAGTAGTTTTTTCTAATTCTGTGAAGAAAGTCAGTGGTAGCTTGATGGGGATAGCATTGAATCTATAAATCACTTTCGGCAGTATGGCCATTTTCACAATATTGATTCTTCCTATCCATGAGCATAGAATGTTTTTCCATTTGTTGGTGTCCTCTCTTATTTCCTTGAGCAGTGATTTGTAGTTCTCCTTAAAGAGGTCATTTACATCCCTTGTAAGTGGTATTCCTTGGTATTTTATTGTCTTTGTAGCAATTGTGAATGGGAGTTTGCTCATGATTTGGCTCTCTGTTTGTCTATTACTGGTATATAGGAATGCTTGTGATTTTTGCACATTGATTTTGTATCCTGAGACTTTGCTGAAGTTGCTTATCAGCTTAAGGAGTTTTTGAGCTGAGATGATGCGGTTTTCTAAATACACAATCATGTCTTCTGCAAACAGAGACAATTTGAATTCCTCTCTTCATATTTGAATACTCTTTATTTCTTTCTCTTGCCTGATTGCCCTGGCCAGAACTTCCAGTGCTATGTTCAATAGGAGTGGTGAGAGAGGGCATCCCTGTCTTGTGTTGGTTTTCAAAGGGAATGCTTCTAGCTTTTGCCCATTCAGTATGATATTGGCTGTGGGTTTTTCATAAATAGCCTTATTATTTTGAGATATGGTCCATCAATATCTAGTTTATTGAGAGTTTTTAGCCTGAAGGGTGTTGAATTTTATCGAAGGCCTTTTCTACATCTGTTGAGATAATTTTGTGGTTTTTGTGCTTGGTTCTGTTTATGTGATGGATTATGTTTATTGATTTGGGTGTGTTGAACCAGCCTTGCATCCCAGGGATGAAGCCGAGTTGATCGTGGTGGATAAGCTTATTAATGTGCTGCTGGATTCAGTTTGCTAGTATTTTATTGAGGATTTTCGCATCGATATTCATCAGGGATATTGGCCTAAAATTTTCTTTTTTCTGTTGGGTGTCTGCCAGGTTTTGGTATCAGCATGATGCTGGCCTCATAAAATGAATTAGGGAGGAGTCCCTGTTTTTCTGCTGTTTGGAATAGTTTCAGAAGGAATGGTACCAAATCCTCTTTGTACCTCTGGTAGAATTTGACTGTAAATCAGTCTGGTCCTGGGATTTTTTTTTGTTGGTAGGCTATTAATTACTGCCTCAGCTTCAGAACTTGTTATTGGTCTATTCAGGGATTTGACTTCTTCCTGGTTTAGTCTTAGGAGGGTGTATGTGTCCAGGAATTTATACATTTCTTTTAGATTTTCTAGTTTATTTGTGTAGAGGTGTTTATAGTATTCTCTGATGGTAGTTCATATTTCTGTGGGATCAGTGGTGATATCACCTTTATCATTTTCTATTGTGTCTATTTGATTCTTCTCTTTTTTTCTTCTTTATTAATCTGGCTAGTGGTCTATTTTGTTAATCTTTTCAAAAAATCCAGCTCTTGGATTCATTGAGTTTTTGAAGGGTTTTTCGTGTCTGTCTCCTTCAGTTCTGCTCTGATGTTAGTTATTTCTTGTCTTCTCTTAGCTTTTGAATGGGTTTGCTCTTGCTTCTCTAGTTCTTTCAATTGTGATGTAAGGGGGTCGATTGTAAATCATTCCCACTTTCTCCTGTGGGCATTTAGTTCTATAAATTTCCCTCTAAACACTGCTTTAGCTGTGTCGCAGAGACTCTGGTACATTGTGTCTTTGTTCTGACTGGTTTCAAAGAACTTATTTATTTCTGCCTTAATTTTCTTATTTACCCAGTAGTCATTCAGGAGCGAGTTGTTCAGTTTCCATGTAGTTGTGCGGTTTTGAGTGAGGTTTTTGGTTTTCTTTGTTTTTTTTTGAGACGGAGTCTAGCTCTGTCACCCAGGCTGGAGTGCAGTGGCACAATCTTGGCTCACTGCAAGCTCCTCTTCCCAGGTTGACGCCATTCTCCTGCCTCAGCCTCCCGAGTAGCTGGGACTACAGGCGTCCGCCACCACGCCTGGCTAATTTTTTTGTATTTTTAGTAGAGATGGGGTTTCACCGTGTGTTAGCCAGGATGGTCTCAATCTCCTGACCTCGTGATCCACCTGCCTCGGGCTCCCAGTGCTGGGATTATAGGTTTGGGCCACCGCACCCGGCCTTGAGTGAGTTTCTTAATCCTGAGTTCTAATTTGATTGCACTCTGGTCTGAGAGACTGTTTGTTATGATTTCCATTGTTTTGCATTTGCTGAGGAGTATTTTACTTCCAATTATGTGGTCCATTTTATAATAAGTGTGATGTGGTGCTGAGAAGAATGTACATTCTGTTGATTTGGGGTGGAGAGTTCTGTAGATGTCTATTATGTCTGCTTGGTTGACAGCTGAGTTCAAGTCCTGAATATCCTTGTTAATTTTCTGTCTCGTTGATCTGTCTAATAATAACAGTTGGGTGTTACAGTCTCCCACTATTATTGTATGGGAGTCTAAGTCTCTTTGTAGGTCTCTAAGAATTTGCTTTATGAATGTGCGTGCTTCTGTATTGGGTGCATATATATTTAGGATAGTTATCTCTTCTTGTTGCATTGATCCCTTTACCATTATATAATGCCCTTCTTTGTCTTTTTTTATTTTGTTGGTTTAAAGTCTGTTTTATCAGAGACTAGGATTGAAACCCGTGCTTTTTTTTTTTTTCTTTACATTTGCTTGGTAAATCTTCCTCCATCCCTTTATTTTGAGCCTATGTGTGTCTTTGCATGTGAGATGGGTCCTGAATACAGCACATCGATGGGTCTTGACTCTATCCAATTTACCAGTCTGTGTCTTCTAATTCGGGCATTTAGCCCATTTACATTTAAGGTTAATGTTGCTATCTGTGAATTTAATCCTGTCATTATGATGCTAGCTGGTTATTTTGCCTGTTAGTTGATGCAGCTTCTTCATAGGGTGAATGGTTTTTACAATTTGGTATGTTTTTGCAGTGCCTGGTACTGGTTTTTCCTTTCCATATTTAGTGCTTCCTTCAAGAGTTCTTATAAGGCAGGCTTGGTGGAGACAAAATCTCTCAGCATTTGCTTGTCTGTAAAGGATTATATTTATCCTTTGCTTATGGAGCTTAGTTTGGCTGGATATGAAATTCTGGGCTGAAAATTGTTTTTTTAAGAATGTTGAATATTGGCTCCCACTCTCTTCTGGCTTGTAGGTTTTCTGCAGAGAGATCCATTGTTAGTTTGATGGGCTTCCCTTTGTGGGTAACCCGACCTTTCTCTCTGGCTGTCCTTAACATTTTTTCCCTCATTTTAACCTTGGTGAATCTGATGATTATGTGTCTTGGGGTTGCTATTCTCGAGGAGTACCTTTGCGGTATTCTCTGTATTTCCTGAATTAGAATGTTGGCCTGTCTTGCTAGGTTGGGGAAGTTCTCCTGGATAATATCCTGAAGTGTGTTTTCCATCTTGGTTCCATTCTCCCTGTCATTGTCAGGTACACCAATCAAACATAGGTTTGGTCTTTTCATATAGTCTTATATTTCTTGGAGGCTTTGTTTGTTCCTTTTCATTCTTTTTTCTCTAATCTTGTCTTCACACTTTATTTCATTAAGTTGATCTTCAATCTCTGATATCCTTTCTTCCACTTGATTGATTTGGCTATTGATACTTGTGTATGCTTCATGAAGTTCTCATGCTGTATTTTTCAGCTCCATCAGGTCATTTATATTCTTCTCTAAGTTGGTTATTCTAGTTAGCAATTCCTCTAACCCTTTTCAAGGTTCTTAGCTCCTTGCATTGGGTAAGAACATGCTCCTTTAGCTTGGAGGAGTTTGTTATGCCCACCCTCTGAAGCCTACTTCTGTCATTTCATCAAACTTATTCTCCGTCCAGTTTTGTTCCCTTGCTAGCAACGAGTTGTGATCCTTTGGAGGAGAAGAGACATTCTGTTTTTTGGAATTTTCAGCCTTTTTGCGCTGATTTTTCCTCATCTTCATGGATTTGTCTACCTTTGGTCTTTGATGTTGGTAACATTCATATGGAGTTTTTGTGTGGACATCATTTTTGTTGATGTTGATGCTATTCCTTTCTGTTTGTTAGTTTTCTTTCTAACAGTCAGGCCCCTCTGCTTGCAGGTCTGCTGGAGTTTGCTGGAGGTCCACTGCAGACCCTCTTTGCCTGGGTATCACCAGTGGAGGCTGCAGAACAGAAAAGATTGCTGCCTGTTCCTTCCTCTGGATGCTTCGTCCCAGAGGGGCACTGGCCAGATGCCAGCTGGAGCTCTCCTGTATGAGGTGTCTGTCGACTCCTGCTGGGAGGTGTCTCCCTGTCAGGATGCATGGGGGTCAGGGAGCCACATGAGGAGGCAGTCTGTCCCTTAGCAGAGCTTGAGCACTGTGCTGGATTATCTGCTGCTCTCTTCAGAGCCGGCAGGCAGGAACGTTTACGTCTGCTGAAGCTGCACCCTCAGCTGCCCCTTCCCCCAGGTGCTCTGTCCCTGGGAGATGGGAGTTTTATCTATAATCCCCTGTCTGCCTTTCTTTCAGAGATGACTTGCCCAGAGAGGAGGAATCTAGAGAGGCAGTCTGGCTACAGCGGCTTTGTGGAGCTGCGGTGGGCTCACCCAGTTTGAATTTCCCGGAGGCTTCGTTTATACTGTGATGGGGAAAACCACCTACTCAAGCCTCAGTAATGGTGGACACCCCTCCCTCCACCAAGCTTGAGAATCCCAGGTTGACTTCAGACTGCTGTGCTGGCAGCGAGAATTTCAAGCCAGTGGATCTTAGCTTGCTGGACTCATGGGCATGGGATCTGCTGAGCTAGACCACTTGGTTCCCTCGCTTCAGCTCCCATTCCAGGGGAGTGAACGGTTCTGTCTCGCTGGTGCTCCAGGTGCCACTGGGGTATGCAAATAAACTCCTGCATGTAGCTGGGTGTCTGACCAAATGGCCGCCCAGTTTTGTGCTTGAAACCCAGGGTCCTGGTGGTGTAGGCACCAGAAGGAATCTCCTGGTCTGCAGGTTGCGAAGACTGCGGGAAAAGTGTAGTATCTGGGCTGGGATGCACCATTCCTCATGGCACAGTCCCTCGTGGCTTCTCTTGTCTAGAGGAGGGAGTTCCCGGACCCCTTGCACTTTCTGGGTGAGGTGATTCCCCATTCTCCTTCAGCTTGCTTTCCATGGGCTGTATCCACTGTCTAATCAGTCCCAATAAGATGAGCCAGGTATGTCAATTGGAAATGCAGAAATCACCCGCCTTCTGCATTGATCTTGCTGGGAGCTGCAGACCAGAGCTGTTCCTATTCGGCCATTTTGCCAGCTACCTATTCAGTATTTTACCCAGATTATCTCATTTCAACTTCACAATAACCCTAGCAGGTAGTTCTCTTTTGTCCATTTTACAAGTAGGCTAAATGCTGCACAGAAGTGTTAAGTAATTTGCCTGAGGTCACAGAATGAGTAAGAAGTAGGCACAGGATTTGCATTTCACACTGATCCCAAGCCCACATGTTTATGCCTGAGCAGAGGGCTTCCTGGTAAGGACTAAGAATTCAAATACTGATGTTTGCAGACCTGGGTGTCATTGAACTTTGTAGATCCTGGGGATCGGTCCCATGGAGAACACAGAGACAGAAAAATGATAATCATATCCAAAGAGGATGGGAAACTTGAAGATGAATACACTAATGTGATCTCAAGGGCTACTATATTGTGGCTTAATGTCTATTAACATTCTAAAATTTGGTTCAATAATCTTAAAATCAGAAAAGAGGGGATAAATTTTGTATGGCATTAGCAAATTATATTGTCTTGGTTTCCTTATTTTCATGGGAGTAAAATTAGCTAAGATCTAGAATTTATCCCAGATTCAACTAATAGCAACCTTCAGACAACCAGATTTATTCTCTCTGCTCTTTTCTGGGGTGGGGGTGTGTATGTTAGGGGGCAAGGGGTGATGACAAATGATAAAATAATAGCCAAAGTGTACGAATATTTTTTAAACTACCTTCTAGGGCATGTTCTCAGATTAGTGCTCACTGAGCCCAATATCCGATATGTTCTTTATTTGTGTGGAAATACCCCCCAGTGGGACCTGACATTTTGGAAAGATGATCCTGTGGCCCTGCAAATCACAAGTCACATGAAAAGTGTGTATGCACTGCACTGAACTTGTTAAGGAATGAAGACAGCTTGAAACACAAAGATCTGATTTTAGTTGAACAGAAAATTCAATTAACCAGGGAATCCTTTTTGTTGAAAATTCACCTTTTCCCCTAAATATAGTGGTTTATGTATCAGTGTAGGAGGAGGTTGGGGGGAGTTTTAGGGAACAGGGATGGGAGGAGGTCAGTCTCTAATGCATACACTATTGAAAGGAAAGGTGTAATCAAGTGTTCTATATGTAACAAAAGCTATAAGTCACCTGAATGAGTTTGGATTCAACATAATGAAAAACAGGAGAGTTTCAGAAAAAGAAGAGTAGCATCTGCCCATCTGAGTGGTGGGTCCCATCAGGAGGCAGAGAGATATACAAAAGTCTGCTTGTATCCATGATCCTTTGATCCTTTATTTTTATAGGGGATAAGACAGTAACTTTTCTACTGACCCACAGAAAGATTTCTAAGAGAAGCCCAGAAACAGCCCTGGATTATGGTGAATTTATAAAGTAGGCAGAAAGCATATATAAAGATGATTCCTTTCATTTTGCTTTATTTATCACTTTCTATAAAAAACTTTATGAAAGCAAATATTATCTTTTCTTTTTCATCCTACATCCTTACAGAAGAGATACTGTAAATATTGGATAATAGGCGTAGAGTTAGGGGAATCTACTTGGCGCTCTCAGCTAGGACCATATAGAGGGATCAGAGGCACAATTGAAAGGTCCTTTGCTGCCCTCCCATCTGTATCTTCTTTATTAAATAACTCTACCTTTCATTAATCATCCATCATTAGCAATGTGGCCTGAAACTCTTTTCTGCTTTTCCCACCCCATCCCATCCCCATCGTCATTGTAAATAACATCTTAGTCAAGAAAAATGATTTTGAAAATTTCATCCCTTTTAAGTGAAATTGTAGAAACAAGTAATTTCACTGTAGAAGTAAAGTTTCTGTTTGAAGGGAGGAAAAAAAGAAAGAAAAACATGACAGACATTTTTCATGTGGCATGTGTTGTGTGCTTGTCCTCCATTTGCAAGGCATGTTGTGTGTGTCTCAGAGCCTCCATTGGATTTTCCCATCTGTCTCATTGGGAGTTTTTGAGACTTGGGAGAGAAAGAGACTTGCTGACCTTTAAAAAGCAGCTGATCCATTTGTAGCAGCTACTGTCAACTTTGCGGTGACTTCAATATTTCAGTGGAGGTTTTTAATAGAAAAGAGGTTCATGAGCCACACATTTTATTTCTCCTTGGCCATTGGGAATTACCATATTTGACCATTTGGGAGGTGTTATAAATGTTCTTCAGTGTCACTTTACTACATGGCAGTCAAATAACAGCACTTTTTCTGAGTAGGGCAGAAAATGGTAGCAGTGTAGGAACTAGCTGATACGGAACAAAAGAGGTAGTAAAAAACTAGTTTTTCTGTGGAGTTAAAATAGACAAGTGAGTCTATGAATTCATGGCCTTTTACAATCTACAAATGGCTGGCTTTCACCTGAGAAGGGACAGTGAAGGGCAATACTGGAATAAAGGGTGTTCATGTCTTCTTGGCTAGGATAAAAGCTGCTCCATTCCTGTATTAGAAAATTTGGAACATTTCCCTTAAGGTTTTCTTTTAGTGTCCTGGTTTCAATTAAATAACATGGAGGATTTTCATGGTGTTCCAAGAAGTGCAAACGGGATAGTAAAATGCAACTGTTCCCTGTTGGGGCCTTCATGCCCCTTCCAACTAGCTGAAGTAGGGTCCCTTGATGATTATAGATGGGATATCCAGAGCTTCTGAATAATTGCAAAGATAATGTCAGAAAAAGCCTTTAACTAGAACTAGGATGGTGGAATGTTGTAATTATCCAAGGGAGATAAGATCAGAGCCTAGCCCAAGGAATAAAGACAAAGGGAAATATCAGAAAGATAGCATGGAGGTACCATTGGCAGTATTCTCAATGCTGAGAGGAGGAGGTGGAAGAGGTAGCAATAATTCTGATATTTTAATTTTTTTACTGAGAGTCTACAATTCGGCAGCATTGCCAAGTACAGTGGGTAAAACAAGATGAATTTGCTGTTTGTTAGCAATTATGATTTACTTTGAGCCAGTCTTGAAAACAAAATGGTGCATACACATAAACCAATGAGGACAAAAAGAGACCAAGCAGATCCATGTGTCAGCTGTGTCTGTTTCTAGAGCTACTTGTGGCTCCTACAGAGTGGGTAATTTATGAAATGCCTGGAATGGGATTGAAAAACATACCTAGCCACAGATATAGTTAAGTAGCACAGTATATTTTGAAAAACGCTTCCCAAATGATTTGGCAAATCCACAAAAAAAAAGTAGTGAAAAAGGACTAAGCAACATACATTGATTGGCCAAAACATGATTGAATGTATTCAGCCAGTGCATAATTATGTTATAAGCAAGGTAAGAAAGACCTCAGTGTATAAATGTCTTCTGAAAATTGTATCATTTTGAATTCAGGTTATTTTTTTAAAATCCCAACAACTTTTACTACATTGCCAGGGGAAAAAGTATTCTTCAACTTTGTTCACCCACTTGTAAAGGATACCAACCACTATGTAAAGGATACCAACTTTACATCATAAAAAATTAGCTACGTGAAAGTTCCAGTGTATTTCTTAGCATAGTTAGTACTTTATAAATATGAATGTGTTGAATCCAGAATTAAGTGATATTTCCACACAGTTTGAGTTTTATTGCTAAGCTACTTTATCCTTTCAGTTGAATTTGTATATATTCCCCTGTAATGACCTTCATCCCTCTTCTACACTTCTTAAAAGAATTGTCTAGCTTTGTCATATCTGTTTTCTCACTTTCTTCAAATTACCTGGCTTTGCCCCTCCAAACCCTCCACTCAAACTAACCTAGAAAAGGTTTCTAATTGTCAAATTCAATAGCCTTTTCAATTCTCATTTTACCATATCTCACTGGAATATTTGACACTACTTTTTCTTTCTTGCATCTCTATCCACCTTTGACTTCCTGGACCTATCCCTTTCTCAATTTCCCTCCAATCTTTTAGAATGACTCTTTCTCAGTTTCCTCTGAAGATTGGACTTCCTTTCTCTAGCCCTATAAATGCTGTAGTTTCTTATGACTCTATCCTCCCACCCTCTGTCCTGTTCTGTTTCCACTCATTGCACTCTATTTTAGTACAGAAACACATGGATGGCTTCTACTACCACCTAGTCAGTGATTCCAGATCTGTATGTACAAATAAGTCATCTCTCTGGAGCTAGCGGAGTGATGCTAACTCCCTGTGAACACTCCACTGGGGTGCCCTGGGAAGCACAACATTATCACATCCAGAACTGAGCTCATTTTGATCTATTCCCATGACTTAACGCTAATACATAAGTCTTACGAAGGCCTTTACAATGTAAGCCTTTCTTACCTCTCTGGAGTTATTTTAGTCCCCATGTAAGTACTAGAGTCCCCCAAATTTTCTCACACACACACATGCGCACACATGCACACACACATCCCTGCTGCTCCCTCTGCTTGGAACTCTCTCTCCCTTTACCTTTACCACTTTCTTAGTCTAGTTCTACTGATTTGGCCCAGACATCATTTCCTCAAGAAGGCTCCTCCATTACTCTTCCCAGCCTGTTTTAGGTGTCCCTCTTAAGTGCTTCTTGTATGCTCTGTGCTTAAGGTCTTTATTTGTTCCACATGTAAAATATTTCTTGTTTCTTTATCTGGGTTCTCCACTAGACTGTGAGCTCCTCCAGGGCAGGGGCATGATAGGGGCCATTTAAATGAATAGTTTGCCTTCTAATTCCTCCCTACCCTGCTGCCAATTTCATGTCTAGTCAATAGAAGCAAAAGTTTGAACTAACAGGATTTAATGGTTTGACTGAGGTTGATCTTAGAATTAATTTGCCTATTTTCCCTTTTTCTTTCTCCTCCTATGTGCACGTGTGTGTGGAGGGTTTAGTGACTTCATTTGAAATGGGAGAAACCTGCTTAAAGGTAACCCTCCCCTCCAAGAGGAGAAGGAAGAGAATACGGCAGTGATCTAGGTACTCTTATAAGTCTTCTGTACAATGCGCTAAAAATCTAGCAACATGCTCCACACATTGTTAGTGTCCTTTGGAAAAGCTTTCCTGTACCCAAAGGCTCAACTGAGCCATTTAATGTTCAGATCTTCACACCATCACTTAGAAGACTTCCATGAGGCTGGAGATGCCCAGCTTCTTTAATGGGCCACAGAGAACTCTCTTCTACTTCTTTGGCTTCGTCTCTTACGACCATTTTGCCTTTTCCTTGGCATGCTAAAGAGCTTGTTCTTCTCAATAGCTCAAATTATGTCTCACCTCCAAACCTCTGCTCCAGCTATTTTCTCTGCCCCGATTGTCCTCCCTTTCTTCCTGAAAATGCGAACTCCACCCATTGCTTCAGGCCTTTGAAACTTGACCAGAGTCTTCCTTCTCCCAGAACTCTTCTTTCAGAACCCCACTGGTGAGGCTGGCTGTGGCTCCTCCATATTTCCCTAATACCCTGTGCTTGGCTCTCTTGTCACACTTCCCTCAGCATTAAATAACTCATCTGCCACTGGGTCAGCTCCTCCAAAAGCAGGGACTGATCTTGTTCATCTTTGAATGCTCATAATGCCTGGCATATGGAAGGTGCTCAAAAATATTTTACTGAATTAACGAATAGTGAAATATTGAATGGTAATGCACTCAGAAGTGTGCAGATTACTTTACTGCACAAATTTTGCTTGACTCACTGCCAGAAAGTCTGCCACATCCTGAATGAGGCAGATGTTATTGACTCAGGTAAGAGTTTGAAGTTGCATCTCAGGAACTAGCCCAATGTTGGAGGAGGAGGTAAGACAGATAATCTCTTTATTTAAGCAGAAAGTTGTGTTTAATAACTGTGAATATCTCCCAGTTTTTAGCACAGCCAGAGCTTCCTGTCATGCCATATCACTTCACAGAGAGACCTGGGGTGCTCACTTAGGCTCCAGAAAGTTATCATGTGCCTGGAGAATAACCTGACATCCCAGGAACTCCTCTACTGGAGAAACTCAACCAGCTCATTTATCAACCTAAAGCCTCTTGGGTGGAGGCGCTACTATCTATGTGAGTCTGAGACCCTTGGCTGTCATCCTTCCAGATTGGGCCACCTGCTTTTTAGGTGGAAAAGTTGTTAGCGTTTCATGCATGTATGTGGGGTACCAGTTGGTGCTGAAAAAAAAAGGCACTTAGAACCTGTGTGGTCTTGGATAAGTTACCTAACCTTTCTGTGCGTTAGACTCTTCATAAAAGGTGTGACAATGCATATGTTGTAGGATTATTGGAATGATTAAATTAGATAAATTATGTAAAGAGTTTAGCCGAGGGCAAGGTCCACAGTAAGTGTTTAATAATTGTCAGCTGTGGTTATTATTATGGTTAAGTGCCTTCTGACCTATGGTGTCTCTAGAGAACCAGCCTTGAGAAGAGAACTTGGAGAGAAAACATCCTGGAGGGAAACTGAAATGAAAATGTAAACCATAGTCTCCATGTTGAAACTCAGAGTCCTTTCATTAAGAAAGAGTATGTCTCATGTCATTTAGTGATCTGAAATGAACAAAAAATCCCATAGTTTGCATGAAAATTTTGAATCTGTTTTCATGTTGTATGATTATTGCTACTTTTTTTCTATTTCTCCCCTCTTGTGCTATCACTAAATTCCCTGTGCAAAAGTCACCTCTTGGGTCCCTCACATCGATTTGGTTCAATTATCTTTCAGAGCTGCTCTGACCTACCTATTTATGGGAAGTGACGGTAGCTTTCTCCCTCCTCCAGGGATTTCACTCCTCTTTTCACAGAGGAGGTTCTGACAGAAAGGAGTCCTATTTCTTTTAAACCCTGAGCTCTCTTGCCTACCTTAGAATTTGTGGCTGGCATCATCCTTCTGATCAAGGGGCTGTGTTTTCTACCAAGGAAGTTTGAGACGAAGGAAAGGAAAGGTAAAAGGCACAGTTGGGGAACATTCTAGGTCTAAAGGAACCTCAACAGGAGGGAACAGTGGGGTCCAGGGTGCAGATAAGTAACTATTGCACCAACTTTGCTTTACATGTTTGTGGCATGCTCATTTGCTTCCTACCTCTCTGCCTGCTGCTTTTCCATCTTCTTTGCTGGCTTCTCTGCCTCTACTGCTCCTCCAGTGCTGATGTTTCTCAGGGTTCTGTTCAAGGGACTGGGTTCTAACTTCTTTCTTTCTGTTTTTTGTTTTGTTTTGTTTTGTTTTGTTGAGGCAGGGTCTCACTCACATCGCCAAGAGCCAAGGTTGGAGCACAGTGGTGTGATCATTTCTCACTGCAGCCTCAACCTCCCAGGCTCAGATGATCCTCCCACCTCAGCCTCCCGAGTAGCTGAGACTATAGTTGCACCACACTCGGCTAATTTTTGTATTTTTTGTAGAGATGATGCCTTGCCATGTTGTCCAGGCTGGTCTTGACCTCCTGGGCTCAAGTGATCTGCCCACCTCGGCCTCCCAAAGTGTGGGATTACAGGTGTAAGCCACCATGCCTGGCCTAACTCCTTGCTTTTCCCTGACAACCTCAATCTTCCCAGGGCAATAGGAACCAGATCTGTCTCCCAAGCTCCAGACAAGTCCATCCTACTGCCTTCTGGATGGTTGCTACATGGATATCCCACAGGTTACTAATACTCAATGTGACTAAAATCGTACCTATAATCTTTCTGTCTCTATCAGGGTTGCTTCTTTTCCAGTATTCCTTATCTTGGAAAATAGTACTACTCCCTAAGCCATTGCCCAAGGTGAAACTTGAAAGTTGATCTAGACTTTTAATTTTCCCTTTCCCTGCCCATTCAATCAATTACTTATTCCTATCAACTCCACCTGCACTTGGCAGTAATGATGCACCCCTCCCCTCCCCTGTGAGGTGGTGTCAGAGGAACTCTAGTGGGGGAGTTGGGATTTCACTATCACCTAGTAGTAACAAGGCCAATTTGACACCCAATTTAGTGTCAGTAGAGTCCATGTTGGGAGGCAGAACTGCCATTCTTACCCAGTACTAAAAAGGAGCTTTCCCAACTCCTCAGATGGCAATGGAGGCTGAATGGGGAACCTAGACTTCTACCTTCACCTAATAAGTGGACAGTAATGAGGCAGCCCCCTGCCAGAGTGAAGTTTGAAAAAGCCAGCTTAAACATAAAGCTCAAATGAACCCCAGAGCCTCATCACTTAGAAAAAATGTTCAGGTTCCAATTGAAAATCATGAAGAACCAAGAACCAAGAAGATCTCAAACTGAATGAGAAAAAGACAATAGTTGCTGTACTAGCTTCCTATGGCTACTGTGACAAACTACTATAAATTTGATGTACAACAACAGAAGTGTAATCTCTCACAGCTCTGGAGGCCAGAAATCCAAAATCAAGGTGTCAGCAGGACCGCACTTCCTTCAAAGTCTCCACAGGAGATTTTGTTACTTGCCTCTTCCAGCTTCTGGTGGCTCCAGGTGTTCCATGGCTTGTAGCTGCTTCATTCTAATCTCTGCCTCCATAGGTGCATGCTACCTCCTCTGTATTTCTCTTATAAGAATACCTATCACTAGATCTAGACCTACCCAGAAAATCCAGGATGATTTCATCATCTCATAATCCTTAATTTCCAGAATATGGAAATATAAATCTCAGTGATGGGCTCAACAGCAGAATGGAGGGTACAGACCAAACAACTAAACAGAGCCTCAGGGACCTGTGGGATTATAACAAAAGATCTAGCATTCATGTCATTGCAGTTCCAGAAAAAGAGGAGAAAGGCAATGAATGAAGACTAGAAGAAATAATAACCAAAAACTTCTCAGATTTGACAAGAGACAAAAACCTACAGACTCAAGAGGCTCAGAAACCCTCAAACAAGAAAAGCCAGAGAAGTGCATGCCAACACACAACATAATGTCTGAGAACTAAAGAAAAGAAAATATATTGAATGCAGTCAGAGAAAAATAACATCTTAATTAGTATGAAAAAAGCAATTAGAATGACACTGTATTTCTCATCATAAGTCACTGAGAAGGAAGTGACACAATATTTTTCAAATATTGAAAGACGACTTTCAATTCAGAATCTTGTAGTCAGTGTGAAATACCCTTCAGGAATAAAGGGGAAATCAAGACATTGTCAGATGAAGGAAAACTAAGAGAATTTGTCTTCAGCAGACCTATATTAAAATAATAGCTAATGGAAGTTCTCTAAGCAGAAAGGAAATAATACCAGAAGGAACCTTGGAGCATCAGAAAGGAAGAAAGAACACAGACAGCAAAAATATGGGCAAATACAACAGGTTTTCCTTCTCCTCTTGAGTTTTCTAAATTATGTTTGACAGTTGAGGCAAAATTTGTACTAATCTCTAATGTTATTCCAAATGTATGTAGAGGAACAAATACTATTATATTATAAATTGAATATGTTGAAGGGATGTAAAGACAGGTAAGGTTTCTGCACTTTACTCACAATGGTGAAATTATGACACCAGAGGACTGTAATAAGTTATGTGTATTTTATGTAATATTGAGAACAACCACTGAAAAAACTATGCAAAGAGATACACTCAAAAATACTACAAAAAAATCAAAATGGAATTCTAAAAATACATCCAAGAAACCCACAGGAGGGCATAAAATTTAAAATCAAGCAATAAAGAAACAAATAAAACCAATGAGAATAAACTGAAAAAATTAAAATGCAGACTTAAGTCCTAACATATTAATAATTACATTGAATGTAAATGGTCTAAATACACCAATTAAGAGACTGGCAGAGTGAATTTAAAACAATGATCTGACTATATGCTGCCATCAAGAAACACATTTCCAATTTAATATAGACAGCTTTAAAGTAAAATAATGAAAAATATATCACTAATCAAAGGCATTCAGAAGTACCTGTATTAATAACTGATAAAGCAGACTTCAGAGCAAAGAAAATTAAGACAGAAACAGCCATTACATAATTATAGAAGGGTTAATTCTCTAAGAACATATAGCAACCCTAAATGTTTATTCACCAAACCATACAGCTGCAAAATATGTGAAGCTTCTCAATTCAGATAGATCTGAAAGGAGAAATAGAAAAATCCACAACTATAATTGAAGAGGCCAACAGTCTACTCTCAACAATTGATTAGAGCTAGACAGAAAGTCAGCAAAAATATGGAAGAACTGAACAACATCATCAACCAAGAGGATCTAATCAACATTTAAGGAACATTCTACTCAGCAGTAGAATACATATTCTTTCCAAGTACCCTCAGAACATATGCCAAGATAAGTCATACCCTGAGCTATATCAAGTT
The DNA here is from genome assembly GCF_029289425.2 of Pan paniscus. Classification (NCBI taxonomy): domain Eukaryota; kingdom Metazoa; phylum Chordata; class Mammalia; order Primates; family Hominidae; genus Pan; species Pan paniscus. The sequence goes on along the minus strand of NC_073262.2, from coordinate 78,314,505 downwards.
TAAAAGAAATGAAATCATACAGAGTGCTTTCCTTGACTACAATGGAATCAAAGTAAAAATCAATAGTAAAAAGATCACAGGAAAACTTCTAGCTCTAAATGTACAAGAAAAGTAGAAAATCCTAAAATCAACAATCTAAGCTCCCACCTCAAGAACCTAGGAAAATAAGAGCAAAATAACCCCAAAGCAAGCAGAAGGAAGGAAATAATAAACAGCAGAAATCAATGAAAATGAAAGCAGAAAAACAACAGAAAAATAAATGCCACAAAGGGCTGGTTCTTTGAAAAGATCAGTAAGATTGACAAATCTTTGCAAGACTGTCAAACAAAAAGGAAAGGCACATATTACCAATATCAGCAATGAAACAGGGGCTATCACTATAGTTCCTGCAAACATCAAGGATGTTAAGGTAATGCCATAAACAATTCTATATGCATACAATTGACACCTTAGATGAAATCAACCACTTTAAAAAAAAACTTCCACAACTCACCCAGTATGAAATAGTCTGACTATCTTTATTATTAAAAGATTGAATTTGTAATTTAACAACTCCCCCAAATGAAATCTCTAGGCCCCATAGTTTCATTGAAGAATTCTGCAAAACATTTAAGGAAGAATTAACACCAGTTCTAAACAATCTTTCCTAGAAAATAGAAGAGAAGGGAATACTTCCTAATTCACTTTATGAAGCTGTTAGTACTCTGATATCAAAGTTAGACAAAGACAGTACGACAAAGAGAAAAGACAAAGAAAACCACAGATCAATATCCCTAATGAATATAGGTGCAAAAATCTTTTTTAATAAAACATTAATATATAATTCAGCAATATATGAGAAGAACTGCATAACAATATTAAGCAGGGTTTGTTTCAGAGATGCAAGTCTGGTTCAATATTAGAAAATCAGTGTAATCTACCACATTAACAGACAAAGGGTGTAGGAAGGAGGTGGGTTTGGCTATACAAGGGCAACATAAAAAATCCTTGTGGTGATGAAAATCCTCTGTATCTTGACTGTCAATGTCAGCATCCTGCTTATTGTATTTTACTATAGTTTTGTAAGATATTTCCCTTTGAGATAAACTAGGTAAAAAGCACATGGGAATCTCTCTGAATAATTTCTTTTTTTTTTTTTTTTAACTTTTCTAAGGTTCAGGGGTACATGTGCGGGTTTGTTATATAGGTAAACTTGTGTCACGTGGGTTTCTTGTACAGATTATTTTGTGACTCAGGTACTAAGCCTAGTACCCAATAGTTATTTTTTCTGCTCTTCTCCCTCCTCCCACTCTCCACCCTCAGGTAGACACAAGTGTATGTTGTACCTCTTTTTGTGTCCATCTGTTCTCATCATTTAGCTCCCACATATAAATGAGAACATGTTGTGTTTTGTTTTCTGTTCCTGTGTTAGTTTGTTAGGAATAATGGCCTCTAGTTCCATCCATGTTCCTGCAAAGGACATGATTTTATCCTTTTTATGGCTGCATAGTATTCCATGGTGTATATGTACCATATTTTATTTATCCAGTCTACCATTGATAGGCATTTAGGTTGATTCCATGTCTTGGCTATTGGGAATAGTGCTGCACTGAACTTACTCATGTGTGGTCTTTATGATAGAATAATTTCTATTCCTTTGAGTATATACCCAGTAATGGGATGGCTGGGTTGAAAGGTAGTTCTGTTTTCAGCTCTTTGAGGAATTACCACACTGCTTCCCACAATGGTTAAACCAATTTACACTCCCATCAACAATGTATAAGCATTCCCTTTTCTATGAAACATTGTGAGCATCTGTTATTTTTTGACTTTTTAGTAATAGCCATTTTGACTGGTATAAGATGGTATCTCATTGCAGTTTCAATTTGCATTTATCTAATGATCAGTGATATTGAGCTTTTTTTCATTTACTTGTTGGAAACAAGCAGGTCTTCTTTTGAAAAGTATTCATTCATGTCCTTTGCCCACTTTTTAATGGGGTTGTTTGTTTTTTTCTTGTAAATTTAAGTTCCTTATAGATGCTGGGTATTAGACCTTTGTCAGATACATAGTTTGCAAAAATTATCTCCCATTCTGTAGGTTGTCTATTCACTCTGTTGATAGTTTATTTTGCTGTGTGCAAGTTCCTTAGTTTCATTAGGTCCCATTTGTCAATTTTTGCTTTTGTTGCAATTGATTTTGGCATCTTTGTTATGAAATCTTTGCCAATTCCTACGTCCAAAATGGTATTGCCTAGGTTGCCTTCCAGAGTTTTTATGGTTTTGGGATTTACATTTAAGTCTGTAATCAATCTTGAGTTAATTTTTGTAGACTGTGTAAAGAAGGGGTACAGTTTCAATCTTCTGCATCTCAATGATATTGCTTTTTCCTATCCATGAACATGGAATGTCTTTCCGTTTGTTTGTGTCATATCTAATTTCTTTGAGCAGTGCTTTGTAATTCTTATTGCAAAGATCTTTCACCTCCCTTGTTAGCTGTATTCCCAGGTATTTTATTGTATTTGTGGCAACCGTGAATGGGTTTGCATTCCTGATTTGGCTCTTGGTTTGGCTGTTTTTGGTGTATAGGAATGCTTGTGACTTTTGTACATTGATTTTGTATCCTGAAACTTTGCTGAAGTTGTTTAACATATCAAGGAACTTTTGGAGAGAGACTATGGGGTTTTCTAGATATAGAATCATGTCATCTACAAACGGGGATAGTTTGATTTCCTCTCTTCCTATTTGGATTCCTTTTATTTCATTCTCTTGCCTGACTGCTTTGGCCAGGACTTCCAATACTCTGTTGAATAGGAATAGTGAGAAAGGACATCCTTGCCTTGTGCTAGTTTTCAAGGCGGGTGCTTCCAGCTTTTTCCCATTCAGCCAACCCACATGTTGGCTGTGGGTTTGTCATAGATGGGTCTTATTATTTTGAGGTATGTTCCTTCAATACCTAGCTTGTTGAGAGTTTTTAACATGAAGCGTTGTTGAATCTTATCCAAAGCCTTTTCTGCATCTATTGAGATAATCATGTGATTTTTGTCATTAGTTCTATTTATGTGATGATTCACATTTATTGACTTGTGTATGTTGAACTAAACTTGCATTTCAGGGATAAAACCCACTTGATCATGGTAAATTAGCTTTTTGATGTGCTGCTGGATTCAGTTCGGTAGTATTTTGTTGAGGATTTTTGCATCAATGTTCATCAAGGATATTGCCTAAAGTGTTCTTTTTTTGTTGTGTCTTTGCCAGCTTTTGGTATCAGGATGACTCTGGCCTCATTTAATGAGTTAGGGAGAAGTCCCTCTTCCTCAATTTTTTGGAATAGTTTCAGTAAAATGGTACTAGCTCTTCTTTGTACATCTGGTAGAATTTGGCTGTGAATCCATCTGGTCCTGGGCTTTTTTTTTTTTTTTTTTTTTTTGGTTGATAGACTATTTATTACTGATTCAGTTTCAGAACTCATTATTGATCTGTTCTTCGTTTAGTCTTGTGAGGGTGTATGTGTCCAGAAATTTATTCATATTTTTTCTAGATTTTCTAGTTTGTGTAGGTAAAGGTGTTCGTAGTATTCTCTGATGGCTATTTGTATTTCTGTGGGGTCAGTGGCAATATCCCCTTTGTTGTTTCTTTGGATCCTCTCTCTTTTCTTCTTTATTAGTCTAGTTAGTGGTCTATCTGTCTTATTAATTTTTAAAAAAAAAACCAGCTCCTGGATTCATTAATTTTTTTTTTTAGTTTTAATGTTTTTATTTCAATAGTGTTTGGTTACATGAATATATTCTTTAATGATGATTTCTGAGTATTTAGTGTACTCATCACCTGAGAAGTGTACCCTGTACACAATGTGTAGTCTTTTATCCCTCACCCCCCTCCCACCCTTTCCACTGAGTCCCCAGAGTCCAATTGTATCATCCTTATGCCTTTGCATCATCACGGATGTTTGGTTTTCCATTCCTGAGTTATTTCACTTCAAATAATGGTCTCCAATTCCATCCAGGTTGCTGAAAATGCCATTATTTAGTTCCTTTTTATAGCTGAGTAGTATTCCATGGTATATATATATATATATACACACACATACACACACACGCACACACTATATATATATATATATATATATATATATATATATATATATATGCACCACAATTTCTTTATCCACTTGTTGATTGATGGCTGGTCCCATATTTTTGCAATTGTGAATTGTGCTGCTATAAACATGCATGAGCAAGTGTCTTTTTCATATAATGACTTCTTTTCCTCTGGGTAGATACCAGTAGTGGGATTGCTGGATCAAATAGTAGTTCTGCTTTTAGTTTTTAAAGGAAACCCCACACTGTTTTCCATAGTGGTTGTACTAGTTTACATTCCTACCAGTAGTGTAAAAGTGTTCCCTTTTCACCACATCCATGCCAGCATCTGTTATTTTTTGATGTTTTGATTATGGCCATTCTTGCAGGAAGGTGGTATTGCATTGTGGTTTTGATTTGCATTTTTTAGTGATGATTAGTGATTAGTGATTAGATGATTAGTGATTTTAGTGATCATTAGTGATGTTCAGCATTTTTTCATATATTTGTTAGCCATTTGTATATCTTCTTGTGAAAATTGTCTATTCATGTCCTTAAACCATTTTTGATAGAATTGTTTTTTTCTTGCTGATTTGTCTGAGTTCCTTGTAGATTCTTGACATTAGTCCTTTGTCAGATGTATAGATTGTGAAGATTCTCTCCCACTCTGTGGGTTTTCTGTTTACTCTGCTGATTGTTTCTTTTGCTGTACAGACTCTTTAGTTTAGTTAAGTCCCATCTATTTATCTTTGTTTTTGTTGCATTTGGTTTTGTGTTCTTGGTCATGAAGTCTTTGCCTGAGCCAATGTCTAGAAGGGTTTTCTTAAGCCAATGTCTAGAAGGGTTTTCCTGACATCTAACTTCTAGAATTTTTATGGTTTCCAGTCTTAGATTTAAGTCTTTGATCCATCTTGAGTTGATTTTTGTATAAGGTGAGACATGAGGATCCAGTTTCACTGTTCTACATGTGGCTTGCCAATCATTCCAGCACCATTTGTTGAATAGGATGCCCTTTCCTCACTTTATGCTTTTGTTCACTTTGTTGAAGATCAGTTGGCTTTAAGTATTTGGCTTTATTTCTGGGTTCTCTATTCTGTTCTATTGGTCTATGTGCCTATGTTTATACCAGTACCATGTTGTTACAGTGACTATGGCCTTAGAGTCCAGCTTGAAGTCAGGTAATGTGATGCCTCCAGATTTGTTCTTTTTGCTCAGTCTTGCTTTGGCTATGTGGGCTCTTTTTTGGTTCCATATGAATTTTAGGATTGTTTTTTCTAGTTCTGTGAAGAATGATGGGGGTATTTTCATGAGAATTGCATTGCATTTGTAGATTGCTTTTGGCAGCATAGTCATTTTCACAATATTGATTCTACCCATCCATGAGCATGGGATATGTTTCATTTGTTTGTGATTTCTTTCAGCAATGTTTTGTAGTTTTCCTTGTAGAGGTCTTTCATCTCCTTGGTTAGGTATATTCCTAAGTATTTTATTTTTATTTTTGCAGGTATTGTAAAAGGGGTTGAGTTCTTGATTTGATTCTCAGCTTGGTTGTTGTTGGTGTATAGCAGAGCTACTAATTTGTGTACATTAACTTTGGATCCTAAAACTTTCTGATAGGATTGCCTGTTTATTTCTTGCTGATTTGTTCAAGTTCCTTGTAGGTTCTGGATATTAGTCCTTTCTAGGAGCTTTTTGGATGAGTCTTTAGAGTTTTCCAGGTATAAGGTCATATCATCAGTAAACAGCAACAGTTTTACTTCCTCTTAACAATTTGGATGCCCTTTATTTCTTTCTCTTGTCTGATGCTCTGGCTAGAACTTCCAGTACTATGTTGAATAGAAGTGGTGAAAGTGGGCATCCTTGTCTTGTTCCAGTTCTCAGGGGGAATGCTTTCTACTTTTCCCCATTCAGTATCATGTTGGCTGTGGGTTTGTCATAGATGGTTTTTATTACATTAAGTTATGTCCCTCTATGCCGATTTTGCTGAGGGTTTTAATCAAAAAGCGATGCTGAATTTTGCCAAATGCTTTTTCTGCATCTATTGAGATGATTATGTTATTATTATTATTATTATTTTTGAGTCAGAGTCTCACTCTGTCACCCAGGCTGGAGTGCAGTGGCGCAATCTCAGCTCACTGCAAGCTCTGCCTCCTGGGTTCATGCCATTCTCCTACTTCAGCCTCCCAAGTAGCTGGGACTACAGGCGCCCACCACCACGCCTGGCTAATTTTTTGTATTTTCAGTAGAGACGGGCTTTCACCATGTTAGCCAGGATGGTCTCGATCTCCTGACCTCATGATCTGCCTGCCTCAGCCTCCCAAATTGCTGGGATTACAGGTGTGAGCCACCACACCTGGCCATGATTTTTGTTTTTAATTCTGTTTATGTGGCATATCACGTTTATTGACTTGTGTATGTTAAACCATCCCTGCATCCCTGGTATAAAACCCACTGGATTATGGTGGATTATCTTTTTGATATGGTGTTGGATTCAGTTAGCTAGTATTTTGTTAATGATTTTTGCATCTATATTCATCAGGGATTGTTGGTTGGTGGTTTTCTTTTTTTGTTATATCCTTTCCTAGTTTTTGTATTAGGTTGATACTGGCTTCATAAATGATTTAGGGAGGATTCCCTCTTTATCTTGTAGAATAATGTCAGGAGGATAGGTACCAATTCTTCTTTGAATGTCTGATAGAATTCAGTGTGAATCTTTTGGTCATGGACACTTTTTGTTGGCAAATTTAAAGTTACCATTTTCAATCTTGCTGCTTGTTAATTGGTCTATTCATGGTTTGTATTTCTTCCTGGTTTAATCTAGGAGGGTTGTATGTTTCCCAGAATTTATCTATCTCCTCTATGTTTTCTAGTTTATGCACATGAAGATGTTCATAGTAGCCTTGAATGATCTTTTGCATTTCTGTGGTATCAGTTGTAATATCTCCTGTTTCATTTCTAATTGAGCTTATTTGGGTCTTCTCTCTTCTTTTCTTGGTTAATCTCACTAATGGTATATCAATTTTATTTATTTTTTCAAAGAACCAGCTTTTTGTTTCATTTATTGTTTTTATTTTTTTGTTTCAATTTCATTTAGTTCTGCACTGATCTTTGTTATTTCTTTTCTTCTGTTGAGGTTGAGTTTGGTTTGTTCTTGTTTCTCTAGTTCCTTGAGGTGTGACCTTAGATTATCTATTTGTGCTCTTTCTGAGTTTTTGATATAGGCATTTAAGGTTATAAACTTTCCTTTTAGCTTCGCCTTTGCTGTATCCCAGAGGTTTTAATAAGTTGTGTCAGTATTATCATTCAGTTCCAATAACTTTTAAATTTTCCTCTTGATTTCATTGTTAACCCAATGATCATTCAAGAGTAGATTATTTAATTTCCATGCATTTACATGGTTTTGAGGGTTCCTTTTGGAGTTGATTTCCAATTTTATTCCACTGTGGTTTGAGAAAGAACTTGATATAATTTCAATTCTCTTAAACTTATTGAGACTTGTTTTGTGGCCTATCATATGGTCTGTCTTGGAGAATGTTCCATGTGCTGATGAATAGAATGTATATTCTGTAATTGTTGGATAGAATGTTCTGTAAATATCTCTTAAGTCCATTTGTTCTAGGGTATAGTTTAAAACCATTGTTTCTTTGTTGGCTTTCTGTCTTGATGATCTGTCTAGTGCTGTCAGTGGAATATTGAGCTTTCCCACTATTATTGCATTGCTGTCTATCTCATTTTTAGGTAGGTCTAGTGGTAATTGTTGTATAAATTTGAGAACTCCAGTGTTAGGTGCATATACATTTAGGATGGTGATATTTTCCTGTTGAACAAGTTCTTTTATCATTATATAACGTTCCTTTATGTCTTTTTAAACTGCTGTTGCTTTAAAGTTTGTTTTTTCTGTTATAAGAATAGCTATTCCTGCTTGCGTATGGTGTCCATTTTCATGGGATATCTTTTTCCACCCCTTTACCTTAAATTTATAATTTTTTGCATGATTTCTTGTGTCTTAATCTCCTACAGTTCAGCTTTCATTTTTGGTTATTTCTTGTCTTCTGTTAGCCTTGGAGTTGGTTTGTTCTTGCTTCCTTATTTCTTTTAGATGTGATGTTAGGCTGTTAACTTTGATCTTTTAAACTTTTTGATGTGGACATTTTGCACTATAAATTTCCCTCTTAGCATTGCCTTAGCTGTGTCCCCAAAATTCTGATATGTTGTATTTTTGTTCTCATTAGTTTCAAAGAACTTCTTGATTTCTGCTTTAATTTCATTATTTACCCAGAGATCATTTAGGAGCAGGTTGTGTAATTTCCATGTAATAGTATGGTTTTGAATGATTTTCTTAATCTTGAATACTAGTTTTATTATGCTGTGGTCCAAGAGAGTGGTTGGTATGATTTTAGTTAATTTGCATTTGCTGAGGATTGTTTTTGTCTGATTGTGTGGTCAATTTTAGAGTATGTGCCATGTGGCAATGAGAAGAATGTATATTCTGTTGGTTTTTTGGTGGAGAGTTCTGTAGATGTCTATCAGGTCAATTTGGTCCAGTGTTGAGATTAGGTCCTAAATATCTTTGTTAATTTTCTGCCTCGGTGATCTGTTAGTGGGGTGTTGAGGTCTCTCACTATTATTGTGTGTGAGTCTAAGTATCTTTGAAGGTCTCTAAGAACTTTCTTTATCAATCTGGGTGCTCCTGTGTTAAGCGCATATATACTTAGGAGAGTTAGGTCTTCTTGTTGAATTGAACCCATTACCATTATGTAATGTCCTTCTTTGTCTTTTTTGAACTTTGTTGTTTTAAAGTCTATTTTATCTGAAATTAGAATTGCAACCCCTGATTTTCTCTGTTTTCCATTTGCTTGGTAGGTTTTCCCCCATCCCTTTATTTTGAGCCTTGGGGTGTTACTGCATGTGAGATGAGTCTCTTGAAGACAACATACCATTGGGTCTTGGTTCTTTATCCAGCTTTCCATTCTGTGCCTTTTAATTGGGGCATTTAGCCCATTTACATTCAAGGTTAGTATTGCTATATGTGGATTTGATCCTGTCATCATGTTGTTATCTGGCTCTTATTCAGGCCTATTTGTATTGTCACTTTATAGTGTCACTGGTCTGTGTACTTGTGTTTTTGTAGTGGCTGGTAAGTCTTTCCTTTCCATGTTTAGTGCTTCTTTCAGGAGCCCTGGTAAGGCAGGTCTGGTGGTAATGAATTTCCTCAGCATTTGCTTCTTTGAATATAGGCCCTCAATCTCTTCTGGCTTGTAGGATTTCTGCTGAAAAGTCTGCTGTTTGTCTGATGGGCTTCCCTTTGTAGGTGACCTCTCCTTTCTATCTAGCTGCCTTTAACATTTTTTATTTTCATTTCAGCCTTGGAGAATCAGATGATTATGTGTCTTGGGGGACGACCTTCTTGTGAAGTGTTGTGTGTGGGTTCTCTGCATTTCCTGAACTTGAATGTTGGCCTCTTTAGCTAGGTTGGGGAAGTTCTTATGGAGTATATTCTGAAATATATTTTCCAACTTGTTTCCATGCTCCCCATCTCTTTCAGGGACACCAACGAGTTGTAGATTTGGTCTCTTTACATAATCTCATATTGCTCAGGTTTTTCTTGTTCCTTTTTACTTTTTCTTCTTTATTCTTTTCTGACTGTCTTATTTGAGAAAGCCAGAAAGAATCTCAAGCTCTGAGATTCTTTCCTCAGCTTGGTCTATTCTGCTGTTAATGCTTGCAATTGCATTATGAAATTCTCGTAGTGTGTTTTTCAGCTCTATCAGATCAGTTACATTCTTTTTTATACTGGCTATTTTGTCTGTCAGCTTCTGTATCTTTTTATCGTGACTGTTAGCTTCCTCAGATTGGGTTTCAATCTGGGTCTCATCTCCTGGATCTTGATGATCTTCATTCCTATCCATATTCTGAATTCTATTTCTGTCATTTTAGCCATCTCAGCCCAATTAAGAACTCTTGCTGGAGAACTAGTGCTGTCCTTTGGAGGAAAGAAGACACTCTGGCTTTTTGAGTTGTCAGAGTTCTTACTGTGGTTCTTTCTCATCTTTGTGAGCTGACATTTCTTCAATCTTTGAAGTCGCTGTCCTTTGGATGCTTTTTTTCACCTTTTATTGTATTTAATCACCTTTGCAATTTGATTATGGTTTAAGTGGAGTTCTGTTGACTGGTTTTATTTCTGGCTCAGGTCAGGACCCCTGGACTGTGTGCTCTAACTCTGGGAAACTGGCATTGGTTCCCCACTTTGTCCTCTGGCTCCTCAAGTTTAGTAACCTCCTGTGCTATAAGGGCTAATGTGCTTCCAGACCACTGATCATAACACTCTGTTGGATGGTACTAGCTGAAACACTTCATAAAGCAGTGGCAGAAGAATCTGACCTCATACGCACATTTCAGTAGCAGCTACAGTTGTAGTGCAGAAAGGGGCATGCTTGTTGGCTGTGGCAGGGTGCTGTTGGCTGTGGCAGGGTGCTGTTGGCTGCCAGGGTGCCAAGCCTCCATGCAGACATTTGCAGCAACAGCCAGCGTTAACAGCACAGCCTCCATGTGGGCATTTGCAGCAGCTGCTGGCCTCTGTGTGAGTGTTCACAGCTGCAGCTGGCATTGACAGCATGGCTCAGGGGGACAGGGATCTCCACCAATGGCTGTGCATGCATTCACACTAGTGGTGGTGTTTGCACCCTCTCTGTGTGTTTCTGTAGGCAGCAGTTGCTGCTTAGGATGGGGGCAAGTCTGCTTTCCTCTGTGTCTACTTTCACATGGGTAGTAGTTTTGGTGCAGGAGTGGGTTGCTGGAGGGTGTGGGGCTGACAGACTCTGTGCCTGCCAAAGGTCCAACAACAATGGTGGTGCAGCAGGGGAAGGCGAGGAAGGTGCACTTATGCCAGCAGCAGTGGCACAGTAGGGTGCACATGCACACTCATGCTGGTAGGGGAGGGAAGACAAGGTCCACCCATGTACACATGTGCTAGCAAAGTTGTATGGGAGTAGCTGTGGGCAAATGTGTGAGGGCAAAGCAGTATCAGGGAGGCTGCAGATGGGGGAGGGTACAGACAGGCTTGTGCATGTCCACTGGGGCCACTCTGCTTGAGGACTGTACTGGTCAGGTGCAGTTCACCAGCACAGAAGGTACCTGGAGGGGAGCACTACAAGCAAACTTGGCCAGGCTGGGGCCCCAGGAGAGGCCAGCAAACCAAGTGGTGCTCAGGCCAGACCAGCCCTGTCTCATGGGCAAGATCACCCTCCAGAGTTCAGGTCCTACAGTTTCTCTAGGGCTAAAGTCTCCTATGGGAGCAAGTTGAGCCTAGGGATATGGGCAACCCTGGCCATGCTCCACTTGAGATGTTCCCACACAAAAATGTCTAGGCTCTACTCTGGTTGGAGTTCTTCCCCTACCACTTCTCTGAGCAGCTCTCCCTGCCAATTCAAGTGTCTGTGGTGGTCAAGGGGTCTCTACCTGCTGGGATTCCAGAGGCCTGTGGTGAGAGTAGATTCCTTGCATTTGCAACTCACCCCTTCCCCAGGAGTCACTGGGTGCCAGGTATGAGTCCTAGTGTATGGTAGCCCTGTGCAGGGTTCCCAGAATTCTCCCACTTCAACCCAGCATCTCTGTTTTCTTTCTGTCCACCCTCGATGCTTTCCCTCTGAAGATCTGCTAGAAGTGCACCAGTCTTCCCAGTGCCCCATCCCTCAGTGGGAGATGTTCCTCCTGGCTGCATCTAGTCAGCCGTCTTGCCCCAGTCTCTCAGTATTATTTCTTGCAACTCTGTATTGTAACTCTGTGTAAGTCTACAATTATCTAAAAAAAAAATAATTAAAAAATAACCACATAGATGGAGGAAAAGCATTTAACAAAATCCAATACCCATTCATAACAAAAACTCTCAGTTAATTAGGAATAGAAGAGAACTTTCTTAACTTGATAAAAAAAATACATATGAAGGTCCTACAGCTAACATCATATTAATGGTGAGAAACTAGCAGCTTTAACAATGAGATCAAGAATAAGGCAGGGATGTGCTTTCTAACTACTACTTTTCAACATAGTACTGGAAGTTCTAGCTAATGCAATAAGACAACAAATGGAAATAAAAGGTACACAAACTGAGAAGGAGTAAATAACACTTTTTGTTCACAGATGACGTGATTATCAATGTATAAATCTGAAAGAATTAAAAGAAAACCAAAACCCCCAAAACCTGCCAGAACTAATAATTGAATATGGCAAGGTCACAGGATGAACTATTAATATTTGAAAGTTAATCACTTTCCTATGTACCAGCAATGAACAAGTAGAATTTGAAATAAAAAATACAGTATCATTTACATTAGTACCCTCCCCCCCACCAAAATGAAATGCTTAGGTTTAAATTTAACAAAATATGTTCAGGATCTATAGGAAGAAAACTAAAAACTCCAATGAATGAAATCAGAGAACTTAGTCAATGGAGTGATATTCCGTGTTCATGGATAGGAAGACACAATATTGTCAAAACATCATTTCTTCCCAACTTGCTCTATAGATTCAGTGCAATCCCAATCAAAATTCCAGCAGGTTATTTTGTAAACATCAACAAACTAATTCTAAATTTAAATGGAGAGGCAAAAAGTCCCCAAATAGTCAACACAATATTGAAGGAGAAAAACAAAGTTGGAGGACTTACTATAAAATTGCAGTAATCAAGATAGTGTGTGGCTGGGCGCGGTGGCTCATGTCTGTAATCCCAGCACTTTGGGAGGCCGAGGCGGGTGGATCACCTGAGGTAGGGAGTTCGAGAGCAGCCTGACCAACATGGAGAAAGCCCATCTCTACTAAAAATACAAAAAAATTAGCTGAGCGTGGTGGCGCATGCCTGCAATCCCAGCTACTCAGGAGGCTGAGGCAGGAGAATCATTGAACCCAGGAGGCGGAGGTTGCAGTGAGCCAAGATTGCACCATTGCACTCCAGCCTGGGCGACAAGAGCGAAGCTCTGTCTCAAAAAAAAAAAAAAAAAAAAAAAAAGACAGTGAGGTATGGGCAAAAGAATAGACAAATAGATCAATAGAAGAGAATAGGGAGCCCAGAAATAAACCTACATAAATACAGTCAACTTATCTTTGGCAAGAAAGCAAAGGCAATACAATGAAACAAAGATAGTCTTTTCAACAAATGGTGCTGGAACAACTGGACATCCACAAGTGAAAAAAGAATCTAGACATAGACCTTAAACCCTTCACAAAAATTAATTAAAAATAGACCTAAATGTAAAATGTAGAACTATAAAACTCCTGGAAAATAACAAGAGAAAACCTAGATAACCTTGGGTATGGAAACGACTTTGGCTACAACACTAAAAGCACAATCTATGAAGAAACAGTTGATAAGCTGGACATTATTAAAATTAGACACTGATTCTCTGTAAAAGCCAATGTCAAGAGAATGAGAATATAAACCACAGACTGGGGGAAAATATTTGCAAAAGACACACCTAATAAAGAACTCTTACCCAAAATATACAAAGATCCCTTAAAACTTAATGAGAAAACAAATGACACAATTAAAAAATGTGTCAAAGACTTTAATGACACTTCACCAAAGATATATAGATGGCAAATAAGCATATAAAAAATGCTTTAGGCCAGGCACAGTGGCTCATGCTTGCAATCCCAGCACCTTGGGAGGCTGAGGCAGGAGGATCACTTGAGGCCAGGAGTTTGAAACCAACCTGGGAAACATATCAAGGCCCTGTCTCTACAAAAAATAAATAAAAATAACTGGGTCCAGTGGCACATGCCTATAGTCACAGGTGCTTGGGAGGCTGAGGCAGAAGGATCACTTGAGACTAGTAGTTTGAGGCTGAATTGAGCTATGATCGCATCACTGCGCTGCAGCCTAAGCAACAGAGAGAGACACTGATACGGTTTGGCTATGCCCCCACTCAAACCTCAACTTGAATTGTATCTCCCAGAATTCCCCACGTGTTGTGGGAGGGACCCAGGGAGAGGTTACTGAATCATGGGCCTGGTCTTTCCCATGCTAATCTTGTGATAATGAATAAGTCTTACGAGATCTGATGGGCTTATCGGGTTTCTGCTTTTGCTTCTCTCTCATTTTTCTCCTGCTGCCACCATGTAACACATGCCTTTCACCTCCTGCAATGATTCTGAGGCCTCCCCAGACATGTGGAACTATAAGTCAAATTAAACCTCTTTTTCTTCCCAATCTTGAATATGTCTTTATCGGCAGTGTGAAAACAGACTAATACAGACGCTGTCTCAAAAAAAATGCTCTGCATTATGGAAATGAAAATGCAAATTAAAACAGTGAGATATCACCACACATCTATTAGAATGGCCAAAATCTGGAATGCTGACAACACCAAATGCTGGTGAGGATATGGAGCAAAAGGAACTCTCATTCATTGCTGGTTGGAATGCAAAATGGTATGGCAGCTTTTGAAGACAGTTTAGTAGTTTTTTTTTTCTTTTTTCTTTAAGACGGAGTCTCACTTTGTTGCCCACACTGGAGTGCAGTAGCACGATCTTGGCTCGCTGCAACCTCTGCCTCCCGGGTTCACGCAATTCTGTATCTTGGCCTCCCAAGTAGCTGGACTTAAACAGGCACCTGCCACTATGCCTAGCTAATTTTTGTATTTTGAGTAGAGATGTGGGTTTCATCATCTTGGCCAGGCTGGCCTTGAACTCCTGACCTCATGATCAACCCACCTCGGCCTCCCAAAGTGCTGGGATTACAGGCATGAGCCACCGCGCCCGGCCGTAGTTTCTTTAAAAAGTAAACCTACTCTTACAACACAATCCAGTCATTGTGATCTTTGGTGTTTTTTTTAGAGGAGTTGAAAAGTTATGTCCACACAAAAATCTGCACATAGCAGTCTTATTCATAATTGCTAAAACCTGGAAGCAACCAAGATATTCTTCAGTATGTGAATGGATAAATAAAGTGCGGTATATACAGATGCTGGAATATCCTTTAGTGCTAAAAAGAAATTAGCTTTGTAAATAGCTTCATACAGCCAAGAAAAGACATGGAGGAACCTTAAATGCATATTGCTAAGTGTAAGAAGCCAATCTGAAAAGGCTACATATTGGATGATTCCAACTCTATGGCATAGTTCTGGAAAAGGCAAAACTATAGAGTCAGTTAAAAACAAAAGATCATTGGTTGCCAGGATTAGGGGCACGTGAGGTGAGGAAATGAACAGGCAGAGCACAAAAGATTTTTAGGGCTGTGAAAATAATCCTGTGATACTAGAATGATGGATACACATTATTACACATTTATCCAGACCCATAGAATGTACTGAGAGTGAATCCTCACATAAATTACAGACTTTGGGTGATTATGATGTGTCTGTATAGGTTCATCAATAGTAACAAATGTATCCTTCTAGTGGGGATGTTGACAATTGGGGAGGCTATGCATGTGTGGGGTTATATGGGTAATCTCTGCATTATTCTCTCAATTTTGCTGTGAACCAAAAACAGCTCTAAAAAATAAGTTTAAAAACCCACTAAAACCACAATTTAAAATAATTTTATTTACCACTTTCAAGATAATAATAAATATGGTTTGGATCTGTGTCCCCAACCAAATCTCGTATCAATTATAATCCCTGATATTGGAAGTGGGGCCTGATGGGAGGCGATTGGATCATGGGGGCAGTTTCTTATGAATGGTTTAGCAACATCCCCTCGGTGCTGTTTTCATGATAGTGAGTGGGTGAGTGAGTTATTGTAAGATCTGGTTGTTTAAACGTGTGTACCGCCCCACCCCCTGCTTCCTCCTGCTTCAGTCACATGAAGTGCCTGCTCCCTCTTTGCCTTCTGCCATGATTGTAAGTTTCCTGAGGCCTCCCCAGAAGCCACACAGATGCTGCCATGCTTCCTGTACAGCCCACAGAATTGTGAGCCAATTAAACCTCTTTTCTTTATAAATTACCCAGTTTCAGGTGTTTCTTTATAGCAATGTGAGATTGGACTAATACAGTAATACATAGCAAAATTAGTATAGAGCCAGGCGCAGTGGCTCACACCTGTAATCCCAGTACTTTGGGAAGGCAAGGTGGGTGGAGCACTTGAAGCCAGGAGTTCAAGACCAGCCTGGCCAACACAGCAAAACCCCATGTCTACTAAAAATACAAAAATTAGCCAGGCATGTTGGTGGGTACTTGTAATACCAGCTACTCGGGAAGCTGAGGCATGAGAATTGCTTGAACCCAGAAGGCGGAGGTTGCAGTGAGCCAAGATCATGCCACTGCACACTAGCTTGGGCGATAGAGTGAGACTTTGTCTCAAAAATAACAATAATAATAATTTGGGTTATGTTAATATTAACAGAGTTAAAACAGCGTAAGTTTCGATGGCACAAGATTCATTTGATCCATTTAACTTACTATTTTTATGAGGTAAATTTCTGCCTATTTCTGCCTATGTTGGTTTTTTTATTCTTTGCTTAGTTTTATTTTAAGAATCCATGTCTTTAAAAATCTAGAGTAAGATTTTTTAGCTATAATGCAACATTCGAAGAAGAATCATGCTTCTTTAATAATCTGAATTATAACTGATCTCCATCTGCCCCAAATAATACCTGTGTTAAGGAATTCAGAAAGAATATTCATAGCTTGGAAAAGTCTATGTTCCAATAATGGTACTTTTGGCCACAATGAACTGTAACTTTTTTTACAAAATAATTTGTTCTTGAATATTGGAGACAAAACACAGAAAACCCCACTATAATACACTTGCTGTGTCATGAATGGGGTTTCACTGTGAGTAAATCACATCCCCTGTGTAGATATTAGGGAGAAGGGTACTTTGTGCTTTAAGGCTCCGCAGCTTTGTTTGTGACAATGGTAGTTTTTCAGTAATCAACAAGAACAAGACTAAATCCCAACTCTGTTCCATGTGAGCTCCTGCTAGGCCCGCATAGTGAGCTGAAAGCTCATGGACTTTGGAGCCATAGAGTCTGCCCTCAACTCTACCTCTTTCATTTACAAGCTGCAGGACACTGTGAAAGTCATTTACACTGCCTGAGCTTAGAGTTTTTTATTTGTAACAAAATTATACCTTCTGCCCAGGATTATGAGAAATAGAGATACAATATAATATATAAATAGACCTACAGATATTATGAGCTCAAAAGTGACCACTCTTACTATCTTACCACTCTTAGGATTGCTAAAAGTGAACACTATTACTATTGTTATTTGGCCTTGAGATATGTTATGTTGTATTCCTGTTTACCTTTGATTTATCCCTCCAACTGGATAGTGATTGCCTGGAGGGCAAACATGCCAATGCCTTCACCTTTGTAATCCTTACAGCCCTCCAGATAATGTCTTGCACTCGATAGGAGCCAAGTAAAAATCTTTGTTCAATGAAGATGACTCTATAAGTGGAATGATTGAAAGGTGATAAATCATGCTGAAGTTCCTTTAACACAGTCATGCATAAGTTTTAGTGCATTAGAGTGACCTGGGGAGCTTGGTAAAACACAGATTTCTGTACATCACCTCCCACCCCAAGAGATTCTGATTCAGTTGGCCTAGGGATATCCATTGTAACAAATTCCCTGGGTAATTATGATGCAGTTGGTTCATGTGTTGATAACATTTAGAGAAACCGTGCTTTAGTGGATACATCCATATTATGCTGTGTCCTGTTGTAAAGAGATGCCCATATAATATGTAAAGTAGGAATTGATAATTGTTTAAGTGAAAATTTGGTCTGCAGGGTCATTCAAAAATTCACTTTATCATTGAGGTGCCAAGCAGATATTATAAAACTAATCAAAACTTATTTTTCAGAAGTTAATTAACATGTTTTATGTCCTAGTTATCTTAGCCAAAATTATATATGAACATGCTGTCTTTTTGGCTCCAACTTGCCATGTGAAGAGAAAATAGAAATGGAATAAAATGCCCAACGGGCATTAGACTGCAAATACGTTTATCCTGCAGCAAAACATTAATTTATAAAGATAACTATACTGCATTATGCATACAATTCATCCTCAGTTGGCCCCCAAATTAATCTCTTAATGAGACATTTCCTTTCTCTAGCTGCCGCTATTTAGGGAAAAGGCTTAGAACCAGTAACAAAATAATTGTACTTTCCAGGAGTGCTGCCCTAAAGTACTTCTTTTTAATATTAGGAAGAATTGAGCAAAATTAAGAAAACTGATGCAAGAATTATGTCATCCTTCCAACATCGGGACATAGGGACAATTTAGAGACAGTAAAATAAGACTTTTTACTTAATGAGAACAAGTCATATAGGGAAGAACTGCAATTTACTTTTAATTTTCACCCAACGACCTCACAATATTAAGAATAATGCCTATTTTCAGGTGAATAATATTTTAAAAAGAGAAAAGAGGGAAGCATTTTCTAGTTTAGGCTATAAAATTGGAACTAATGATTTTGATGTCTCCTCTGCCTTTATATTATTTACAAAACTGGATCTTTAAATTATCAAAAATAAGATATAAAATTAGTTTACCAACAAATCAAAGTTCTGTAAAAGTTATTAGTGTATCATATATGTATTCTGGAACTCAATGAAAATCCAACAGTCCCAGACACTATCATGGGTTCTACACTGAAATTAACATAACTGGCCCTTGTTGTCACATCTATTGTAGCCCATCTCAAACATTTCCCATCCTGAGAATATGAAAAAAATTAGGCTTTGGGAAAAAAATGTATCCTTAGATCTTGATTCTATTCCAACTCTGAAATAATTACAGTGATTACAAAGATAAAGGGTAAAACTCACAAAGTGCTGGCTGGGACATTCCAGAGCAGGAGAAAGCTTGGCGCCATTTTTATAGTTATGCCTGTTAAGATTTAATAGACGGAAAGTTTCATTAGTGAGCTGTGCTGCAATTAACTTCAAGGAGGTTCCAGACTACTGTACGTTGCTGTTACTGACAGAAAACTGTTTAGATTTCCTTATTGAAAGAGTATATTAGATTTTTAACACTTCAATTATGAAAACTAGTAAGAGGCACAATTTTTAAAAATTTAATGTACAGGCTAGTTTTTTCTTATCACGTAACACATGGTAATCATGGGCTTTCATTCTTCAATGGACATGCCAATTGTTGACTATCTAGGAATAAGTTGCTTTTGTGTATATTATTATTAACTTAGACATAATTCTCCATCTCTCTTGCTAGCTCATAAAATCATGTCCTAATGGAATTATGACAACGTTGGAAACTATTTCTATAAATCAATTTTTTTTTGAATCACATACTCTACATTTAATATAAAACACTTGCTATCAACTCTGACAATTTTGGCAAATACTATAGAATAAAAGCTACGGAATCTAGTGACTTGCTTTTCTCCCATCACCAGAATTCTTGCTGGCCAGATTCTTGCTGGCTAGAATTCTTGCTGCACCAGAATTCTTGCTGGCTAGCTTGGAATCTAGACCTTAGAGATATGGGTAGGCATTTATAGATTCCTCCTCAGTGGAAATGAAACTGTTGCTCCCCTTTATCTGTGCAAACTGTCCAAAGTCATCTGAGGCTGCTCGTCACAAAATTACTACCATGATCTAGGTTTTGTGTCATTCAGTAGACTTTCTGAATTCAGCGTGTTAGTTAATTTCTGTACCCTAGTATATGACTAAACTGCTATGATCCTCACTGTTATATTTTATTGTACTAAACAGTAGGTTCACTACAATAAAATAGGTTCAGGTTTTTTAATGACCCGAAGAACAAAACCTGCATTTTATGACTTTTAAAATCTGTCTTGATGCTCTTTCTTCTGGTTACAACCCAGCCACTCCCTTTTATTCTACACATGTTTCTATTAATAGGCTGCAGACTCTTTTAAGTGTGGTAAGCATGTAACCATGATAAGTACTTTCAGAGACATGATAGCCTTTTCAGACCAGAAGAATACAATTTGGTGTCTAGGAACAGTAATTTAGTTTGACAAACAGCTATGGAGTGCCAGAAAGACTAGAGTTTTCATCTACATGGAATTATCCCATGGACCAATATGTGGGCTGCTGTCTGAACAGCACAGATGAATCCATTTTCCACTACTTAAGAGTGAAGTGTGAAGGTGGGTTACATATGCTTTTGCCTTGTATCACGTGGTAACATGCTGTTGCAGAATTGTGGGTGGTTGGGAGGCTGTGGTCTGACTACTGGACTAAACTTTCCCTGACATTGTTTCCGAAGTACCACTCTCTTCCCCATACATGATTTTCTACAAAGTTCTAATGCTCTTTCGTTTTCTTGTCCTTCTTTAGTTCATTAGACTTGGCCACACTGTCTCAAAACATGACAGGTGTGGGAAGAAAAGAAATATTGTGTCATGGCAGGAAGACATGCTTTGAGATTCTGCAATGCCCTCAGGAGATGACATGACTGGATACAGATCATGGTGCGGGGACCATATCATGACTAGACCCCACAACCTTTTCTGCACACCACAGTTTTCTGTGCTTTGATGTTTTAGTAAGTTAGGTTCTGTTCCTTGGAAAATTACTTTTGGTTTAGTTTTGAGAAAATCATTACTACTTGGATTAAGTTTGGGTCAGAGTTTAAGAGATCACTATGTTTATTTGGGTTTTATATATTTATGGTTAGTTCTAGTTTCTGCTCTTAAACACCAGCAACAAATTCTCTGGGTTTGAGAAGCATTGCATCACATTTCTTTATATCTCCTTGTGACATGGTGTTTGGAACATGGAGCTAGAAATCAGGCTTTAGAATCACAGTCTCTTTGTCGCAACTGAATGAGTTCTGACTTCAGGTTCAGCACCTTGGCATGATGTTATATATTTTTTAACTTCTCTATTAATCAATCTGTTTGTTTATCAGTCCTCTCATAGGAAGGTAGTTAGAATTAATTAATCTTTAAAATTAAGATAGGCAGTTTAACATTATCAGAACTGGTTTGTGGTGTGTCAAATGGATTGCTACATTTTGCATATTTAGCTATCTTTTATTGGTCTGCATTTTCATTTGAAGAAACATTTAAATTTTTATAAGCAAGGACAGTATAATATACAATACTACTAAGGCTAATATTCAAGAATGTTTTCATACGTGTCTTAGTATTAATTAGGGAGCAGTTCTTGTTTGACATGTTTACTTTTAATTCTTAATAGGTTTCCAAGTGGGGTAATGCAGTAAGTACCCAGAAAAACTAACAATTATCTAGTCTAAAGAGCTTTGTATTTCACTGTAAAATTAAACTTGTGGGGAAATTGTGTTTTCATTCTACTCATATTAACCTTTTCTTATCCATATTAGCTAAAGGTTAACTTGTTCTTGCTATTTTTATGAAGTGAGAAGCAGGAACTTTGTCTTTTTATGAAAGGAAGCACAGGAGTGCCAAGCATTCATTAGAGATTGAAATTAGAAGCGACTGTGAGATTAAGTTAGAATGTAGCTCATTGTACAAGCCCAATTTGGACTTTTGGAGGTGCCGGTATTAGGAGAAGTGAACATAATTGCATATATGAAAGGTACCTTCATTCCTGCCCCCCATCCCCACCCTCCACCCACTCCTGGGCATGATGCTAGTGCGTTTGGAAACAGATCTCCGTGACTTTCTGGGACGTGACTTTCTGGGGGGAAAATGCATCTCCACAGGTGGGTGTCACTGCCTCCAGGCACCTGAGTCCAGGGATCTGTTTTAAGTATAGCCCAAGGACCAAAAAGGAGCCTTCCTGTTTTCTTTCCTTTCTTTGTTTCTTTTTAAAAAATGTTTCTGGCCCCACTACTATGTTACCAAGTAGCTAACTCAATTTCTTTCTCTGCCTCACACAATTGCACAATACAACCAAGGGAAATATTATTAGTATCTTCACAAAATGGCACAGTGGAAAATGATGGTTGGGTTTCCAGATCTCATTTCACAAATATGCAGGGAGCGGGAGAGCCTGAAGAGGAGGAGAGGGGTCAGTGGCTAGCTTTCAATAATGGTAACTTCTCCTAGGAATCTGAGAAAATAAAATGGGAAATAATTCATGTTTATTTGATTCTTTAAAAAATTGATTGGAAACACTTTTAACCTCCCTGAAAGAGAAAAAGAGAACCCCCAATGTTTTAAAACACTAGTCTCCAGCCAGTGGGGTGGAGATTTTGCTAGAATTCAGCTCATAATTTCTAAATGAATGAACAGAAATAAGAAAGGTATTATACTATTTTATGCTGAATTAACCTCACTATATACTGCTAAAGATCTATCTCTGGAGACACATCATAAAAACTAAACACTTTTACCACCATGGCAGTATTAAAAAGTATTTCATATTTTACTATTTGGGTGTAAAATTACTAATCAAGGGTATGAAATGACCAGAAGAAAACAAGAGAAAAAGAGACTCATTGAAACATGCCGAAATATTCCCAAGCTTTCACTGAATGCCTTCACTTGTGTTTTTTCCCTTCATCTTTAGGGCCAGCATCTTTCAAATGGAAGACAATCTGTTTAGAATAATAGAAGAAGCATAGTAAATAACTGCTGCAAATGAATAAATTCTGTTTTGCCCAATAGGATCATCAAGGCAGAAGAGCTTCTCTAAATGCATCATTTATTTCATTGAAGGTCAAACTCTTTTTTAGGTTGTGGACTGTTTCTATATTGGAAAATTGCTTCCCCTCATGGCAACACAAAAATTTATTGCCCCAGAATTAAGTGAATGGATTATATTCTCAAAGGAGTGGATGTCTGAGTTCTAGTTAATACAAATAAATATGGTTTTGGAATAAAGGTACAAACATGGCCATATAATTTGTAAGTCATAATATTCTGGAGAACATTTCACAGACCCTTGGGATCTTCCAGTGTTTCCCTGGACTGTGCATTGAGAACCAGCCCCTCTCAGGGAGAGAAGTGAAAGACAGACACTTGCATTGCAGTTTGAGTTTCATCTTGTTGTCTCTTAGCAGGCTTCTGGGACCCTCTCATCTTTCATTTTCCCCTCTTGTGCTATGCTTCCTTTCCTTTACATGGCAAAAAGGCATTAGAAAATTTAGGTGATGAAGGTGAATTCCTTCTTTACTCATGAAAGGCAGTGCAGGCTCAGGCTCTGGAGTCAGTTCACATTCAAATCCCTCTTCTGCTACTTACAATGCCTCAGTTTTCTCATCAGCAAAGTGGGGATGATAATAATTTTCTTGCCATGTAGGGTTTTTGTAGGGATAAAATATTAATATATATATAAAGGATTTAGTACTGTGTCTGGTACAAAGTAATTGCTAAAGAAATGCTATAATATTGTTGTAGGTATTTTTATCCTTCAAATATCAGCAGAAAGGCTGCCTCCTCTCTGCACTTTCTTGGTTCTCCCAGGCAGTTTTGTACTTTGTGCATAATTCTGGTAGAGCCATTTGTTTTGTTTTATTTTTGTAGCAATTTTTAAAATTATTATCAGTTTGTTCCTATGCATGTTTCCTCAAAGACTGTAAACCCCTTGAGGTAGGAGCTAGAGGATGGTGCTTTACTTGTATATCCCTAACACCAGCGCAGTGCCTGGCATCCAGTGTTTATGGATAAATGAATAATTACATGGATGAATGAATGAATGCATGTTTCACTTGTTGTTTCCCAACGTCCGGTCTCTCCTTCTTTCTTTAGTATTTCAAAGTTTAGCAGAGCATGTGGCTGTCCAGCTAATAATCACATTTTCCAGCCTCCCTTTAAGCTAGGTGTGGCCATCTGTGGAAGTTCTGGCCAATGGGAAATGTGTAGTGTTCCACTTATGGATTATTCCCTTAAGAGAAAGAGGCATATCCTCCATTTTCCATTTTCCTGCCATCTCTGGATGGAATTGGTTGAGATGGTGAGATCTGGAGCAGCCAACTCAGACTGTGAGACAGATGGCACTGGTTAAGGGTGGCACGTGTTGAGGATGGCAGAGCAAGATTTAACAATCCCTGGGTTCCTAACGATGTAGAGCTGTGGAACCAGCCCTGGGCTGCTTGCATTCAGACTTTTATGTAAAAGAGAAATTTCTCTCGTTTGGAGCACCGTGTTGCTTTGGTTGTTTGTATTGGGCAGGGTGGCTGGTGAGTCTTTGTTTCAGTAGCTGAGCCATCTCCTAATACACCGTCCACAGAGCTACATTTACTTAATCCCTGACGTTTGATAGATAATTTTCTACTGTAGATACTATTGATAAAAATAAATGTGAATTAGATTACACCGCTGGTTAGAATTGAGCAAGTGTGTGGATTAAATACAGAAACAAAGGCTTTTAGCTATTTAAAAAATCATTTTTAAATGATTTTAATAAAGTCACTCTATTATTATCACTCTATTCCCAGGTGCCTGATGGTTACTCCAACTGGTGATGAGGGAAGAGGAATAAAAGGTTAGACACACCCTGTTACAGGACTGAGGGCGGGGAGCAGTGCCTATCCTAGGAAGTGTTTCTATTCAAATCTCGTTTAGGTGGGCAGGAAGGACAAGGTTTTTCCAGGCAACTGCCCTCATCTCAGCAAAACAAGCTTCCTCCCTACCCCATTCTCCTGTTGGCTAGCACAGTGCTTGTCCTGAAAAACAGGGTCCACAGAAAGAGTAGCAGCCCCTTTTGATCTCTGCTTTTTATTTGTAACAAACTGCTTTTTGACCTTCTAAGCAAGAGCTACTACACAGAGAGCTGTTTGAGTCTCTGGATCAGGAATTCAGGCTTGATGTGTGGGTTATAAGTCTTCTGATGTCAACAAAAATTTACCTAGAGATTTACCAAGATGCTGTTCCAGAGATTTTCATTGTAAAGGAAAATTATTGTGGAGAAAATTAAAAGGTATAGCAACAGCCTGATGTTCACTTCTTGGAAAGTATAGAAAATAGTGATGAAACATGAGTATATAGGTATATAGATACAGTTTTAAAACTTTGTTAAAGTATAGCATACACACAGGAAAGTGTCTAGACCATAAGTATACACTCTGATGAATTTTCACAAGCCAAAAATATCCATGTTACAACTTAAGAATGAAGAATTATGAAAATTCAAGCATCTTGTGTTATTCCTCTTAAATATTTTGGTTTAAAATTGAGCTGAAATATTTAAGAATCTAAAAAACATGACAACCTCCTATTTCCAACTTACAAATGTAAAATTGTAGAAGCACTGAAGAAATGCTTGTTATTAATAAGAAATGTTATTATTTCAGCATTTTTACCATGTAGCTCCAGATGTTAAAAATGTATGTTGCACATTCTTGATGTTTACACAACTGTCACATAGATCATAAGAATTTAGAGCGATTTGTCTCAGCCTCCTCTGTGCAGTCTCCTGGTTGGTTCCACATATGCTCTATTTCTCCTTAGTGCTACTCTGGCACTTCAGGCAGAAGTAACTTAACCTCTCAAGGCCTCGGTTGTCACAGCTGTAGATGGGGCACAATAACTGTACACACAGGATTGTGCATATTAAATTATAAAATGTATATAAAGAGGTGTACGTGACATTTGCATGTAGGAAGACATTAATGAATGTTGTTTGTTATTAGTACATTATGAATGCCAATATCAATTAATGCCATTGCTTCTGGGTTTGGGGAAGCAACAGAAATAGCCACATAATTGTACTGACTATGTAATGTTCTTTTTCAAGACAGCCTAGGCCTGAAGTGAGGTTGCCAAAGTTATGTTCTTTATAGATGGAATATTTTTCCTCTAGTGAGAGGCAGTTTACATGTAGGCTTGTGGTTATTAATGTTTTTAACTGATGAATTATGTTGGAATTGGTGTATCTCTGCAAAGAATATTTCCAAATGGTCTTAAAGGAATGTCATGTAGCATTTATTAGAGTCATTGCAATAGGGACACCTCCTACCTGCTTTAATTTAGTGACATTACTTCTGGTTAAAAGCCTTAGGTAAGGCCACACACAGTGGCCAGTGATTTGGATAATTAGAAGGAATGGCAGAGGCCTGTCTCTTTACAAGGAAGTTAGCAGTGACATGCAATTAAAGCAAACCTTTGGGGGAAGCCAGGTACCTCTAAGGATTACAGTAGATTGGGTCAAATCAAACAATATTTATAGAATTCTCTCCTTTCACAAAGAATTTCTGCTTGCTTATTTTTAATAAATTATTTCAGAGATAATGATGTTATTTTACATAAGTAGAGCAAGAAGAAAAGTATAACTTAAGCTTTATTTTCTCATAATTTTTTGTACTACACAGGCCAGCTGCAAACAGTTCACCTGATGAAGCATCTGAACCTTACATTATCATGTATGTATTGGTGTGGTGTTTTCTGCTTTAAAAGGTGCTTTCACATCCATTACCTAGTACAATCCCCACAACTGTAAGAGGCAAGGGAAGGAGTTATTATGATGTCCTCTTCAAACACATAAATGGAAGCTGAGCTCTGATAAGGCATTTGTCATAGTCCTTTTATGGTTGAGGCAAGACTAAAAGTTGAGTTTTATGACTCATGGTGTAATGC
This sequence comes from Pan paniscus, assembly GCF_029289425.2. NCBI lineage: Eukaryota > Metazoa > Chordata > Mammalia > Primates > Hominidae > Pan > Pan paniscus. The sequence continues at coordinate 78,288,006 of NC_073262.2, read as the reverse complement.
TCTTTCCAACACATGGAACTGTTTTCTCAAACATAAATGTATGTTCTTACTTTCTGTGCTTTCCAAGAGTACAGTTTTCTTTCTCTCCCTGAGATGCTGGGGTGGTCATGAGTGCCTTGCAGAATAAGCTGAAAGCCCTAGACTTTGTCTTCAGAGAAAAAATGGACATACGCACACACGTAAAAATTTACATTCACCTTCAGGCCGTCTCCTAAAATCTGCCTGCGTAATAGAATAGGGTGTCTGGTAAAATACTAGCCTGGGCTTGACTCCAGCCGGGTGGGGGCACCTGGCGTTCTCAGTAAAGAAGACAAAAGCAGGAGCCAGCATACCATTAATGTTTACTTAGCCCTTACTCAACACTAGGTGCTGCACTGCACACGTCATGTTGGTTCAAACCCCACAACAACTCTTGAAGCTGAGTGTTATTATTGGATTCATTTTATGGATGAGGACACTAAGAACATCTCACCCGAATTCGAAGCCAGATGTCCACTTTCCCCCACTCTGCTACACAGCCTCCCAAAGTGATAACTACGTGTCAGTGCTGAGTTGTTTCTCTGGTCGCTGGCCCATGCCTGTGTGAGGTGGTGTGGCTGGGAAGGTGGAAAGGGTTTTTTTTTTTTTTTTGAAGCTTTTAGCAGTAAGGTTCCTTGGGGAAATTGTGTTCTTGGGGGTGCCAGGTTAGAACTGTTAACGACCGTAGAAATGTGAAGTGTGAAAAGTGTTCAGATACAGGAACAGAAAAGAACAGGGCAGCATCCATTGGGTGGTCCATTTCTCCTGGGACATGTGTTGGACGTTCAGCTGTCATATTAATGTTTATGTATTCCATGCTACATGTTCTCGCTGACTTGGCAAATGATTCACAAAGTTACTGAAATGAATGAAGTAAACTTCTCATGGGTAGACCTGGGGCTGGGGAAAAGGAAAAGGGAAGTCCCTACATTTGGGGTTTCCTGAACCATAAATAATGATTGTGTTGCCATTCCCAGCAATATGCTTCTGTCATTAATTAACTTTTATGGAAAGCTATGGCGTTCATGACTTTGGCCTCTTCCCGCTCTTGATCTATGTGGTGTTATGTGGTGTAGACAGCAGTGCTCACAGGTGGGATTTGTCTGACAGGGGGATTTGAATTAGTCTGATGTAAAGTGCCTGCTAATATATGGCATGCCACTGCATTGGGTGAGTAGGAAGGGAGAAAGCAATGATGATGTTCCCCCCTGTTGCCGCTGATTATTTTTCCAGCACCTATACAAGGAATCAGAATCCTGTTTTTTGTTAGGCTTAATTTTAAGGTCAGATTTTTTTCTGGTGTCGTTGAGAGAGCTGGGCTGCCACTCAGATTCAGCAGCGTGGTGCTGTGTACTTGAGAGAAGGGTCCATAAGGTTGGGAGGAGCGGGAGATACGGGCCCCTCCGCACTCATCAGGCTCAAACATGTTCAAGACCCCAGCAAAAGAAGTCTGAGTGGAGCTTTTTGAGGTGGCCTACACCAGTGTTAACAATGCTGCCAAAAAATTATCTCTCACCATTGACCTAAAGCCCTCCTGCTAGGTTTTCAGAGCAGTGGTTTTTAAAATATTAGCGTACATCAGATCACCCGAAAGGCTTGTTATAGCACAAATTGCTGGTCCCCCTGCTCAGAGTTTCTGATTTCATACGTCTACGGTGGTACCTGAGAATCTGCATTTGTAACAAGGTCCCAGGTGAGGCTGATGGTGCTGTTTCAGGAGCCAAACTTTGAAAACTACTTCCTTAAACTGACTATAAGGGTAGTAGTTAATAATATGGGTTTGGGAGTTAGACAGCTCTGAATTCAAATCCTATTCTGCCGCTGTGAAATTCTAGAAAAGCTGCCAAGCGCAGGCTTCCTCACCTGTAGAAAGGGAATTACAAACGTTTTGTTTGTTCTGTTTTGGTTTGGTTTCGTGAGGACTGAATGAGATAATCTATGTGAAGTGCTTAGCACAGTGCCAGGCACATGGAGGTGACATTACAGATGTGAGCTCATGCTACTGATATATTCTGCCTCTTAGAGCAAGGCCTAAAGTAATGCGGCCCACATGTTAGGGCAAAGACACCAAGCTTAAGGAATCTCTTTAAAGTTAAGAAGTCAGAGAAAATGTAGGAGAGAAGAATCAGTAAAACGAAGACCATGGGACTTCTATTCCTTAAGGCTTTCTGATGTCTTGGGAAATAGAAAAGAAAACAAGCAAAGATATCTGTTTTGTAATAAGCAGTGAGAAAGTCACTCTCCACCAAGAGATGCCTTAGGAAGATGGCATTGAAATGGGAATCCTGAACTGACCATTGGGGCTATTAGTATTTCACATGTAAATTCCAATAAAGTGTCAGATATGCAGAGGTTAGTGGACTTTTTTTCTAAATGGGCTTTATAAGTAAAAGGATAAAGGTTACACAAACCAGGGAGAGCAGCATACAACAGAGGGATGCAGCATTTTGTACAAGTGTGTTAGTCAGGATTCTCCAGAGAAACAGAGCCAAAGAAGATAGATATTTATCTATGTAAATACATAGATAATATATTTTTGGCCCATGTCTTATGCAATTATGGAGGCTGAGAAATCCCACGATCTGTAAGCTGGAGACCCAGGAAGTCTGAAGGTGTCTTTTGAAGTCCTGAGAGCTGGAGAGCTGGAGACTGGTGTAGATTCCAGTCTCGGTCTCAGAGCCTGAGGACCAGGAGTGCTGAAGGCAGAAGATTGACATTCAGCTCAAGCAGTCAGAAAGCAAATTTAACTTTCCTCTGCCTTTTTGTTCTATTCACTCACTCAACAGATTGGATGAGTCCTGACTACAATGGGGAGGGAAATTTGCTTTCCTCAGTCTACCAATTCAATCTGATCTCTTCCAGAAACGCCCTTCCAGGCATACCCAGAAATAAGTTTAACCAGCTATCTGGGCATCCTTTGGCCCAGTCAAGTTAACACATAAAATTAACCGTCACAACATGAGACATATATTTACAAAGATACTGTGTGCTGGGGCCAGTTATGAAGCAAGTAATGTTTATCATCCTGGAGCCAACCCACAACTGTCTTCATCTTATTTCTGGATTTTGATGGGCACTTTGCTCAGTGGAGTGAATTGTAACTTTCTATCTCCTCAAGCTCTACCCCACTGGCAAAATAATTACCGAGAAAATATTTACAAAAATTAATTGCTAGCTAGTGTAAATTATATCTTAAACTATGACTACTCCCTAGGATAGCATTTTCCAAACTGTGTTTCCAGGGACTATGAATAGGTAATGGGTAGAACAGGCATTCTTGATGAAACACACAAATGTTCTTGTCAAGAACACCCAAGGATCTCAGAAGTCCTGAAGTTTTTTTAAAAACTCTGCTTAATTTTGATTAACTCAGTGGTGATTTTCCCTTTTTAAAAATTGTATCTGTATTTTAAAATTTTTTCTATAATGAGTTAGTATTACTTTTAAAAGAAAATATAGATCAGATTTCATTAGAATAAAAAAGAATATAATTTAGGCCACCAAATGTAGCTTCTAGCTTTCTTTAATCTCCACCCTATTCTTCCTTTACTTCTGTGGGGGAACCAAGGACAGCATGATGTCAGATTCTAAAATAACAAATGCTTCATAAAATTTCCTTTTTGAAAAGATAACTGAATTAGGATAGTTTGTATAACCATTGAATGATTCAGATGCTTGCCCTTTTGGGAATCCCCTTCATCCCAGTTAAAGGAATGAAGCAACAAGCCATCTGTGCAATTAACTGCTCAACCTAATTACTCTAAAGAAGTGAGTCAGTCAAATCCTGGGACATTCAAAACTTCCAGTGGACAGGGGTGCCACAGAATCTGGGAACCACATTCAACTTTTCTAAGCTTGAGCTTAGACAGCTGGTCAGAGATGTTATGGCTACATTTGTAGGCAACAACTCAGGGAACTGGCTTTTCCTGAGAAAGGAGATTTTCTCCCCAGATTGCTTTCAGAACAAACCGCAAAGGGATAACCCCACATTCTTTGAAAATCTTTATTCCTGAGAAGTGTTTAAAAATTTTCAAGTGGGGCATGGTGTGATCTATAGGCTATTCTTCGCGAGGAGGGAGCGTTTGGTGTGTCTGAAATCTTGAGGATAATCAAGGACCCAACACTCTTAGGTGAAATGCCTTTGGAGAGAAACTGAAGTCTGCTACAATTAGATTAGAAAGAAACACATGTTTGACATTCTAGAAAGCAAATTTAGGCTGTTGAATCCAACAGTGTGGGACAATGTTTCCCATTGGCAATGAATAGGCTAAATGATTCTTGTCTCTCTTTGGTGGAAGTGAAATAGAATACTAATTGAGCAAGTATCACTCAGATAAGCAAAGTAAATTGGACTTCAGTCTCTAGTGGGTTTTGAGGTTATGACCACACTTTGAGCTCCTGGAGGGGTGTCACTCCAGGTAACAATAGGCCATTTGGGCTTTCCTGAACGGGGACCTTCAGGCAGAATAAATTCAAACTTAAGAAAAGTCGGGCAGAGGAGATACTGTGCTGACCTGCCCAGAACACTGACGATTTAATGACAAGAACTGGCAAGTGTAATTTTGGTTAAAATGTAATTTCTTACTGGAAAAAAATGGCTTTTGTCTTAAACAATTTGGAAATTTAATGAAAAATTCAATATTCTTCATTCTTAAGTAGTCTGCCCTTCAGTATAAAACGGCCAAATATCCCCTACCAAAAAGAACAAGGAGATAGAGGAAAATGAGAGCTGGGCAAGGACCACACTGTCACGAATGGTACACTGAGCACCACTGCAGTGCCCATCCTATGCACCTGGCCAACAGCAATGGTGGAACCTAGTACCCAGCAAAGTGCATGCTGAGCTTTCTTCTGCCTCATGGTACCAGAAGCAAGTTTCAGTGACGCGTGTTCCCTCTCATTCCTTGGGACAAATTGTCCTAGTGAGAGAAAGCTCTAATACTCATGCACAAGACATTCCATGACAGTAACGATAACACTTACTCACATTTACATTTATATGTCTGGTCGTTTCTCAATCTGTTTCTCAGAAAGCAAACTCAAATACCGGACTGTCTGGTTTAAAACCAGACACATGGCAACCCTATTTACTAAAACTTTACTGCTGGGCACTGTGCTATTTGCTTTCACATATATTGTGTCTTATTCAATCCTTGTAATGGTTCTGTGAGTAAAGTAGGATTCCTATTTTACAGATGAGGAAGCTAAAGCTCAGAGAGGTTAAGTAGTGTGCTTACAGTCACCCAGATAGTTATTGGATATGGTACTGTGACCCTAGAATGTTTGACCTTACATTTCTTTATTTTTCTTTGATATTTGATGCATTGAAATGATTCAAGATTTCTTGAAATCTGTCATCAAGTTTTTCCTTGGTTGAAGTTTGGATATGGAACACTTCAAAACATAATAGCACCCTTGGGATCTCAGAAAGTATGCTGTCTATGAAGTATTAGGAAAAGATTCGAAGAGTGGCATCAATAATCAACTGTTAATAAATTTGAAAGAGCCACATTTTGAAAAAAAACAAAAAGAAATTCCACCAACAAGACCATGAAAGGCTGAAAGAGTTACAGGCTTTGACAATGAATGGTATCCCCATGCCTTGGTCAGGAGCCATCTCAGAGTCTCATCTTAGTAAGTTGCAAAATCTGCCCAATTGCTGTCACCTATTGGCTACTGGATACCTAGTTTGATTAGATTTTCAGGCTCTTTATTGTTTCCTTTTAAAACTTTCAAATGATTTTGTGCAATGAATGGAACCAGATGGAAATACACTGATACCTCTTTCATCTTCCTAAGCAAATGCCCAGGGAAATCATGTGACAGTTTTCCAATTGCAGATTTTTCCAATGGTATGAATCTTTTAGGCCAGGATTCCTGGAGGTGTGAACCGATTTTTTCCCAAGAGACTTTTCACTGTCCTTTGCACTGACAAATTGGAGCTTCCTGTGAAGGTAGCATTTCACAACAAAACTTCAAGAACTATCAGCTGTATTACTGATACAAACTTGACTAATTCGTCTCTGTTTCAATCTTGGGCAACAAAAAGTACTTCTGAAATAATGTTGTCTTAAAAAGTGTCTTTATTCATTTTAGAGTTGACTTATGGTTGCATGTATAGCCATTTCTACTTTCAATTTAGCCAGAGGCATTTTTTCTTGAACTTCTGAAGATGATACAACTCCTAGATTTTACTGTCGTAGTGCCAGGTTGTGGGAACTCTTCCTTGACTTCACTTTAATAGGTGTGAAGAGTACATGACTGTTCTGCTTTTGAATTTGCATTTGGACTGTTGAATTTGTACGCAGAGCACCGATGAAATTCTTGGCAGCATGAGCAGTTGGTTTATCCACGATGATATGCAGGCTTTCTGGGGATGAGTATTTCCTTTTAGTAAGAGCAGACAGCCCGTCTATTAGAAGCTGCCCCCTAGTTTCTGAGGCACATGGAGCTAGACTAGGGTATTTTACTGGGTCATTAGAAATGTGACATTTGGATTGGCCAACAGGCTCAGAAATTCCCCAAATTGTAGGGTTGAGAAAAGGGTGCAGTTCTTGGTAGTGTAATACCCTCATCAGTCTGTGGATTCTTTTTATGAAATTTAAGTTCCTTAACAATAATTGATAGAGCAGATAAGCCCTTTTGCAAACAATCTGATGTGTTATCAAATACCCTCATCTTAAATGAAACAAGAATAGTGAGAGGCTTTAGAAGAACATATGTTGTGCCTCACAGATGTTCAGGGACACAGCTGGAATGTGTTTAGGGTAACTTTATCTTATGTGCTTCAGAATACTAGAAGCCTCTCAGCATGTGTAAATGGTGAGGACTCTTTTATTCACAAGAATAGAAATCCACCTCAAATAAACAAGAGCAACAAAGGAAACTTGCTGGGGTGTAGATCAGGGGAAGCCTAAGGCTGGAACTGTCTTTGTAGGCTACAACAATCCAAATGATGTTGTTGGCTTTTTCTGTCTTTTACTTGCTCTTGCTTTTCTCCTTCAGCCCAAGGGCTTCCTTCTTTCATGTAGACAGCTTTAGAATTACATCATCCAGTTTAACAGTCCCATGAAGAACTAAAAAAAGCTTCATTCTCTCAGAGTCTTACATAAAATCTAAAAGGACTTCAATTTGTCCAGGAGTGTTATATGCTAAACACAAGCTCACCATTTCAATAAATGTTTAAGACACTGGTTCAGGCCGTATGAAGAAATTGAAAAATATCCTTGATCTCCAACAAGAATGTAGAAGGTGTAGGACATGAACAAATATGTAATTTGAGGCAGCAGGTGATATATAGAGAAGAGACAACTAAAACAATGATGGAAATCAGACAAGTCAGCTGAATGTGACGCAAGCACTTTTTTTTTTCTTTTTTTTTCTTTTTTTTTTTGACGGAGTCTTGCTCTGTCACCAGGCTGGAGTACAGTGCTGCAATGTCGGCTCACTGCAACCTCCGCCTCCTGGGTTCAAGCAATTCTCCCGCCTCAGCCTCCTGAGTAGCTGGGACTACAGGCACGCACCACCACGCCCAGATAATTTTTTGTATTTTAGTAGAGATGGGGTTTCACCATGTTGGTCAGGCTGGTCTTGAACTCCCGACCTCAGGTGATCCACCCGCCTTGGCCTCCCAAAGTGCTGGGTTTACAGGCGTGAGCCACTGCGCCCGGTCCCGCAAGCGTTTTCATGAAGAAAAATATTTCATGTTTTTTGAAGAGTAGCTTCTATTTAAGTGATGGAGAAGGAGGAGCAAGGGGAGAGTCATTCCAGGAAGAAGCCATGGTATAAAGATTGGCAAAGAAGCAGGAAAAAGGGAAGAGTTAGGAGCTTGTTTTGAATAAAATATAGATTTTATTTTAAAAAGAATTCTGAGCTAAAGTTAGTCAGAAATGTTGATATTAGATCATAGAAGGCTGTAAGTTTTCAGCTTTAACCTAAATTATTTCCACTTTTCCCAGAAAGCTTTATAGAGTCAGTGAAGATTTTAGAGCAAGCAGAGGCAGGATCAAGTAATTCGTCAGAGTTTTGATGGCAGTGATAAGGAGGAAGGACTGGATAGAGAATCTACTTAACACAATTTCAAGAAATGAAACCTAACCATAGATAAATGGGGGACAGCAGGGCATCCTGAATGTGTGACTAGAAGGAATGAGATTGCTTTTTTTTTTTTTTTTAGTCATTCTCACTGTGTCCCCAGGCTGGAGTTCAGTGGCACAATCTTGGCTCACTACAGCCTCCACCCCCAGGTTCAAGCGATTCTCCTGCCTCAGCCTCCCTAGTAGCTGGGGCTACAGGCATGCACCACAACATCCAGCTAATTTTTTGTATTTTTAATGGAGATGGGGTTCGCCATCTTTGCCAGGCTGGTTTCAAACTCCTGACCTCAAGTGATCCACCCCTTTCAGCCTCCCAAAGTGCTGGGATTACAGGTGCAAGCCACCACGCCGGGCCAAGATTGCTTTTTTTAAAGTAAAGCTCTAAGTCTCTTACACAGGGTTTTGGATGATGGCTACAGATTGGAAGCCAATATCAAACTTTATGTGTATCACATGGCTCTGTCTTGTTTTCTATGCTCAGATCTATGTATTTTAACCAACAGCTGGACATTTCCTTGTATGTCCCATCACCACCTCACACTCAGTACCTCCTCTCGTCTCCTCTTTTTGTGAAGGCATCACTAGCAATTTAGGCATGGTCATTCCTAGGAATAGATACCAACTTGGGTGAATCACAATAACTTCCTCTAACTCTAGCATTTTTATGTGGGTAGAAATCAAGTTAAAATGACCATGGAGGACAAACTGGGAGGGGAGACGAGGCACACAAATGTCATCTGCAGCCTTAGGTCCTGGATTCAGAGGCATAGGGCAGCCCACCCTCTGTGTAGGCCATGTGAGCCAGGTGGAATGAGCTAAAAGTGCCAATGCGGACAATCAGCAGACAGGAGCCCCAAATCTTTTGAGCGGTGGCTGGGTGGAGACTCTTCTTTCACCTCTAGTAGCCGAGACATGTCCAAACACAAGCCCCCATCTTGTAACTTAGAAGCCTCCACTAGGCTTCATCTGTGTCCATGTGTATTAATTTAAATACAGGTCAGCTGCTATAACCAAGACCCCAAAACAATAGTGACTCAAATCAGATAGAGTTTTATTTTTCTCAGGTAGTAATAGAAACATAAGCAGCCCAGGGCTGGTGTGGTGCCTCACAGTATCAGCCATTTAAGATCCTTAACACACTATATCTCATGGTCTCAGTGTGTCCATGGTCCCACCAGCAGGAAGAAGAGGCGCCCTCTAAGGGTGCAATCTGAAAGTTGTACACACTGCTTCCTCTCACATCCCATTGGTTAATACTTGGACAAATGCTACACAGAGCTAGAAATGCTACAGCTGTGTGTTCAGCTCATAACATAGCTGACATGTACATAGCGCTCCCTGGGAACCAAGCACTATTCTAAGAGCTTTATACAAACTGACTTACAACAATTCTATGAGGTAAGCACAGTTGTTATTCCCACTTTTCAGGTGGGGTAACTGAGGCACAGAGAGGTAGAATACCTCAGCAAGGTCATCAGATAGTAATTGATGGTGGTGAAATTCAGACCCTCACAGGCTGAATCCGAAATATGTGATCTTGACCATTCTGCAATGCTGCCTCTAAAATCCAGGGTTTGGTTACTAAAGGAAGAGAGGGAGAATGAAAACTGGAGGACAACAGTTATCACTACTATTGCACTCCAGCATCCACATTTGTCACCCACAGCGATGGCTCCAAGCTTTGGGATTCTCTCCCTTGTCCCTCTATTCCTTCTAGTTTTCCAGCACACTCCTATTCACAACTGCCTACAGCCCCTGCCTCACATCCCTGCAGAAATGGCTGCCATGGTAACTTCTGGTCTAACCTACTGGCTTCCAACTTTTCCACACCCCAGCCTCCCAGATACCTCTTGACCAAAAGAATCTGCCCCAAATACCACTTTTGTTCTGCCATGCCCCTCTTTAGAAATCCCCAGAGGAGAAGCACCTCTTAATTGGATCAATTTCCTTCTAAGCCTGGCTTTCAGGGCTCTTCATCATTTGGTTCCAAACATGTATTTCAAACTTACAGATCTCTCCTCAGGGCCATACGAAACTCTCTACACCTTTCAGATTGATCTAATTATGCCATGTGTACTCCTGAAACTCAGCTGTCTGGATAGAAAAGGAAGAGTCATCTATATATTGACACAGGCATTTTGCTTAAGTCATTGACCACTGAGAAGGGCCAAGCCTTGCCCCTGTTTGCTTGTCTGAAGTCTACCCACTCCAGCTTGGTCCTGTCTGCCTATGGGGTAACTCAGAGTTCTGCACCGCTCGCACTGAATGAATATGCACTCAGTGACTCGCCTTCCAACATAGCGGTGCTCACTCCTCCCCCTGTCCTCACTGCTATTCCCCCTGCCTGGTCAATGGTGTTGGCCGTCTTTCTGTGTATGTCACCTTGCATCTCATGGAGACAGAGGCCAAGTTTTATCCTATTGTGACCCCCCACTGCACTGAGACACTCAATATACTTCGTTGATTGACTGATAATTTGTACTAAGTGGCTTCTTTAGTCACCCTTGAGAATCCCTATAAGTAACATAACTTGAAAAACAATTGTCCAGCTAGTGGACAATTATGCTACATTAGCAGGCAGGATTGCCTAATGTTAAAAGTAAGAAACTAAGAATCTTTACCCTTTTTCTCTGCTGTGGATGTGCATTGTCCATTTCAGATCAGTCAGAGAATGTAGTTACAGTTTTAGAAGAATATTTGATCCTCAGAAGGACACCTTCCTGTATTTTGTATAAACAAAAGTATTCAATATCTCCTCAATTACTTGCAGATATCTTTGAGTTCAAATTGAACACTAGCTATCACTTCTCAAGCATCAGCTTTAACATACAGGGAAGGAAGCCAATGGGCATGAATGGAAGAGCTTGATTTCAGAAAGGATGGGATTATGTGCTTCTGGAATGAAGGAGGAGGAATGTGCTTTTTAAAGGGAAACCTTTCAGAACCCTTGTTTGTGTGCTTGGCTCCAGAGTAAGAGGGAAGAGGTGGTGACAAGAATATATTTTAAAGCCAGGGCGTTGTTAGCTTGTCTTAGACTTCTGAGCTCTTAGAGTGTTTGTTCAGGAGGTGGTTTCCAAGGTTTTACAACTTTGCTAAAAACATTTGGTCTCCTCTTTAGATCTATTCGGCTGATATCATTTTTAGTGACTTCCGAGGCAGTATTGTTGCTAAGAATTGATACAGCAATGAATCTTTACTAGTGCCCATCAAAACTGGACTTTTGTATCTCACATTTTACTCTGGGCTTTTTTTTTTTTTTTTTTTTTTTTGTCTTTTTTAGAAATTCCCTGGAAACCGGCTTTGTCTTGTCAATTGAATAACAAGCATGGAATTTATATAATCACTACCTTGTCACAGTACAACTGATTTGCATCTTCTGGTTAAATGCAAATTGTCCATCCTTCAGTTCAATGACATTTGCCTCTCTTTAAAGGAACAGCACTAAAGCGACTTGTAGACATGACTGTTTGTTTAGCTTGGTTTCTCTCTTTGATCTCATGTTAACATACCTTAATGGCAGGTAATGATTGATAATAGAGTATTGTAAAGTTCAGGTAATAAATACTGCTTAACTCATAATAATGCTGAATAATGTACTTTTTATGACTTGGTTTGATGGAAAATTTCCTTGTCAGCTTGGTCTAATTGTCCAAACAAAACCACCCATTACTTGAAGAAATACATGTCCACCCTAGACACATTAATTAGGGTCATGGCTGGGCTGCAAGAAGGAATATAGTAACACTTTAGTTACTTAAATGTAATCTTTGGACAATCTTACTAATGCCAAACTCAGATTTAATGAGGAACTCTTGTTTACACTTGCCCTTTGAGGCTCGTGGGCCTAGGTTGAAACCTCTGGTGATGGCTGTAGCCACATGTACACACACTGCTGTCTTTTCTTTGAGGTTACCAGAAATCATCAATTCTAGTGGTTTGAACATTGAAAGTCACAACGGGAAGTTATCTTTATCTTGGCACAGGGGGTGAGGAGATTTCTATGAAGAGAAAAAGGAATATCTTTTTAATTGTTTATGACTGGATATCTGAAAACAGTAAGCATCAGCTAGTATTGAGTTTAGAGTAAAAAGGGGATTTGGTATCTTGGCAGTGACAAGCTCAGGTGCTGTACATTAAAGTATTTAGCCAAGTCCTACTTGCCCAAGTATGGAATTTCCACAATGTTTCATTATCTTGGAAGTCCCAGGAATATTCCAGAGAATACAGTACAATAGAAACCCAGGAATCCCATTTACAATAGCAATAAAATAAAATAAAATAAAATACTTAAGAACAAATTTAACCAAGAAGGTGAAAGATCTATACACTGAAAACTATAATATACTGATACAAGAAACTGAAGAAGACACAAATAAATAGATTTTCCATGTTTATTGATTGGAAGAATTAATATTGTTAAAATGTCCATACTACCCAAAGCAATCCATAAAGTCAGTGCAATCCCTATTAAAATTCAAATGACCATTTTTTTGTAGAAATAGAGAAAATGATACTAAAAGTCTTATGGAACCACAAAAGATCTCAAATAGCCAAAGGAATCTTTCAGCAAAAAGAACAAAGCTGGAGACATCTCAAAATTTGCTACAAAACTATAATAATCAAAACAGGATGATACTGGCAAAAAACAGACATAGAGACCAATGGAACAGAATAGAGAATCTAGAAATAAATCTACACAACAACAGTCAACTACAAGCAACTTTGACAAAGGTGACAAGAACAAATTATGAGGAAAGGATAACACCTTCAATAAATGGTGTTGGGAAAATTGGATACCACATGCAAAAGAATAAAATAGGACCCTTATCTCACCCCATAAGAAACACAAACTTAAAATGGATTAAAGACTTAAAGTTAAGACCTGAAACTGTAAAACTACTAGAAGAAAATATAGGGAAAGTCTCCATGACATTGGTCTGGGCAATAATTTTTCGGTTGTGACCACAAAAGCATAGGCACCAAAAGCAAAAATAGACAAATAGGATTGCATCGAACTAAAAAGCTTCTGCACTGCCAAAGAAACAATCAACAGAGTGAGGAGACATCCTATGGAATGGGAGAAAATATTTACAAACCATACATCTGATAAGGGACTAATATCAAAAATATATATGGAACTTGAACAACTCAATAACAAGAAAACAAATAGCCCAATTTTAAAAATGGGCAAAGGATCTGAATAGACTTTTCTCAAAAGAAGACATAACAATGATCAATAGGTAAATGAAAAATGTTCAACATTACTAATCATCAGGGAAATGCAAATTACAGCAATGAGATATCACCTCACACCTGTTAGAATGGCTTCTATCAAAAAGATGAAATGTAAGTGCTGGCAAGGATGTGGAGAAGAGGGAACCCTCATATATTGTTTCTGGGAATGTACATTAGTATAGTCACTATGGAAAACAGTATGGAGTGATATGGTTTGGCTATGTCCCCATCCAAATCTCATCTTGAATTATAGCTCCCATAATCCCCACATGTCATGAGAGGGACCTGTTGGGAGGTAATTGAATCATGGGGGCAGGTTTTTCCCATGCGGTTCTCATGATAGTGAATAAGTCTCACGAGATCTGTTGGTTTTATCCAGGGCAGTTCTCCTGCACACACTTTCTTGCGGGCCACCAAGTAAGATGTGCCTTTACTCCTCCTTTGCCTTCCACCATAATTATGAGGCCTCCCTAGCCATGTGAAACTGTGAGTGCATTAAACTTCTTTTTCTTTATGAATTACCTAGTCTTGGGTATTTCTTCACAGCACTATGAAAATGGACTAATACAGGAGGTTCCCCCCCAAATTAAGAATAACTACCATATGATCCAAAAATTTCATTTCTGAATATGTATCCAAAGGAAATGAAATCAGTATGTCGAAGATACATCTGCATTCATTTCATTTGAAATGTTCATTTTAGCATTGTTTATAGTAGTCCAGATATGGAAGCAACCTAACTGTTCAAAAGTGAATGACTGGATAAGGAAACTGTGGTATATATGCATGACGGAATACTTTTCAGCCTTTATAAAGAAGGAAATCTTGCTGGGTGAGGTGTTCCCACCTGTGACTCCAGTTATTTGGGAGGCTGAGGTGAAAGGATTGCTTGAGACCAGGCATTGGAGTCTGCAGTGAGCTATGATGGCACCACTGCACACCAGCCTGGATGACAGAGCAAGATCCCATCTCTAAAAATAATTTTGTAGAGAATAAAGAATTCCTTTTATTTGCAAGAACATGTATGAACCTGGAAGGCATTATGCTAAGTGAAATCAGCCAGGCACAGAAAGAAAAATACTGCATGATCACATTTACATGTGGAATCCAAAAATGTCAACCACTTAGTAGTAGAGAGTAGAATGGTGTTTACCGGGGTCTGGAGTGAGTATGGTTGGACAGATGCTGGTCAAAGGGTACAAAGTTTCAGTTGGACAAAAGAAATAAGTTTTGGAGATCTATTCTGTAGCATGGTAACTATAGTTAATAATAATGCCTTGTATACTTAAAAATTGCTAAAAGTAGATTTTAAATATCCTCAACACAAAAAAAATGGTAAGAAGGTGAGGTGATAAGTATGTTAATTAGCTTGATTTAATCATTCTAAAATGTCTACACATATCAAAAATCACATTGTGTACCCCATAAATATATAAAATTTGAAAAGAAAAAATAAAATAAAAGAGATATTTGCTGCCTCTCCCTCTCCCCACGGTCTCCCTCTCCCCACGGTCTCCCTCGCCCCACGGTCTCCCTCTCCCTCTCTTTCCACGGTCTCCCTCTGATGCCAAGCCGAAGCTGGACTGTACTGCTGCCATTTCGGCTCACTGCAACCTCCCTGCCTGATTCTCCTGCCTCAGCCTGCCGAGTGCCTGCGATTGCAGGCGCGCGCCGCCACGCCTGACTGGTTTTGGTATTTTTTTGGTGGAGACGGGGTTTTGCTGTGTTGGACGGGCTGGTCTCCAGCTCCTAACCGCGAGTGATCCGCCAGCCTTGGCCTCCCGAGGTGCCGGGATTGCAGACGGAGTCTCGTTCACTCAGTGCTCAATGGTGCCCAGGCTGGAGTGCAGTGGCGTGATCTCGGCTTGCTACAACCTCTACCTCCCAGCCGCCTGCCTTGGCCTCCCAAAGTACCGAGATTGCAGCCTCTGCCCGGCCGCCACCCCGTCTGGGAAGTGAGAAGCGTCTCTGCCCGGCCGCCATCCCATCTAGGAAGTGAGGAGGGCCTCTTCCCGGCCGCCATCCCATCTAGGAAGTGAGGAGCATCTCTGCCCGGTCACCCATCGTCTGAGATATGGGGAGCGCCTCTGCCCCGCCGCCCCGTCTGGGATGTGAGGAGCGCCTCTGCCCGGCCGCAACCCCGTCTGGGAGGTGAGGAGCGTCTCTGCCCGGCTGCCCCGTCTGAGAAGTGAGGAGCCCCTCCCCCCAGCAGCCACCCCGTCTGAGAAGTGAGGAGCCCCTCCGCCCGGCAGCCGCCCCGTCTGGGAAGTGAGGAGCGTCTCCGCCCGGCAGCCGCCCCGTCCGGGAGGGAGGTGGGGGGGTCAGCCCCCCGCCCGGCCAGCCGCCCCGTCCGGGAGGTGAGGGGTGCCTCTGCCCGGCCGCCCCTACTGGGAAGTGAGGAGCCCCTCTGCCCGGCCAGCCGCCCCGTCTGGGAGGGAGGTGGGGGGGTCAGCCCCCCGCCAGGCCAGCCGCCCTGTCTGGGAGGTGAGGGGCACCTCTGCCCAGCCGCCCCTACTGGGAAGTGAGGAGCCCCTCTGCCCGGCCACCACCCCGTCTGGGAGGTGTACCCAACAGCTCATTGAGAATGGGCCATGACAACAATGGCGGTTTTGTGGAATAGAAAGGGGGGAAAGGTGGGGAAAAGATTGAGAAATCAGATGGTTGCCGTGTCTGTGTAGAAAGAAGTAGACATGGGAGACTTTTCATTTTGGTCTGTACTAAGAAAAATTCTTCTGCCTTGGGATCCTGTTGATCTGTGACCTTACCCCCAACCCTGTGCTCTCTGAAACATGTGCTGTATCCACTCAGGATTAAATGGATTAAGGGCGGTGCAAGATGTGCTTTGTTAAACAGATGCTTGAAGGCAGCATGCTCATTAAGAGTCATCACCACTCCCTAATCTCAAGTACCCAGGGACACAAACACTGCGGAAGGCAGCAGGGTCCTCTGCCTAGGAAAACCAGAGACCTTTGTTCACTTGTTTATCTGCTGACCTTCCCTCCACTATTGTCCTATGACCCTGCCAAATCCCCCTCTGCGAGAAACACCCAAGAATGATCAATTAAAAAAAAAAAAAAAAGAGATATTTGCTGGCCAGTTTGGGGGAAAAAAGACAAAGAACTTCAGGAGATGGCCATGTGGGCTTTTAACAAAATGACCAATATAAAATCCAAGATTTAATCAGGTCTTTGAGAAAAGGCGCTTGATTTTAAAGTTTGGAAATGAATCCATTCATGATTCCAAAGAATAACAGTTACCAGACTCAATTCAGGAGCTAGTTTCCTACATATTATAAAAAAAGAGCATGTGTTTAATCTTTCAGATTTGAGCCAAATTGTCATCTTGTTGAAGATAGGTTTGTATCTCATTTAATACCCACATTTTTAAGGAAACTCACAAGAAACTCACAATGGGAAAAATTCATTTCCATATTGTTGTAATCACATCATTTTCTTTCCTGACAAATCTCAATAAAGGACTTGTTCTTCAGCTGTCACACACTGATAGTTTTCACTGTCATTAGGTACCCAGAATGGCTCAATTTGATGAGTAATATTGTCCACCTCACACATATTACTTGCTGCCTACCATGAGTCTTAATTTTTTTAAGAGTAGGCTATTTCTTATTGGCTTTAAAACAAAATCTGTTTCTCCTTAACAATTTTGCCCTTTTATCCTGATGATTCACTTCATGTTTTACTTTAGTCTGTTTGGACTGAAATTTTTGGAAGACTACAAAATAAAAAATGCCATTTTTAGAACTTTGGTCTACAGATTTATGCAAAGATTGGGGTCTTGATGGGTGTATTTGTCTGTTCTCACATTGCTATAAAGAAATACCTGAGGCTGGGTAATTTATAAAGAAAAGAGGTTTAATTGGCTTATGATACTGCAGGGTGTATAGGAAGCATGATGCTGGCATCTGCTCAGCTCCTGGGGAGACCTCAGGAAATTTACAATCATGGCAGAAGGCAAAGGGGGTGCCAGAGGTGAAGGGGGAGCAGGCTCCTCACATGGCCAGAGTAAGAGCAAGAGAGACCTCAAAAGTGGAGGTGCCACACACTTTTAAACAACCAGATCTCACAAGAATTCACTCACTATCACAAGAACAGCACCAAGAGGAGAGTGCTAAGCCATTCATGAGAAAGCCACCCCCATGATCCAGTCACCTCCCATCAGACCCCACATCCAACACTGGGGATTACAATTCTGTATGAGATTTGGGTGGGGGGACACAGATCCAAACTATATCAATGGGATTAATTTGCTTGCTTCTTTTCATTTAAAACATAACTACTTTTTTTCATTGTTCAACATGTAAATGCATGCCTAAAAAGCTCACAGCAGTTAACATGCCTTGAACTTCAGAAAATAATCCAAGAACTGCATGCACCAAATAATAGGCACATTACAAATGTCACTGCCAATCAACTGCTTTCTCTTTCCTGATGGAGGCATGCTGATGTTTGGTGGGGCTCCCCAATTGACATTTGTCTCATAAGTTTTTAAGTCAAACTAATGCAAGAGGAATGGCCACTTGACCACTATATACCTGGATTATATTTATCTTTTCTAACTTTTGATTAACTTAAATAAAAATTAAGTCTTTGGAATCCTTATTTATATAATCTATTTCAAAAGGCATTCATTTCAGCTGTATATTAATATCCTTAAATAGACATATTTAAACAACATACAGACTGTTATCACAGGTGTTCTCAACCTCAACCCTGGCTGTACGGTAGAATCACCAGTGATGATATTTTTTAAATATTGAGATCCCAGGCCCACCTGAAAAAAGTAAATTAGAATCTCAGATGTGGGGCTCTGATTTTATACAGGTATGTTTTCAAACCTCCCCAGGTGGTTCTAACATGTAGATCAGGGGTTTAAAACCCTGGATTGGGAGCAATGTTTTCAAAATCACCATCCGAGAGAACCCCCATGCAGAGTGACCTCGAGTACTTGTTAAATTACTATTGAATGCCTAGATTGGAAATAGTGAGATCTGTAAGTTACAACACTTGCCCTTAGGGATCTCACAGAATAATAAGGTAAACTACCAAAAAGTCATTACTACAATGCACTATAGGAAATGGTGTAATCGTAATAAAAGCAAGGATTGATGAGGATGAATGGATGCTAAAGCCC
Organism: Pan paniscus; assembly: GCF_029289425.2. NCBI lineage: Eukaryota > Metazoa > Chordata > Mammalia > Primates > Hominidae > Pan > Pan paniscus. Next base: position 78,269,506 of record NC_073262.2, on the reverse strand, counting down.
AAGCTCTACCTAGTTCCCAAAGCCTCTGGGCAGAGAGAGATGCAGGGCTAAAAGTCTTAAGTTAATGTCATCTTAAGGTGAATTGTATCCTTCCAAACTTATCCTGGTTTTTGTTTTTTTCATACTTTGGTCTAAATCACCCCTCCTTGTCATGGTCTCGTCCATATCTAGATTCTTTATTCCCTTATTATCAATCTCTAATCATGTTAATTCTCTATATCAGTTTATTTAGCTTACTTCTAAAATAAATACTCTTGCAGTACTGCCCTGGGATTCTGGCAGCTGGCACAAATCAAAAATTGTGAGTTTTGTGCCACTGGAATGTCTAAACTATATTTTAATTCTTATGTGGTCCCACTGAAATGTCAATAGGTTATTAATATTCACAAAATTTTGGTTTGCTGTAACTTCTCTTACAAAAAACAATGTGGTAATGCTAAGTCAAATAAGCCAATGCAGAAAGACATGATTACATGATCTTACATGTGGAATCTAGAAAAGCCAAAATCATAGAAATAGAGTAAAATGGTGGCTGCCAGGGGCTGCAGGGTGGGGGAAATGGGGAGACATTGATCAAAGAGTACAAACTTTCAGTTATAACATGACCAAGTTCTATGGAGCTAATGGACAGCATGAGTAGTGATGGAGGTGTTAACTAATTTGATTGTGACAATTATTACACATATATCAAATCATCACATTGTACTCTTTGAACATATGCGATTTTTACTTGTCAATTAAATATTTAAAATTTAAAAATAGTTAAAAATAATAATGTGGCATGTAGTATGTAATAGTTTTTATTCTTTTAAGACTGTTTCCCAAGCTGTGTTCCAAGGAGAAGTTCCAGAAGATGTTAGTAGATATTGTACTAAAAAATAATTCTATGGTTCAGTAAGTTTGTATATAAAGGAATAAATAGGCTACTTTACTCGAAACATTCTCAGAGCCTTTAGTATGCCAACAAACATTGTGAATTTTTTGGAGCACATTGGATGCAGTGGCTCTCAAACCTATGAAAATGAGTTTTGTTGTGTTGTTGTTGTTGTTTATATATATATACATATACATGTATATATACGTGTATATATATGTATATATATACACATATATATATACATATATATACACGTATATATACATGTATATATATGTATATATATACATATATATATACATGTATCATCAAGAGCTGAGTGATGGTTTACCATGTCCTCTTTCTCCCGTGCCCTGAGATTGGCAACATGTCAGAGGCTGTTCGGCCACTCGGGTCCTGGATATGATGACGTGAAGCACAGCTGCCACTAACCTATCACAGATATGAGACACCAGTGGAAAATAGAGCTCTGTGATCGGAAGCCACTGAGATTTGGGGACATTTGTTACTGCAGCATAACCGAACTCAGTGATTCTCAAAGTGCAATTCCGAAACCATTAGCATCAGCATCACTAGGGAATTGGTTAGAATGCAAATGCTCAGCCTCAACCTGAACTTACTGAATTAGAAACATGAGCAGCACCCAGCAATCAGCGGTTTAACAAGTCCTTCCTTCTTAAACCAAGAGAGATTCTAAATTGGGCTAAGTGTGACAGCCAGTGCTCTGGCCTATTTAGACAGATACAGGGGGGACTGACTATCTCTATCACACATGAAGGCAAAAACAGGGAAAAGGGGTTGCCATCTGTTCCTCCAGAGAGGAGAGAGAGAAGCAGCAGATTCAGTGACTACAACAGGGGAAGTGGCATCTTCCTGTCATTTGGTGTGACCTTAGCCCTAAAGGAAGAGACCACAGCTACAGAAGTTGTGAATCACAACTCTTCATTCCAGTGAGAAATTCAGTTATTGCAAGAAGAGAAACGGTTACTCCCATAGGCTTGAAGCTGCAGGAGTGGAGCCATACCTTAGAAATCTATGTCTTACTTCTTTGACCTTATGGCACCCTATTGTTATAGCTGGAGTGCACACAAAGCACTAAAACAACATATCTTGAACATGAAAGTAACTTGCCCTATTAAATAGCCTATATCTGACTTTTTCCAGACAATACCACCTCAAGACAGTTGAGACACCCTAGGTTGTTCCAAAACATGGCTGACATGTGGGTCAATGTACAGTGTCTGCATCCTGCTGAGAGCAGGATCTGAGGCTGGCCCCAGAAATTGCCAGGCTGTGGCTCTGCAGGGCTGGAAATGAGCAATGGATACACCCTCACAGAAAGCCTTCAGTGCCCATTTTCCACTCCCTGTCAGAACGTCCACATTGTCTGGATTACTCTGATCTATCAAGCAGAACTCCATGCTCTAGATGTTTTCTAACTATCCACCTTCCTCCCACTTCTCACTCTCTCAAGACTTCAGGTGAGGAGTCATGAGAGAAATAGGCTGAAACCAAGATGTATGCTGCGTGTGGCTCTTCTAGATGTAGGGTTTTCTCAACCCTGCCAACCTATAAATGAGAGTGCCCTCTGCACAGGTGTTAGGAGATGTTCACAGGATTAAGCCTCCCATAGACCACGATGGGAAATCCAGTCAAAGCAGGGTGTGGTGCTTGAGCCCAGAAACCTTGGCAAGTAGAGGAGAGGTGGCATTGATATCCCTCCTCACTCCAGGCAAGTGACTGTATTTCCTCCTCTGGGTTTGTGAGAAATTCAGGTTTGAAAAAAAAAATACCAAATAACCCTAATGAGGTGGCAATTTACCTTGAATTGGCAATATTCTACATACATTTGCCTCACAGTGTGAACCAAGCAAACCTCTCCATTGCATGAAGGAGCAAGCACCTCATTTGCTGCCCTAGGCTGAATAGTTGCCATACTTAAAAGAACAAACACAGTTTCCCCAGGATACAACTTTTCATGTGCTACGGTCAGTTTTCAGGCTAAGCTTTTCTATTAGTTATGTGGCATTTTCCTTAGAGCCCACATGGAACCCACACTGTCTGCATCCTACTGAATGCTCCTTGCAAAGAAGCCAAATGTCCTGAACGCCATGGGGGAAAAACACAGAGGAAACAGCTCCGGGCCTGACCCCTGAGCCTCTGTCCAGAGACATCTCCAGGGCAGTTGCAGGGCCCAGAACAAATCATCCCCACCATCCCCTGATATTTTTCTATAAAGGAAAATCAGATTTGAGGGAATCTCAAGGGCAGTAATGAAGGGGGCAGAAAACCAGAAGATGTCACACAAGCACATCATGAGGTTGACAGTAGGAACAAAGGAAGCTGGGCCGAAGGCAGGGAAGGAACCCAAACCCAGCGTCTCTTCTGCTTGTGGGTCTGAGAACTCCTGGGGTCTTCTGTTTAACACTGGTTACTCGGCCTTGACAGTGAATTTTAAACCTTTATTTTAGATTCTTTCTTTCCTTGGGAACAAACGGTATTGCTCTAAACTATTTAGTAGCTGTGGGAAGACTAAGACAAATAAGACAAAGGCAAGCAGCTTCCTGAAACTTCTGCCTGCCTGAAGGTATTGTATGTTGAGACCGAGGTGGGGGCCGGGGGCACGTGTTGGCTTACTTGGCTTTATTGGGATCAGTTCATAGAAATTTCTGGGCTCTGGGGCTGATGAGCCAACAGAGGAGAGGTTCCTCCTGGAATTCTGAGGTGAAAGAGATCCTCCAAGCTACTCTGTTTTGGGGTGGCTTGCTGCAGTGACCTACCCAATTAAACATGGCCATGCTATGGAAAGGGTTGCCCACAGCTGGCTGATGGCCCCCATATGTCTGACCTCTTGCCAGCATGTTCCCCATCTGTCCCTGCCCTTTTCTTCCCCCAGGTTTCTATGTCCCTATCTCTTCTTGGACTGATGTCTACTCACTCTTACAGGCAATTTTTTTGGGCCTTTCTCAATTGATAACCTAGGCTGAACAACTGCAGTGACCTCTGTCACTGCCATGATTTTCTGCAGCTCACATGAATGATTTAAAAACTACATACCTGGGCGGGGCACAGTGACTCATGCGTGTAATCCCAGCACTTTGGGAGGCTGAGACGGGTGGATCACGAGGTCAGGAGATCGGGACCATCCTGGCTAACACGGTGAAACCCGTCACTACTAAAAATACAAAAAAATTAGCCGGGTGTGGTGGCGGGTGCCTGTAGTCCCAGCTTCTCGGGAGGCTGAGGCAGGAGAATGGTGTGAACCCAGGAGGCAGACCTTGCAGTGAGCCGAGATCACGCCACTGCACTCCAGCCTGGGTGACAGAGTGAGACTCCATCTCAAAAAAACAAACAAACAAACAAACAAAAAACTACATACCTGACCAAGTACAGAGGCTCACACCTGTAATCCCAGCATTTTGGGAGCCTGAGACAGGAAAATGACTTGAGACCTGTCTCTACAAAATTACAGGAGTTTGAGACCTTGTCTCTACAAAAATAAACTTAAAAAAGTTTTAAACTATACACATATTCTAATAAAGGCAAATTATTTTCTATTTCTTAATGTTTATATTTACAGTCAAAACTTTTATAGCACCACAAAGGTAGAATTCAGCTAAAGATACTCACCTCCCATCTCCATCCCCACTAACCTCCCCCAGCCCAACTCTTCTTATCCTAATAGGGTCGGATCAGTTCCCATGCCTGGGAGGGGTGTGGGTGGCTTCCCTCCACAGCATTGTGCTCAGTCCTATGGTGAAACCCTCAATCTAGCCTCCACCTTGCCTTTTGGCTGAATTATATTTTCTACTAGAAGAAATTGCATGCTACCATTAGAAGCTGTGCTGCCCAAGCCACTTCTGCTTGCAGGAAGAGTGAACATTTTTGCATGGTCCCTACCATATGGGTAAGATCTCTGCCCCGTCTTCTTCCCAGCCTTGGAGCATTACCCCTGGTTGCCTCAGATGTTCTGGCTCAGAACTGCACTGAGGTGCGCTTTGTCCTCCCTTTGGTATTTTCTTCCCTCCTATTCTATCTCACTTTTCCCACCTTTTTTGTCTCTCTGCCTCATTTTCCTGTCCCTTGGTAAGCTATTTCTCACTTCCTGTCTTCCTCTTCTTCCAGGTCATTCCCCACCTTATTAAAAATGTTATCATTAAGTAAAGAACATAAAGAAAATGTTATCATTAAGCAAAGAACAGTGAATGAGAAAGTTTCCAAACAGTGAATTTTATTTTTAAGAAGTCCATATTATTAGCTGTGAGTCTAATTGATTTTATTTCTGATTTTTTATTTTGAAAAATTTCAAACCTACTAGAAAATTGCCACAATGGCACAAGGAACACACATACAGCCCTTGCCTATGTTGATCAGTTGTAAACATTTTGCCACATTTGTCTTCTCTTTGTGTATGTATTTTCATTATTTTTATCTTGCTGAACTATTTGAGAACATTGCAGATATCATAACCCCTTATTCCTAAATACTTTCAACATGTATTTCTTAAGAACAAAAACATTCTCTTGCATAACCACAATATGATTATCAAATGAAGAAAATCTAATAGTGGTACAATGCTATTATCTAGTGATCTAGCCCTGTGCATCTATTTAAATATTTGAAGGAAGAATTTGCATTTGGCTTTGGTTTACGTAATCTGAAATAGGATTTTACTGCAATTTTACCAAAATCCACCTCAATAGAAATGGGTGGTGGCCTCAAGGAAGTGCTTTTTACCCCTTATTTCTTAATTTATTTCACTACAAGGTACAGATAACACCAATAGTATCTATCAACCAAAGGCATTTAGTTGATGAAATGTATTTTCAGCATGTTAAAATAATTCAAAAAGTATCCAGGCACATATTCTATACTCACAAAAACCAGTGCCTAATTTGGAGATAACTTCCACAGACTTTACATGATATTTTGATATAAATTAATTTTATGAGGACTCATATTAAGGACCATAACCAATCTAGCTTTTTCCACAGATTTATTCACATTAGGTAACACATTCAGAACGAGAACCAAGATGATGTTGAATTGGAACTGATAACTCTTTGTTGTGTTTTAAAGGAAGAGATGTGTGCTTATACTGTACATATGTCAACAAGCAAGCGTACAACGTGCAACATTGTTGGTTTAAGAGCATCTGTATTCCTGAATCCCAGACAAACAGCTCTGCCTGACAACAGCTGAAGTCCAAAGTTCGACCCGAGATTGATTGTACCAACATGATTGGAATAAACCAAAAAAGAGATGCCTTCCTGGTGACTCACCAAACCCAAACTGATGCTTCTGGAATTTGTACCTTTCCCAGTTTGGTTGTTTTCCTGCAACATTAAGAGGCTATCCAGTCTCTTGCCAAAAGGGATTTGTCCTTTTTATCTAGTCAGAAGAGTGCTTCAGCTATTTGCATTTCTGAATTGCTTAGCTGCCCAAGCATGCTCGGTGTGTGCTGTTTGAAATGTGTCATTGAGGCACGTGACTGCTGTTCTCAAGCTGATGTTGGACTTTCTCCAACAAATATGGATTATGTTAAAGTCGGTTCTGAATTGATGAGGATATGTTAATAACTCCCAGATGGGCATCTCTGTGCTCTCCAGCAGGGAAATGCAAGCAGTCCATGGCAGGAGCAAGTGTTTGGCAGGTCCATCATTCCGTCATTAAAGGCCACATTATTACTTACAACTGTGCTTGCATGACAATGGCTGCGATGAGCCCAGCCTCTCAGTAACGAGCACTAGGAATCTGCTTTCAGGTAGATTGTTTTCCAGGTGGTGAAAAATATTTTGTTTGAAATTTCCCTCTTCCTATTGCCAAATAAGAAATTACGAATGAATCAAGGGGGCAAGGTGGGAGGTGGAGGGGGGTCTATGCTGTTCCTTAGAGAGCAGGACAAGGCAAAGGTGTATGCTCAGGGATATATGCTCCGTAACCCTCATGCCAAACAGCCTGAGCTGTGTCCCTCAGTGCCTAATTCCTGCCCTAGCAAGTTCCAGTTGGAACAATTATTTACATTAGGGTTGTTTACGATGCGATTGCAGTTTCCATTAGAAGGCAAAGCTTCTTTGCCTTTGGTCCTTAAGCTACAACGTACGATTGTTTCGCAGTTGTCTTTTTTTAAAAAGAAATGAAAAATGTGAATCTCCTATAATTGTATTGCCAGTCCAGAAGGAAACTGAGTATATTTGATGTTAAATTCCAATGTGACAAGTGTTACATAGGAGTATTCAGTCCATGCATGATGTGGTTAACACAATTAATTGTGACAAAATTAGACATTAAGATGAAAGGGAAAAATTTGACCCAAAAAATCATTTACGTAACTGTGTGTAAATTTGCCATATTTTAGTAGAGTGGCGAGAGGCAGCAGCGTCTCCATTTGCAAAGTAAATGTTGCATGTGCATTGCTTTCATTTAGAATGTAAAATAATCTTTCATCCCAAAATACATGTTGTGATGAGAATGCCCGACAACGATAAAAAGTAATTGAAAACATTCAATTGCAAATGATGCACTTTCTCCTTTGCTTTGGTTCTCTTTTTCAATAACAAGCAATTCAGCCACAGAGAGTCCCCTTACTTTACAGTCAGGTAACTGGATTTTATGATGTCATTTCATCTGCATAGGCATATCTATATGTTCTTTTTTTTTTTCAGCAGCTCCAAGGAATTTAAAAGTATAAAACCACATCTGCCAATAACATTATGACGAACCATTTAGGATTTGGTTTTTTACAAGGCAGCAGCACTAAATGTCATCGATTCCCAGCATGCACTGGTATATTTTTAATGCTAACAGTCAGGATTTTAAAACATTTCATTTTAAGTCATTTAAAAATATCTAAAGATTAGCAAAAGATTTCACAGAGCTTCTGCATTGAGGCCTTCCTGAAGAGGGTTTATATGGGTGTGGGACCATGAGTTAACAGTTTGGATATTCCAGAAGGGTGGAAAAAAGATAATCCAGCTTACACGGTTTACTGTAAGAGATTGCAGCAAGGGCTCCCCATAGACCGACGCCCTCTTTGGACTATTTGCCCAGGGGAAGAAGAATATTGCCAAAACCTGGATGCAAACTACCCCAGTCCTCTATGTGTTACAACATTATGCTTCTTTATGCGTGAATATCATAAAGTATCTATAGTCTGATAGTTCACCCAACCTTGAGAGGTTGTATGTTTATTAAAAATACTTTCAGCTCACCCTCACATTGAGCAATGCAAAAGGCAGCCCAGTGGATTTGGATCCACTAACTCCAGTTCACAATTGTTAGGCTCCCTTGACTGAGCTTGCCCAAGCAATAAAAAGGGAGGGATTTTCGCTTAAAGACACTTAAAAGACAATTTTGCTTAAATTGACCCTGGGTATTTCTTTTCTTTCTTTTCTTTTCTTTTTTTTTTTTTTTTAATACTTTAAGTTCTGGGATACATGTGCAGAACGTGCAGGTTTGTTACATAGGTATACATGTGCCATTGTGGTTTGCTGTACTCATCAACCCGTCATCTACATTAGGTATTTCTCCTAATGCTATCCCTCCCCTTGCTCCCCACCCCTGACAGGCCCTGGTGTGTGATGTTCCCCTCCCTGTGCCCATATGTTCTCATTGTTCAACTCCCACTTATGAGTGAGAACATGCAGTGTTTGGCTTTCTGTTCTTGTGTTAGTTTGCTGAGAATGATGGTTTCCTGCTTCATCCAAGTCCCTGCAAAGGACATGAACTCATTCCTTTTTATGGCTGCATAGTATTCCATGGTGTATATGGGCCACATTTTCTTTATCCAGTCTATCATTGATGGACATTTGGGTTGGTTTCAAGTCTTTGCTATTGTGAATAGTGCTGCAATAAACATACATGTGCATGTGACTTTATAGTAGAATGATTTATAATCCTTTGGGTATATACCCAGTAATGGGATTGCTGGGTCAAATGGTGTTTCTAGTTCTAGATCCTTGAGGAATCTCCACACTGTTTTCCACAATGGTTGAACTAATTTACACTCCCACTAACAGTGTAAAAGCATTTCTATTTCTTCACATCTCCAGCATCTGTTGTTTCCTGACTTTTTAATGATTGCCATTCTAACTGGCATGAGATGGTATCTCATTGTGGTTTTGATTTGCAGTTCTCTAATGACCAGTGATGATGATCTTTTTTTTTCATATGTTTGTTGGCCACATAAATGTCTTCTTTTGAGGAGTGTCTGTTCATATCCTTCACCCACTTTTTGATGGGGTTGTTTTTTTCTTGTAAATTTGTTTAAGTTCCTTGTAGATGCTGGATATTAGCCCTTTGTCAGATGGATAGATTGCAAAAATTTTCTCCCATTCTGTAGGTTGCCTGTTCACTCTGATGATAGTTTCTTTTGCTGTGCAGAAGCTCTTTAGCTTAATTAGATCCCATTTGTCAATTTTGGCTTTTGTTTCCATTGCTTTTGTTGTTTTAGTCGTCAAGTCTTTGCCCATGCCTATGTCCTGAATGATATTGCCTAGGTTTTCTTCTATGCTTTTTATGGCTTTAGGTCTTACGTATAAATCTTTAATCCATCTTAAGTTAATTTTTTTATAAGGTGTAAGGAAGGGGTCCAGTTTCAGTTTTCTGCATATGGCTAGCCAGTTTTCCCAACACCATTTATTAAATAGGGAATTCTTTCCCCATTGCTTATTTTTGTCAGGTTTGTCAAAGATCAGGTGGTTATAGATATGTGGTGTTATTTCTGAGGCCTCTGTTCTGTTCCATTGGTCTATGTATCTGTTTTAGAACCAGTACCATGCGGTTTTGGTTACTGTAGACTTGTAGTATAGTTTGAAGTCAGGTAGTGTGATGCCTCCAGCTTTGGATACAACTTACAAGGGATGTAAATGACCTCTTCAAGGAGAACTACTAACCACTGCTCAAGGAAACAAGAGAGGACACAAACAAATGGAAAAACATTCCATGCTCATGGATAGGAAGAATGATTATTGTGAAAATGGCCATACTGCCCAAATTAATTTATAGATTCAATGCCATTCCCATCAAGCTACCATTGACTTTCTTCACAGAATTAGAAAGAACTACTTTAAATTTCATATGGAACCAAAAAAGAGCCCATATAGCCAAGACAATCCTAAGCAAAAAGACCCTGGGTATTTCATAAGTCTTCAAAATGTACTTTTGTACTATTAATATTTCATTAAAGAATTTCAGTTAATGAATTTCTGTTTGCAGAAAGTTTGGGGAGTTGGCAGGTGTAATAGAAAATACAAGATACTATATTTTAATGGCCATTAAGTTGAAACTTTCAAGATACTATAAGACCCCAATTAGTTAGCTGAATATCACAAGTGGTTCATCATTGTCATTAGGTATTAATTAGGCAGCTACAGAGTGCTAGACACTCTGCAAAACTCACAAAAACGACTGTCTCTGTTTGGGAGAAACTTACACTTCTGGGGGTGGTGATCTTTGTTGTTGCTATATTACCATTTGTAATGAGCATTCTTGGAATGAAGGACTTGGTATTTTGAAAGAGCTTTACGGTTTCTAATTATAGTCTCAAGAGCTCATAGCACACAATACTACATTTACAGGAAAGGAAACCTACCCCCAAAGATGTTATGTGGCTGATCTGCCATTACAGTAAAGGCTTTTTGACACCCTTTTAAATGTTATGTCACCTTTGACAGAACATAATCTAACAACACAAAAAGGTATGAAATAGGAGAGTTTGAAGAAGAGAGCCTTTTGTGTAAAAGCACCAATGGTATTAAGATCAGAGATAAACACAGGTAAAGGAGTAATGTTTTTATTTCACCTTCTTTGTCCTTTACTACATAAGACAATATTCTTCTCATAATGGCATTCAACTTTCTGGATTGTTAAAAAGAGGCTTATAAGAGCAATTGAAAGTAATATGGGCATTTTAATATTGTGACACTTAATGCTACATAAAACCTTTGTTTCCTACAGGTTTATTGAACTGGTGTATTAGATTTCCTGCTGTATGAGCAGGAAGATTATGGTGGCTTAGGTCTAAGTATACTATGGGGAGGCATTTTGTATTTTCTCTATAAATAGTCTTTCTAAAACAACACAATTGTGTAACTATTAATGTTTATATTGCATTATACATCTCCCAAAGTTTACTATGCATGGTATAGAGTGTGGTAACCAAAGGAAATGTTTTTATCTATGAAATACACTGGGAATTGTCATTATTAAAGTAAATCTATTTTATTTATTATCTCATCAGTAGGATTTTCATGCTTTGGTCTTATATTATGGTATTATGTCTATAAGCTTCTAGAAGCTAAGCATTTAAATGTACATATGCACATACTGCATGCATGCATGTATATATCATGTTTTGAAATAAAAGCTAGAGCAGAACTAGAAGACTAAATTTTCAATGGAAATAACTACATTTGGGTAAATCCAAAACGGGCAGAAAATTTGAAAAATGTTGGTTTCAAGTGCGTGGTTTTCGTAGATGAAAAATTTGATTAGACTATTGTTCAGAGTGTGTGTCAAAGCTTGTTTTTCATACTGAAATAATTTCTCAGGCTTAATGAAAATAACCAAATCATGAATTCCCTTATTAAATGTGCATTTTTCAATAGCTAATGCAGAATCAACCGCATAAGTGCAGGACAAAATGTAGCCCTGCAAAAGTACAGCACAGATTCCAACTTGGATTACAATTTTGTCCCAATTCCTGGGGTAACATAACCTATGGTGAAATTGTATTTCTTTGTGTGAGTAATTTAATGAGCAATTTCTTCAGAATTTATAAGAAAAAGGCCCCAGACCTAGCACTGCAGGTCCCCCCAGAGCCACTTTTCCTTCCATACATGAATAGCCAGTTTCATTATGTTCAAAAGCAAAGCAAGAGAGAAACAAATGGGGAGGGCTGTTACATCCAAAGAAATGAAAGATTATCTTCTCCAAGCAGCAGAAATGAGATGTATTGGGCCTACCTTTGAATCACTCTTAGCTTCAGATGGAACATGACGTATGGGTAGTCTGCAATTTGCTAGGGGCATTGTTAGCATGCATCGCCTCCAGGGTAGGATTTTAACCAGGCCTCCAGCAGCTGTGTGTTTGGCGTCTCAGCCACATTAGGTATACAGAACCCCACTGCTATTACCCTGGTGAAACCCATGCTAAGGCCTCTGGTGACACAATGGAGGTATTAGGTCAGATGAGTTACATTAAGTGGCAAGTGATAAATTCAAGATGACAATTCAAAACAGCAGTGTTTCTTCTAAGTAATTAATTCCAGTGGTGCCTGAGGCGGTGCTTGGTTGCTGCCACTGGTGTGGCAATGCTGCGTAGCTAATGAGAAAACATTACAGTGAGGATTAGGGGCCTGTGCATTCTGGCAGGCTGAGGTCACTATGATTAGGAAATATTAACACAGACTTACTGTGATAAACCATACAAGCCCAGGAAACTTAATTTTTATTTTATTAATGTAAAAACTGTTGAACACTATACAATGTGGCGATTCACTACATGGGCTAGGGAGAGCAGTGACACATTCCACCCAGGGTCTGGGACAGCCTCTCAGGGCCTGTTGGGATGGTGACCAAGGCTTGCCAGGGCCACTCACATTCTTTTCATTCTTTTCTGCTGTCTGTGGAAACAGTGTCTTTGGCACAGAGGGAGGCTATAAAATTATGGGCCTGTTTTATTTTCCCAAATATGATTTAATGAAAACCTTTTGTTTTATGACTCACCCTCCTTGCTTAAGAGATTACTCTGAAATAGTTATATGGTGATCTTGTCAAGCAATGGACAAGGAGTTTACTTTCTCTTGCTAAGTCTGTCCTTGAAGGAGTGATAAGAGCACATCAGATTTCATAGTGCTATCTAATTTTTAGAGGACTTGATCACATTTATTTGGACTGCCAAACAATCCTATGAGCTATGTGAAGGATGTGTTGCCATTCCAATTCGAAACGTGAGAAACTCGAGGCCAGAGAGGTGAAGAGAATGGGACAAGATCACACAGGTTACATGTTTGGGCCAGAAGTCAGCACCAAAAACAGCTAGTATGTTGCTCCCGTGAACATCACATAGTGTGTGCAAAGCTAGCCACCAAAACAATTTCCTGTAAAATTCCCAAAGAAGATTCTGCTGAGAACTCTTTTGTGCACATACACATGCACACACACACACACAATGTGAATTCATCTCTAGTAAAGGACTTTTAGTTTGAGCAACTACAGATATCTTATGGTGTATTGGATATATGACCTATAAAATACCTACTAAACACTTTGCCTTTGCACTGAAAAATGAACTGCTCCTAGAGGTAAGGCTGCTTCCTTATCACCTGCTATAAATTGGCTCTGGTGTTTGGTACTCAGATTCGATATGTGCTCTGTCCACAGGTATGCATGTGAGTGAACGGAGATGAGTAGAAAGGCCATTAGCAACACGTGTTCCCTGAAATGTTTTAGTGTCACCAAACACTCAGATCTTAATGGTCCAAGCTTCTTAGTTTATTAAGAAGCTGATTACATTTTAGAGAAAATAAGAAGAATTATAAGTACAGTACATATTTTTTAACTCTATAGAATACATGATATTGATCTTGCATTGGTAACAATGAAGTTTAGCTAGTTCCATTTTCCAGAATGATAGAAAATAAATAATGAAGCGAGCTCTTTCTTCATGATAGTAGATGAGGAGGGCTCGATTTCAACAAAGTAACAATTAAAAACGGTTTGTAATGATGCATATGCAATTCTTGGCATCTTTGTATATGAAAGCAAAACTTAGGAAAAGTCAATATTTAGGAAATAAACCTATCTTTTATTTATATATTTTGAGCTAAGATGTGAAAAAGTGCTGAAGAGTTTCTACACAACCTTTTATCAATTCTATGATAAAAATGTACAAGAGGCATGACAATGAGAGATAGATGAATTAGTAAAGAAGTAGTGTAGTGTTGAAGTCTGACCATCCATTTGTTCACAGTAGGAAATAGTAATTAACATGTGATTAAAGGCAATGAATTTGAATGAACTCAAATGATTTTTATCTTTATTTTTATATTTTAATCTTCAAATAGTCTTACCTTTTTCTTAAGTTTCTATGGTTGAACAAAAGAACATTACAAGAATCATATTATGAAAGCTAAAATCTACTGAGAACAAAATAAAACTTTAGAAATGTGTAGGAAGTCATGGTTAAAAATTATGACCCTAAGCCAACTTCTATCTTAGGGAAAGAGAGAAGACTGCATTTTCTTTTTTAAGTGCTTTAAAAAAAAACCTTCTGTTTAATTTATATTTAATTTATATCCTACTGTTTAGATGTTTAATTTATATCCCACTGTTTAGATGTCTAATTTTATCTGTATGTTCATATTTAAGAACATAAAAATTCCTTTAGTCAAGAACTACAAAACACTGCTAAAAGAAATCATAGATGACACAAACAAATGCAAAAATATTCCATGCTCGTGGATTGGAAGAAACATATAGTTAAAATGGCCCTACCACCCACAACACCTACAGATTCAACGCTGTTTCTAAGTACCAATGTCATTTTTCACAGAATTGGAAAAAGCTATTCAAAAATTCATAAGGAACCAAAAGCTCAAATACCCAAAGCAATCCTAAGCAAAAAGAAGAAAGCTGGGAGGCATCACCTGACTTCAAACTATACTATAAGAATATAGTAGGCCAGGCACAGTGGCTCACACCTATAATCCCAGCACTTTCGGAGGCTGAGGCGGGTGGATCATGAGGTCAGGAGTTCAAGACAAGTCTGGCCAAGATGATGAAACCCCATCTCTACTAAAAATACAAAAAAATTAGCCGGGCACGGTGGCGGGCGTCTGTAATCCCAGCTACTCGGAAGGCTGAGGCAGAGAATTGCTTGAACCCAGGAGGTGGAGGTTGCAGTGAGCCGAGATTGTGCCACTGCACTCCAGCCTGGGACACAGAGTGAGACTCTGTCTCAAAAAAAAAAAAAAAAAAATACAGTAACCAAAATAGCATGGTACTGGTACAAAAACAGACACATAGATCAATGGAACAGAATAGAGAACCCAGAAATAAAGGTGCACACCTACAGCCACCTAATCTGTGACAAAGTCAACAAAAATAAACAATGGAGAAAGAACTCCCTATTTAATAAATGTTGCTGTGATAGCTGGCTAGCCATATGCATAAGAATGAAACTGAACTCCTACCTTTCAGTATATACAAAATTTAACTCAAGATGGATTACAGATTTAAATGTAAGACCTCAAACTACAAGAATGCTAGAAGAAAACCTAGGAAACACCACTCTGGATGTTGGCCTTGGAAAAGAATTTATGACTAAGCCCTCAAAAGCAATTGCAACAAAAACAAAAATTCAGTAAGTAGGATCTAATTAAACTAAAGACCTTCACAGCAAAAGAAACTATCAACAGAGTAAACAGACAACCTAAACAATTGGAGAAAATATTTGCAAACTATGCATCTGAAAAAGGCCTAATATTCAGAATCTATACAGAACTTAAACAATTCAACAAGCAAAAAACAAATAGCTTCATTAAAAAGTGAGCAAGACGTGAACAGACACTTCTCAAAAGAAGATATACAAGTGACTAACAGACATATATAAAAATGCTCCACGTCACTAATTATTGAAGAAATGCAAATCAAAACCACAAGATACCATCTCACACCAGTAAAAATGCTTATTATTAAAAAGCCAAAAACCAACAGATGTTGGCGAGGCTGCAGAAAAAAGGGAAGGCTTATACACTGTTGGTGTGAATGTAAATTAGTTCAGCCACTGTGGAAAGCCATTTGGGGATTTCTCAAATAACTTAAAACAGAACTACCTTACTGGGTACATATCCAAAAGAAAATAAATCATTGACCAAAGAGTCATATGCGCTCACATGTTCTTCAAAGCACTATTCACAATAAAAAAGACACAGAATGAACCCTAGGTGACCATCAGTGGTGGACTGGGTAAAGAAAATGTGATACATATACACCAAAGAATACTACACAGCCATAAAAAGAACAAAATCCTATTTTTTGCAGCTACATGGATGCAGCCATAGGCCATTATCCTAAGCAAATTAACGCAGGAACAGAAAACCAAATACTGTGTGTTCTCGCTTATAAGTGAGAGCTAAATCTAGATACTCATGGGCATAACAATGGCAACAATAGACACTAGGGACTATTAGGTGGGAAGAGAGAGAGCGAGGAAAGGATTGAAGAACTAACTGTTGTGTATCATGCTCCGTTTCATACCCCAAATCTCAGCATCATGCAATATACCCATGTAACAAACCTGCACATGTACCCTCTGAATCTAAATTAAGAGTTGAAAACAAAATAAATAAAATAAACTAATAAAATATTCCTTTAGTGAAGAGTGCAGTAAGTCCTCATTTCAGGTTTTGGCTGGAATGTTAATATTGTTTCAGCGACAAATAAGTCTGAAAACAAAAGATTTCTAACTTGAAGCTTGTCACATATCTAAATTACTAGACAGCTTTTAGTTACTTAAAACAATACCAAGTCTTACATAGAAAAGGTTCTAGAACAAAACTGTTAGTTCATCTAGATTCAAACCTGCTTTTTACCTCTTTTGAATAAGCCACTTGGATATCACAGGCAAGCCTGAAACCTATCACAAACCTGGCTATTTCTACTTTGTTTCTGCCAACCACAGGATTTCTCAAGGCCTCATATTTAAAAATATTTTCTGTTATGATATGAGAGGAAGAGCACTGGACTGGGAGTTCGAGGATTTGGCTTCCAGTTCTAATCCCACTTCTGACTCACTGAATGAACAGTGAGTTCATATTTTAGGCCTCAGTTTTCTAATCTGTAAAATGAGAGTGAAGGTTCCCAAACCTAATATCAATCACATGATGTGCATTTGCAAGGCCTTTTTAAATTGTGTAAAGTTGTTTATACATTCTTTAAATTATAAGGGTAATTTGTACTTATTTTTAAAAACAAAACAAAACAATCAGAAAACATAAAGAAAAAAATTAGTTCCTTTTTCACCATACTTCCTTCCAGTCTCACTCTCCTGAGACGACCAATGTTAAATTTGGCATTTGTATCAGTTAGGATTAGGCTTAGTTGCATATAATTGAAATATACCAGACAACAATGACTTAAACACAATACAAGCTTATTTCTTCCACACCTAAAAGATGTCCAGATGTTCCCGTGTAATAACAGGACAGGTATAATGGCTCCACGGTGTCATAAGGGACTCAGGATTCTGTCTTTACATTGCACTATCCTAGTTCATGGCTGCCATCCTCAAAGTCACCTCATGATCCAAAATTGGCTGTTGGAACTTAAGCCAACAGAAACACATTGCCGGCCAGAAGAAGGAGGAAAGGCAGAGGAAATAAAAAGAATGTCTTCCTTTAAGCACACAATTTTGTCTATACCTTACTGGCTGACACTGAATCACGTGGCCACACCCATGGCAAGGGAGGCTGGGAAACATAGTCTTTTATTATGGGTGGCACTGTGTAGAGATTAAAAAGTAATTACAATTCTTTTTTTTTTTTGAGACAGAGTCTTGTTTTGTCGCCCAGGCTGGAGTGCAGTTGTGCTATCTCAGCTCACTGCAACCTCTGCTGCCTGGGTTCAAATGATTCTCCTGCCTCAGCCTCCTGAGTAGCTGGGATTACAGGCGCCTGCCACCACACCTGGCTAATATTTTTGTATTTTTAGCAGAGATGGGCTTTCACCATCTTGGACAGGCTGGTCTTGAACTCCTGACCTCGTGATCCTTCCACCTCGGCCTCCCAAAGTGCTGGGATTACAGGCGTGAGCCACCGCGCCCATCCCAGTAATTACAATTCTAAACAAGAAAGAGAGAATGGTTGAAGGAGAAGTCAATTGGCAACCACTCCTTCAGCGTATATCTCTCCATAATTTTTTTCATGCTCATACAAACATATTCGAATATATAGATATTCATTTGGTCATTCTGTTGTGGTTGTTTATTAAAATGGAATAATATTAAACATTTTTCTGTAACTTGCTCTTTCTCTCTTAATATATTATTGACATTCCTTCAGATCAATCTACAGAGATTATACGTATTCCTTTTAAGAGCTACATGTTATTTTATCATATGGGTTTATCATAATGTATTTAACCAGTCCCCCATTGATATAATTTCAGATTTTTCATGTTTTGCTACCAAAAAAAGTCGAATTAAATACCTTATATCTTGGGAGCCAAGATGGCCGAATAGGAACAGCTCTGGTCTACAGCTCCCAGCGTGAGCGACGCAGAAGACGGTGATTTCTGCATTTCCATCTGAGGTACCGGGTTCATCTCACTAGGGAGTGCCAGACAGTGGGCGCAGGTCAGTGGGTGCGCGCACCGTGCGCGAGCCGAAGCAGGGCGAGGCATTGCCTCACTTGGGAAGCGCAAGGGGTCAGGGAGTTCCCTTTCCGAGTCAAAAAAAGGGGTGACGGACGGCACCTGGAAAATCGGGTCACTCCCACCCGAATACTGCGCTTTTCCGACGGGCTTAAAAAACGGCGAACCATGAGATTATATCCGGCACCTGGCTGGGAGGGTCCTACACCCACGGAGTCTCGCTGATTGCTAGCACAGCAGTCTGAGATCAAACTGCAAGGCGGCAGCGAGGCTGGGGGAGGGGCGCCCGCCATTGCCCAGGCTTGATTAGGTAAACAAAGCAGCTGAGAAGCTCGAACTGGGTGGAGCCCACCACAGCTCAAGGAGGCCTGCCTGCTTCTGTAGGCTCCACCTCTGGGGGCAGGGCACAGACAAACAAAAAGACAGCAGTAACCTCTGCAGACTTAAATGTCCCTGTCTGACAGCTTTGAAGAGAGCAGTGGTTCTCCCAGCACGCAGCTGGAGATTTGAGAACGGGCAGACTGCCTCCTCAAATGGGTCCCTGACCCCTGACCCCGACCCCCAAGCAGCCTAACTGGGAGGCACCCCCCAGCAGGGGCACACTGACACCTCACATGGCAGGGTATTCCAACAGACCTGCAGCTGAGGGTCCTGTCTGTTAGAAGGAAAACTAACAAACAGAAAGGACATCCACACCAAAAACCCATCTGTACATCACCATCATCAAAGACCAAAAGTAGATAAAACCACAAAAATGGGGAAAAAAACAGAACAGAAAAACTGGAAACTCTAAAAAGCAGAGCGCCTCTCCTCCTCCAAAGGAATGCAGTTCCTCACCAGCAACGGAACAAAGCTGGATGGAGAATGACTTTGACGAGCTGAGAGAAAAAGGCTTCAGACGATCAAATTACTCTGAGCTACGGGAGGACATTCAAACCAAAGGCAAAGAAGATGAAAACTTTGAAAAAAATTTAGAAGAATGTATAACTAGAATAACCAATACAGAGAAGTGCTTAAAGGAGCTGATGGAGCTGAAAACCAAGGCTCGAGAACTACGTGAAGAATGCAGAAGCCTCAGGAGCCGATGCGATCAACTGGAAGAAAGGGTATCAGCGATGGAAGATGAAATGAATGAAATGAAGTGAGAAGGGAAGTTTAGAGAAAAAAGAATAAAAAGAAATGAGCAAAGCCTCCAAGAAATATGGGACTATGTGAAAAGACCAAATCTACGTCTCATTGGTGTACCTGAAAGTGATGGGGAGAATGGAACCAAGTTGGAAAACACTCTGCAGGATATTATCCAGGAGAACTTCCCCAATCTAGCAAGGCAGGCCAACGTTCAGATTCAGGAAATACAGAGAACACCACAAAGATACTCCTCAAGAAGAGCAACTCCAAGACACATAATTGTCAGATTCACCAAAGTTGAAATGAAGGAAAAAATGTTAAGGGCAGCCAGAGAGAAAGGTCGGATTACCCACAAAGGGAAGCCCATCAGACTAACAGCGGATCTCTAGGCAGAAACCCTACAAGCCAGAAGAGAGTGGGGGCCAATATTCAACATTCTTAAAGAAAAGAATTTTCAACCCAGAATTTCATATCCAGCCAAACTAAGCTTCATAAGTGAAGGAGAAATAAAATCCTTTACAGACAAGCAAATGCTGAGAGATTTTGTCACCACCAGGCCTGCCCTAAAGAGCTCCTGAAGGAAGCACTAAACATGGAAAGGAACAACCGGTACCAGCCACTGCAAAATCATGCCAAAATGTAAAGACCATCAAGACTAGGAAGAAATTGCATCAACTAACGAGCAAAATCACCAGCTAGCATCATAATGACAGGATCAAATTCACACATAACAATATTAACTTTAAATGTAAATGGACTAAATGCTCCAATTAAAAGATACAGACTGGCAAATTGGATAAAGAGTCAAGACCCATCAGTGTGCTGTATTCAGGAAACCCATCTCACGTGCAGAGACACACATAGGCTCAAAATAAAAGGATGGAGGAAGATCTACCAAGCAAATGGAAAACAAAAAAAGGCAGGGGTTGCAATCCTAGTCTCTGATGAAACAGACTTTAAACTAACAAAGATAAAAAGAGACAAAGAAGGCCATTACATAATGGTAAAGGGATCAATTCAACAAGAAGAGCTAACTATCCTAAATATATATGCACCCAATACAGGAGCACCCAGATTCATAAAGCAAGTCCTGAGTGACCTACAAAGAGACTTAGACTCCCACACATTAATAATGGGAGACTTTAACACCCCACTCTCAACATTAGACAGATCAATGAGACAGAAAGTCAACAAGGATACCCAGGAATTGAACTCAGCTCTGCACCAGGCAGACCTAACAGACATCTACAGAACTCTCCACCCCAAATCAACAGAATATACATTTTTTTCAGCACCACACCACACCTATTCCAAAATTGACCACATACTTGGAAGTAAAGCTCTCCTCAGCAAATGTAAAAGAACAGAAATTATAACAAACTATCTCTCAGACCACAGTGCAATCAAACTAGAACTCAGGATTAAGAATCTCACTCAAAACCACACAACTACATGGAAACTGAACAAGCTGCTCCAGAATGACTACTGGGTACATAACGAAATGAAGGCAGAAATAAAGATGTTCTTTGAAACCAACGAGAACAAAGACACAACATACCAGAATCTCTGGGACGCATTCAAAGCAGTGTATAGAGGGAAATTTATAGCACTAAATGCCCACAAGAGAAAGCAGGAAAGATCCAAAGTTGACACGCTAACATTACAATTAAAAGAACTAGAAAAGCAAGAGCAAACACATTCAAAAGCTAGCAGAAGGCAAGAAATAACTAAAATCAGAGCAGAACTGAAGGAAATAGAGACGCAAAAAACCCTTCAAAAAATTAATGAATCCAGGAGCTGGTTTTCTGAAAGGATCAACAAAATTGATAGACCGCTAGCAAGACTAATAAAGAAAAAAAGAGAGAAGAATCAAATAGAAGCAATAAAAAATGACAAAGGGGATATCACCACTGATCCCACAGAAATACAAACTACCATCAGAGAATACTACAAACACCTCTACACAAATAAACTAGAAAATCTAGAAGAAATGGATAAATTCCTCGACACATACACTCTCCCAAGACTAAACCAGGAAGAAGTTGAATCTCTGAATAGACCAATAACAGGATCTGAAATTGTGGCAATAATCAATAGCTTACCAACCAAAAAGAGTCCAGGACCAGATGGATTCACAGCCAAATTCTACCAGAGGTACAAGGAGGAACTGGTACCATTCCTTCTGAAACTATTCCAATCAATAGAAAAAGAGGGAATCCTCCCTAACTCTTTTTATGAGGCCAGCATCATTCTGATACCAAAGCCAGGCAGAGACACAACAAAAAAAGTGAATTTTAGACCAATATCCTTGATGAACATTGATGCAAAAATCCTCAATAAAATACTGGCAAAACGAATCCAGCAGCACATCAAAAAGCTTATTCACCATGATCAAGTGGGCTTCATCCCTGGGATGCAAGGCTGGTTCAATATACGCAAATCAATAAATGTAATCCAGCATATAAACAGAGCCAAAGACAAAAACCACATGATTATCTCAATAGATGCAGAAAAAGCCTTTGACAAAATTCAACAACCCTTCATGCTAAAAACTCTCAATAAATTAGGTATTGATGGGACGTATTTCAAAATAATAAGAGCTATCTCTGACAAACCCACAGCCAATATCATACTGAATGGGCAAAAACTGGAAGCATTCCCTTTGAAAACTGGCACAAGACAGGGATGCCCTCTCTCACCACTCTTATTCAACATAGTGTTGGAAGTTCTGGCCAGGGCAATTAGGCAGGAGAAGGAAATAAAGGGTATTCAATTAGGAAAAGAGGAAGTCAAATTGTCCCTGTTTGCAGACGACATGATTGTATATCTAGAAAACCCCATTGTCTCAGCCCAAAATCTCCTTAAGCTGATAAGCAACTTCAGCAAATTCTCAGGATACAAAACCAATGTACAAAAATCACAAGCATTCTTATACACCAACAACAGACAAACAGAGAGCCAAATCATGAGTGAACTCCCATTCACAATTGCTTCAAAGAGAACAAAATACCTAGGAATCCAACTTACAAGGGATGTGAAGGACCTCTTCAAGGAGAACTACAAACCACTGCTCAAGGAAATAAAAGAGGATACACACAAATGGAAGAACATTCCATGCTCATGGGTAGGAAGAATCAATATCGTGAAAATGGCCATACTGCCCAAGGTAATTTACAGATTCAATGCCATCCCCATCAAGCTACCAATGCCTTTCTTCACAGAATTGGAAAAAACTACTTTAAAGTTCATATGGAACCAAAAAAGAGCCCACATTGCCAAGGCAATCCTAAGCCAAAAGAACAAAGCTGGAGGCATCACACTACCTGACTTCAAACTATACTACAAGGCTACAGTAACCAAAACAGCATGGTACTGGTACCAAAACAGAGATATCGATCAATGGAACAGAACAGAGCCCTCAGAAATAACGCCGCATATCTACAACTATCTGATCTTTGACAAACCTGAGAAAAACAAGCAATGGGGAAAGGATTCCCTATTTAATAAATGGTGCTGGGAAAACTGGCTAGCCATATGTAGAAAGCTGAAACTGGATCCCTTCCTTACACCTTATACAAAAATCAATTCCAGATGGATTAAAGACTTAAACGTTAGACCTAAAACCATAAAAACCCTAGAAGAAAACCTAGGCATTACCATTCAGGACATAGGCATGGGTAAGGACTTCATGTCCAAAACACCAAAAGCAATGGCAACACAAGACAAAATTGACAAATGGGATCTAATTAAACTAAAGAGCTTCTGCACAGCAAAAGAAACTACCAGCAGAGTGAACAGGCAACCTACAAAATGGGAGAAAATTTTCGCAACCTACTCATCTGACAAAGGGCTAATATCCAGAATCTACAATGAACTCAAACAAATTTACAAGAAAAAAACAAACAACCCCATCAAAAAGTGGGCAATGGACATGAACAGACACTTCTCAAAGGAAGACATTTATGCAGCCAAAAAACACATGAAAAAATGTTCATCATCACTGGCCATCAGAGAAATGCAAATCAAAACCACAATGAGATACCATCTCACACCAGTTAGAATGGCAATCATTAAAAAGTCAGGAAACAACAGGTGCTGGAGAGGATGTGGAGAAATAGGAACACTTTTACACTGTTGGTGGGACTGTAAACTAGTTCAACCATTGTGGAAGTCAGTGTGGCGATTCCTCAGGGATCTAGAACTAGAAATACCATTTGACCCAGCCATCCCATTACTGGGTATATACCCAAAGGACTATAAATCATGCTGCTATAAAGACATATGCACACGTATGTTTATTGCAGCATTATTCAGAACAGCAAAGACTTGGAACCAACCCAAATGTCCAACAATGATAGACTGGATTAAGAAAATGTGGCACATATACACCATGGAATACTATGCAGCCATAAAAAGTGATGAGTTCATGTCCTTTGTAGGGACATGGATGAAATTGGAAATCATCATTCTCAGTAAACTATCACAAGAACAAAAAACCAAACACCGCATATTCTCACTCATAGGTGGGAATTGAACAATGAGATCACATGGACACAGGAAGGGGAATATCACACTCTGGGGCCTGTGGTGGGGTGGGGGGAGGGGGGAGGGATAGCATTGGGAGATATACCTAATGCTAGATGATGAGTTAGTGGGTGCAGCGCACCAGCATGGCACATGTATACATATGTAACTAACCTGCACAATGTGCACATGTACCCTAAAACTTAAAGTATAATTTAAAAAAAAAAAAAGAAAGCAAAGAAAAAAAAAAAGATTGCCACCTTTGCGGCACTATTCACAATAGCAAAGACTTGGAACCAACCCAAGTGTCCAACAATGATAGACTGAATTAAGAAAATGTGGCACATATACACCATGGAATACTATGCAGCCATAAAAAAGGATGAGTTCATGTCCTTTGTAGGGACATGGATGAAGCTGGAAACCATCATTCTCAGCAAACTGTCACAGGACAAAAAACCAAACACCACATGTTCTCACTCACAGGTGGGAATTGAACAATGAGAACACATGGACACAGGAAGGGGAACATCACACACCGGAGACTGTTGTGGGGTGGGGGGAGGGGGGAGGGATAGCATTGGGAGTTATACCTAATGCTAAATGACGAGTTGATGGGTGCAGCACACCAACATGGCACATGTATACATATGTAACAAACCTGCACATTGTGCACATGTACCCTAAAACTTAAAGTATAATAATAACAAAAATAAATAAATAAATAAATAAAAATTATTTAGTAAAAAATACCTTATATCTTGAACCATTTTTTTACATTTAAAAAATTATGAATGCCATAATACATACAAGCTATATAATGCATATGACCAGTTTATAAAATGACAAATGCATGCATATTCACTACTCACCTAAAAAAAATAGAACATTATCTTTAAAGTCCCCATACACTATTCACACATAGGACACCCTTCCTCCAAAGGTAACCATTGTCCTGAATTTTACTATTCCTTTGCTTTCTGTTACAATTTGACTACATATAAATGTATTCTTAAAAATACTGTTTGATGTTGCTTGTTTTTGAACAAATATATCAATGAAGTCATATTGTACATATGCTTCTGCGACTTGTTCTTTTTGTTATATATTATTTTGTGATATTTATCCATGCTGAATACAACTATAGTTTACTAATTTTCACTCATGTATAGTAGTAGCCCATTGTGTGACTATACCACAATTTATTTATCTTTTCCCCATTGATGGACATTTGTTTACATTTTATTGCTAACATAAAAAATGCTATTTTATGCATTCTTGTTTGTTCTTATTTTCATGTGCATACAGGCAAGAATTTCTGTTGGTTTTATATGCAGAAATATAGTTGCTAAATGATAGGGTATGTGCCAATTTTTTCCCAAGTACTTATCCCAAATTACACTACCACTAGCAGTGTGTAAGAGCTCCTGTTACATATCTTTGTCCAAAGTGCATAAGAGTTCCTGTTGTTACACATCTTCATCAAAAGTTAGTAGTGTCAGCCTTTAACTTTTTGTTAGGCTAGATATAAGATTGGAGGGCTTTTAAAAAGTGTTTTAGCCCTGGAGATGTTGATTGAGTAGGTCTGATTTGGTCATCTTATGGAGGATTCTAGGAATCTGTGTTTTAAATAAATCCCAGGTTGATTCTGATGCTCAGCCAGGTCTGAAACCACAAGACTAGACTGACTTGTGAGACACTTTATAGTGTGACTATTTTCAGACTCTCTCATTGCCCACACTGATGCCATCATCGTGGTCTGGGGATTTTTTTTCTGCAGAGTTCTTTGCATTTCCATTCCTCCTTCTTTTCCACTTCTCCAGCTAATATGCAAGCCCTGAATCAGGTCCTTATTACATTATGCAAAGATTAGAAATAATATAGAAGGTGATTACTTACACAGACTCTGGAGTAAGCCTGGATTCAAAAACTTGCTCTGCCACTTGCTTACAGTGTAACCTTCAGCAAGTTACCTTCCCTGAGTCTCTTTTTTTTTAGCTCTAAAATGAGAATGATAACCAGAGTACCTATCATACAGGAAATTTGAAGATTAAAAGAGTTAATATATATAAAGATCTTAAAAAATTTCCTGGACAAGGCAAGCACTCAATAAATATCATCTATTACTATTATTGTTGTTATTGCTGCTGCTGCTGCTGCTGCTCTTATTACTTCAACTGCCTCCTAGAGAGGTATATTAGTCTGTTCTCATGCTGCTAATAAAGACATACCCGAGACTGGGTAATTTATAAAGGAAAGAGGCTTAATTGACTCACATTTCCACATGGCTGGGGAGGCCTCACAATCATGGCAGAAGGCAAATGAGGAGCAAAGTCACGTCTTACATGGCAGCAGGCAAGAGAGCTTGTGTAGGGGAACTCCCCTTTATAAAACCATCAGATCTTGTGAGATTTATTTACTATCAGGAGAACAGCATGGGAAAGACCCACTTCCGTGATTCAATTGACCTCCCACCAGGTCCCTCCCATGACACATGGGAATTATGGGAACTACAATGCAAGATGAAATTTGGGTGGGGACACAGCCAAACCATATCAAGGGGTGTGGGAAATTTGAAAGAAAAAGGGCTTCATTGACAAGCTCTCTTCCACTTCAATTTTCCTTACACTGGGACTACTAAAATAATCTTCTACCAGTCCCATTGTATCATATTTTCGACTCTCAAGAATGAGCAATGGTCCCTCTCACATACCTTGGAGAAATAACCTATCAAATGGTTACAGAAACATCAGTGGTATGAGGCATTTGCTTCATTTGAAGAAAGTTTTTCCTTTTTCTTCCCATTCAACTGTAGCTTGTCTTTGACAATAGTTAAGAAATGTGTTATGATAATTGTATTAGTCAAGATTCCGTCTGGTTCAGCTGCTTTAACAGAGACCAAATAACACCATTTTAAACATTGTAGAAGTTTATTTTTGTCTCACTTAAAACTGAGCCTCTAGGCAGCCTGGGAGGTGGAGTGGTTGCCTTTCAGAAGTCAGAGCCCTGGTGCCATCCATCCTGTGGCTGCACCACAGTATGACTCTACAGTAAGAGTCAGCAATTTTTTTCCCTATAGTGCCAGATAGTAAATATTTTAGGCTCTTGTGGGCCATATGGTCTCTGTTGCAACTACTCATCTCTGCTGTTGGAGTACAAAGGCAGCTATGGGCAATATGTAAATGAATGAGTATGGCTGTGTTCCAATAAAACTTTATTTATGGACACTGCAATTAGAATATCGTATAATTTTCATGGGTCACAAACTATTCATCCTTTTATTTTTAAACCATTTACCTATACAGAAACCAGTCTTGGCTTGTAGGCCATGTAAAAACAGACAGTGGGCTCGATTCGGCCCAAAGATCATAGTTTATTGATCTCTTTTGCAGGCAATTGCTCTGATTCGCAAGGTCAAAGATAGTTCATCACTACTCTACCCACTTGTCAGGCCCAGTGAAATGAGGAAAGAGGAAGCAAATGTCAATCATCTTCCTTTAAATAGAAAGACTCAGACTTTCTCTGCATTACTTCAGCTCACATTGCTTTGATCAATACACAGTCATGTGGCCATACCTAGTTGCAAGGGAATATAGGAAATATAGTGTCTAGCTCTATGTATAGAGAGAGATATATAGCCTATAGCTATGGGCTGCCATGTGCTGAGCTGAAACTTGATGTGTTCTATTACTAGAAAGGCAGAAAGGAGAGTACAGATATTGAGGGGCAATACGCAATCCCTGTCATAGCACAGGGCAACAGAATTGGTATAATGACAGAAAGATTATCTCCCAGAGTTGGGGCCTCTTGAGGTTTGTCTTCCTGTCATTGCCAAAAATGGGATCTATGATGTTCAGTGACTATAAAATAAATCTCCATGAGACAGATATGATGGTTGTAGGACCGGAGGGGAAAAGGTTGCCAGTCATTCAACTGGCAACTGCCACTACAAAATATAGTCAGTGTTGTCAAGGCACTCGGTGGAGAATGGCCATTTACCACCAAAAGCAAGTGTCAAAAATAACTTCAGAAGCAAGGATCTTTTTGCCCTTGGTTTTTATTCTCCACTTAGATCTTTTATTTAAGACAATTTTTGATATTTGGTAAACCTTAATATAATGTGACATTACCTATCTAGATCATAATATTGAGGCTGGTTACTTCACTTCCAGCCCCACATTTTCAGCTCATGATGGAAGAAGAGTCAAGGGTGAAGTGCGGGAAGTGGATGTCCAATAAGCTTGTTCTAATCAGGAAAGTAAGAGCTTTCCAGATAGACCCAGCCTCTAAACGTTATATCTGACAAGAAGTAAAGTAGTGGGCTTTTTTGTTTTTAGGTAGGCAGATTGCTGCCTTTAAAAATCCTACTTAAGGGGAAAAATAAATTAAATACTCGATGAAAAACTAGCTGTATCGTCCATGTCCAATTCAATTGTTGAGTTTGGAACAGATTTCCGGAGCACCTACTATGTGCAGGGCACTGCCCTGAGCCCTAGGAAGGCACAAATTAATAATATAAAATATTTTCTCTTGAGGAGTTCATAGTCTAGAAGGGAAGACAGATTAGCACACATATAACTACCATTAGTACAATAATAAAGTGTTTATAAAGGACAGAAAGAGTTCAGAGTTGAGAGTGATCAACCCTGTCTTCCAGTGGGTGAGAAAGGAGGTCAGAGAAACTTTAGCAGAAACACTGAAAGGGGAATAGCATCACCTTTTTCCCGAAAAAATAGAATCTGTTTGTGTACACAGCAGCATCTCATCCTGCATGCATTGGAATATGAGAATGTGAGAACGGTCATATACAATGGGTGGGAGTGTATGTGCACACACTTGCATACATATGTGTGTGCACACTTTAGCACCCAGGAACTATACCACTCCCCTCTACGAGTCTGAATATTACTGCCTGCAGTGGATGTTATGTGCAATTACCTTGCTGCAAACACTTCTCCCAATCATAAGGACCATTTTCACAAGAATTACCTTGTCAAAAAATACAATTTGTATATAAAAATATGCTTGAAAGATATATGCCCATTCTCTTATTTGGTGCTCACCTGATAAGAAGTAAAATTAAATGCATTTTCTTAGAATATATACCAAAAAGGGGGAATATATACCAAAAAGTTCTCTTCTGATTTCTCAAATGAAAATGGGATGGATATTGCTATATGGCAATATTTATTTTTTTGTTTAATCTGAACACTACCTGGGTTTGCATATTGGGCTTAGTAGACCCCAAAAAGCATTAAAAGCCAGAAGTAGAAGACTTGGAGAACATGTAAACACTGAGAGATGACAGGTTTTTGAGGCAGTTAGAAGCTGGGGAATAGATAATTACATCATTGTCTCTCATTCTGTTCCCATATGGACTTGCTTAAATGTCATTTCAGACTGTAAGTTCTCACTCTTTCCTTCCTGGGAAACCTTATTCAACCTGTGCTCAGACACCATGATAGCTGCACCTTGGCCCAGAGTGCAGCCCCATGGGGAATTCATATTCAGGCATCACCGATTGTTGACCTGGCTATTGTTTGTGATACTTACTGGTAAAGTTTTTCAATCAATACAACATCAGCCCAAGGAGCTCCTGGGAATGGAAGCCTGCAGCAGTGTACTTAATCTTGAAGCCAGCTTGTGCTCTCTGCTCTGCTGCTAAACTGGATAGTTGGCCTATTTGATGTGGCATTATTGCTGCTGAGGTCAGATGTGAGCGGTTCGGCAAGTGCTGATGAATGGCTGCTGGTGATGAAGTGCCTCTTCCGCCCAACAAGAGACATTTAATAATGATGGGCCATAACTGCACTCGCACAAAAATCTGTGTTGCTTGTGAGTCTTCTGGGCTGGAGGTCTAGAAGGATTGGCATTATTCTAGAAAGAAGTTTGAAAGTGGTGGTTTTTGGTTTAAACATGGAAAAGGCAGGAGAGAAGCAGTAAATAAAGTTTACTTTATTTACAAAGCAGTATCTCTTTTTTCCTTCTCAGACAAGGCCACTGTTCTTTGCAAACCATGTCTTCACATTGTCCTTCCTCTTCCCACCATTTGCTTTAACGTGACTTCAAGGCAGCATGGGAAGAATGAATGGGAAATTATGATTAACTTTATTAAAATGGATCATTAATAATGTCTTCATCATTGAGGGAGTAACTACTCAGAATGTTAAGTATGGATTTAGCAGGATAACACCCACTAATATGAAGGAGAAATTAATATCTAAATAATTATTGAACATGGCACTAAGAACTCATTCACCATTGTCTGAAATATAACACTACAAAGCCTGAATAATTCCAAAAATGGTTGTCCTGCAAGAAGTTTCAGTGCATTATTTATCTAGCTATTTCCTGTTCAGTACAATCCTTTTTTTAGTAATCAGACGAAGAAAAAATAAAAATGCTTGGCATGACCTAAATATTCTGTCTGTTATAAATGAAGGCAGTTTCTCTGTAAATAAATAGACCATAGAATATTGTCAAGAAAATAATCAAAAGTGTAAATGTTGGGTTCAGACAGACTCTACACAGAATCCAAGGGCCTTATTAAATATTTGATTACATAACAATTATCTAACAAATAAGAAAGTATGATGGGATTTTCAGAGGTATTGTTAGTTTACCAAGACTTTGGCCTGTGTATTTAGGGCTGTGAATAGTTGCATTCTTTGAGCAGAGACCCTAGTTCATTCCTCTCTCTATCCCAGGACCTAACACCTTGCCTGATGCTAAGAAGGACCTCTGTAAATACGTATATAATGAATGGAATGAAGTAGAAAATGAAGTGAAGTGGAGGATGGTTTGGGGACATACCTTCTGGGAGTAAGAGAAAAGACGCCTTTCCAATTCTGCAAGGTTCTAGTGTTCAATCTTCCCAGTGTGGAGGATTAGGCTATGCAGTACTGTACTAATGATCTTAAACTACTGATGTCCAGTCTGAATGCTGCAAGATAATTTTTTCTAACATTTAAGATGTAAAGTTCAACTCATTTTTTGGTTGTATATGTTTGCATGGCAACCAACCCTCACAAATGTGCAAAGAAAATTCCGCTTTTCCATTTTCCATGACTGATGGAAACTTCTTTGTGCACTCCAAACCTGCTGTGTAGCCAGGGCAAGGTGAATGTGGGGGACACCTAATTAAGTGCAAATTGTTAAATTTAGTCTCAACTGACAATGTCAATAGACGATTTAGGTATGGCCGACTTTGATTTTCTACTCTCCTGTGCCTTTCCAGTACAGCTCTGGGGATGTCTTGAGGGGAAGATTGACACAAACTTTTGGGGCTGGGAAAAAGGGTCCTTGGATGACAGGTGCCTGTCTTTGTACTGTCCTCTAGTTTCTGAGAAATGGGTATCTCATGTCCTCCAAGCCCCTAGGGGCATCTGATATTGACTTGTATGGCTGGTCATGGCTTGTGGCCTGTGCTCCTGGCTCCGTCTGTGTCTGGTGAGTTGGCTCTGCCTTGGTTCTTGCAGATCTGTCCATGCCCCCTGAAGTCTGGCTCTGGGTCCCATTTATTCCCAGCCCAGGCAGCCTGCCTTCGAGACTGTGCCTTCAGGGCTCCTCTGCCTCCACTTTGGGGATCCATTAGGTTGGATCCCTGCTATTGGCACATGCCCTCTTGTGGAGTGGAAGAGATCTTGTTGGGCTCCCCACAGCCCCGCAGCTTAGGAGTGTTAGCTTGGGCACTTTCTTTGCTTGGCCTTGTGGCAGCTCTGGTTGTTCGAAGGTTCCAACCTGTGAGGCTATCGCCTTCCCAATTCTCACTTAAGTTGCTGAGAAAACCCCCTCTGCTCTTGGCTTCCCCAGACCTTCCTAGCATGCTTCTTCCCTCCAGGACTTCAGCACAGAGCAGGGGAAGATACACAGCTTATCCTCTCACCTCTAGCCTCTTTCTCAACAAGCCCTCAAAGCCTGAAAGATGAGGGCCATTTATTCCCTCTTCCCAGCATGGGACTTCTCCTTTGTTATAGTTAATCATCCTTCTCCGTGTGTCATCTCCTTTCCTTTCATCCCTGGGTCTGTGAAACAGTGGTTGAGAGCACAACTTACGGGAAGAGGAATAGTAAACTTAACAGTTTTTCAAATATTATCCCCTTTATGCTCACCTCTTCTCTCCAGCTGCAATATTTTTTTCTCTATACTTCAGTAATACACAGCCAAGTCAATGCTGGAACCTGGCTTTCAGGTTCCGTATAAAGTTTGGCATCATAGTAGGTGCAGTGGTTGGGATGGTGGACCGCCCCCCACCGCGCCCCCGCCACCAAAGGTATGTTCACATCCTGGAAACAGTAAATGTGACCTTACTTAGGAAAAGGACTTTTGCAGATATAATTAAATTAAAGATCTCAAGATGGGAGAGCATCCTGGATTATCCAGGTGGAGTGAGGAGAGAAGACATGGAGAAGAAGAGCCGGCCACATGAAGATGAAGGCAAAAATGGAAGAGAGTGGCCACAAGTCAAGGAATGCCAACAACCACCAGAAGCTAGAAAAGGCAGGGAACAAATTTCCTCTACAGCCTCTGCAGGGGGTGCGACATGCTCGTGTCTTGATTTCTAACTCTGAATTCAAAAGTGTGAGGGAATAAATTTCCATTGTTTTAAGCCACCCATTTCTTGGTAATTTGTTACAGCAGCCCTAGGAAGACTAATACATGAGATGATATCAAACTGGTTTCCCCAGTCACAATCCTCTGATTACAAACTTCATGAGTGTTCAATAAATACTTTGGTTTCTATATGATATTTGTCAATTACCTTTCTATGCTACTTACTTTTTCTCAGAAATATTTCATTTAATTTTATAAACATTTATTGAAAACTTGCTAGATGTGCTAGGAAGCAAATATAAATAAGACAGAGTCCTTTCCCTTAAAGAAATTATGTACCCATGCCTACATAAATGTAACTTCCCTTTCTGAGGAGGGAAGAGTTGAGAGAAAGGGAAGTTCTGAGAAAGGGAAGTTCTGAGAAAGGGAAGTTCATTTATGTAAATAGATAGTGTTATGTTTTTTGGTTTACATTCGAATTGGGATTCCATATGGATCTCTTTTTGTGCCTCTTTCCTGATCCAGCAGAGTAATTTCTATACAAATTTGAACCAAGAAATTTCAATGGTTTTTATGCCAGCCCAGTTTTCAATCTTTCTTCCCAAGATTGTCAAATTATTCCCTGTTTCTTGACACCGACTCCCCAGAATAACAATAATAAGGGCCAATACCTCTGGATAATAAGATAACCTGGGAATTAAAGCATGTTCTAGCACTCATTTTGTAGTGATTATGCTGTGTTGGCTGGACTAGCTCAGATAACAAGTACTAATCAATGTACACAAATGCAGATTAGAGCAATTCTGGGATTATCCATGGGAACCTTCAGAGGTCACTGAGATCATTAAGTTCAAACACAGATTTGGTTTCCTTAGCTACTTATTTAATTTATCAAGTGCACTGTGAGGGCTAGGTTTAAGTGGTAAGCTGCATCTTGTTGGATCTTCAAGATACACTTACAATCACGGGACAGGAATTATGGGTGTGGTTGTTTGGTGCTCTATATTAACAACAACAAGAAGAAAGGCAAAAAGTCAAAGATCTAGAAGTGTGCCTGTGATTCTGTATTTTTTAAATCTAGACCTGCATCTTTGATTCAGGCTGTCTACATCTGTTCTGAGGGGGGGAAGTGATGCAAAGAAGAGAGGGCTTTGGAACAGAGCCGAGTGGGTTTTAAATCAGGGCTCTGACATTTTACTATCACACAATTGGGAGGAAGTGAGCTTCGTGCTTCATTTTTCTAACCTGACAAATTAAGACACTACTAATGACCTTTCTGGCTTAGTAAAAGTTTTGAACTAGCATTTGTAATATGCCTAGCACAGTGCCTGGCACTTAGTGGTCAGTTAATGAATGAAAACTGTTATGACCATTTTTTTTTCTTATTCCCATCTGTTGTTTTAACTGAAGTAGCAGGGCATGAGAGGTGTCAGAGGGACAGTTTTGCTAGCACCAGAGAGTAGGGGCCAGTGGCAGGGTAGACTCTATAAAGAAAAAGGGGCACCGGCACGGTGGCTCACGCCTGTAATCTGAGCACTTTGGGAGGTTGAGTCAGGTGGATCACTTGAGGTTAGGAGTTCAAGAGCAGCCTGGCCAACAGGCTGAAACACTGACTCTACTAAAAAAAAATACAAAAATTAGCCGGCCGTGGTGGTGCATGCCTGTAATCCCAGCTACTCGGGAGGCTGAGTTAGAAGAATTGCCTGAATCTGGGAGGTGGAGGCTGCAGTGAGGCAAGATTGTGCCTCTGCACTCCAGCCTGGGTGACAGAGTGAGACCCTGAAAAAAACAAAAGAAAGAAAGGAAAGGAAGGAAAGGAAGGAAGGAAAGAGAAAGAAAGAAAGAAAAAGAAAGAAAGTAAGAAAAAGAGAGAAAGAGAAAAAGGGGAAGAAAAAAGAGAGAGAAGGGCCCAGCCTCTGAGAGGTTCAGAGTACATGGACATTGGCCCAGCCTAGTTTGGCAGTCAAGAGAGCTGGGTTTTAGTCCAGATTCTGCTGCTGACCTCTGGGTGACCTAGGGAAAATTATTTGTCTCAGTTTCTCGACCAGTAAAATGTAGGAGTTGAACTAAATTTATGTTCTCAATCACCTTTCTGGGAACTAATGCTAGTCTCTGACCAAGTTTTCACTGGTGTACATCAAACTAAGTAAACTAAGAACAGTATAGGCAGTTTTTTTACAACACTAAACTAATTACATTCAAAGGATAGTCTTTAATCTGAGATTACGTCCATCCTGATTTTTGGTGTTATAATGCCCTTTCTTAAAAAAAGAAATGATGGCAATAGTTGATGGCAACTGCATCTTGCCAAGATACAGAAAGCAAGCAACCTTATAATTACCCCAAAGTTGTTTGTTTTTTTAACTTACTGGACCATAAAATCCCCAGACTTGGGACTCACAGAGCTAGATGATATCAAGTGCCTCTTAGCCGTAAAATCTGTGGCCCCTTGGAGATCATTGATAATATTTTTTGCTCTTAGGTTGCTTGTTGAAATGAGAACTTTATCCAAGACAACCTACAGAAGGAGTTGTAATTCAGGGAGGTGTAGTCTGAGGAAGGGAAGTTCAGGAGCTTGTGTGTCAGCAAAAGGGCACTGACCTTGATAAGCAGAGAGAGATCTGGAGATCTTGAAACAAGACCTGTCCGTCATGCTTGAACTCCCATTTGGAGACGGAGATAGCTTCAGATCATCTAGTCCAATGGTTCTCAAGTCTGGGGATTTTTTGGTCCAATACATGAAAAATAAACAAAACAAAACAAAACAAAAAAAACTTGAGCAGTCATAGGATTCCTCACTTAAATTTTTTTTTCTTTTGTCAAGACGCAGTTGTCCTCTACTATGGCTATGATTTCTTAAAAGAAAGGACATTATAACACCAAAAAGTGAGGAATAACATAATCTCAGAATAAAAGACAATTCTTTGAATGCACTCAGGTTAGTGATAGGAAAACCCACAGCTAATAGAAGGAACTCCATCGGGTGTAGACACAGTATGGTGTCCAGATAATAGGTGGCGGGTGACCCTGGAGGGCCCAGGCAAGCAGCCTGCATTACAGCAGTCCAGCCAGAGAGAGAAAACTCTGCTGCTGAGTCAGTGGGGGTGGAGGCGAGGGGAACAGCAGGCACCCAGGGAAAGCAGCTGTGGCTAAGCCCGCAGGCAGGCCTAGGGCCTGCCAAGAAAGATTTGGCAGCTGGACATTATCTCAATAAGGACGGGGGTTCAAGAACACCCTGTTGGTCCTGGAGAGGGGGAGACTGATGGCTGGTAAGAATAATAAGAAAGGGCCCATTCCAAAAGAACTGGGAACAAAATCCTGGTTAGCAGGCTGATAAATCAGGCACAGAGGTATGAGACTAAGAAGCAGTTACTCAAACTGGGAAACAAGATGAGGTTCCAGAGCAGAACTGGAATGCAAGATCAGAGTGAAGCTGAGCTTCTGAACTCGGCCTGCTCCTGGGGATTAAAACTTTGGTCCACATATTTGAGTCATCACTGTCCATGTTTAGCCACTGGATTCTCCTATAATTGTCATGGAGTTGGTCCTAGGCTTCAGTGGTTTTTTTAAAGCTCTACCAGATCACTTTGGGAGGTGGATCACTTGAGCCCAGGAGTTCAAGACAAGCCTGGGCAACAGGTGAAACCCTGTCTCTACAAAAAATACAAAAATTAACTGCCCCTGGTGGTGTGTACCTGTAGTCCCAGCTACCCCAGAGCCTGGGGTGGGAGGCTTGCTTGAGCCTGGGAGGTAGAAGCTGCAGTGAGCCAAGATCGAGCCACTGCACTACAGCCTGGGTGACAGAGCAAGCAAGACCCTGTTTCAAAAAAAATAGAGGCTCCATCAGGTGATGCTAATGCACAGCCAGGGTTGGGAGCCCCTGGGCTACTCAAAGCCTCTGTTGGGCGTGGGGTAGGGGATAAAATCTGTAGCAGAGCCAAGGTCTGGTTGGGTCTACAGGTGAAAACTGGAAGCTCCAACTGTGGGGAAAGTAAACATGAAAGAGAAGAGAGCAGGGAGGAGGGTGCCAAGCAGATATGCAGGAGTTGCCCCGGGGCTGTCTGAACAGGAGCTCAGGGAAAAGCTAACTTGCTGAAAAATTCAGAGAGGTCTTTGCTATTCACCGGTATAAGCTAACACCCCCGTTGGGGAGCACTGGCTTAGCAAATATAGCTTTGTGTGTGTTAATTGCTTCAGTAGATGTAAGAAGCATGACAGGTATTCACTCAAGCAGAAAGAGCAGAATTTCTCAGATATCTTCCACTCATTTTATTCAAAATTGAAAGAATAGTCTGCCGTCAGCTGGGGCACTTTGCTCTGCACAGGAAACCAAAACCTTCATCACCCGCCTGATGGTCTCAAGCTGGAAACCTCAAGAAAGAAGCATGACACGGGCTGCTCTGCATATGGTCATTTCCACTATTAGAAACCCCAGTGTTAAATTTCGCTTTGAAACCACAGCAATAAAAAGGCCTGATTGACTTCTTTTTTTTTTTTTTTTTTTTTTTTTTTGCTTTGGTAGTTTTCTAAGCAAAGAAAAAACACCCAAAGACCATTAGAAGAGCTTGAGACACTTTTGGTGGGAGACATATGATAGTGAATAAAAAAAAAAACAACAACAGTGACTAGATTTGCCAGTGCTTACTGCCTTAGTCTGCTCAGGCTGCGATAACAAAATACCACGGACTGGGTGGCTTAAACAACAGAAACTTAGTTCTCACAATTCTGGAGATCAAAGTGCCAGCTGATTTGGTTTCTGGTGAGGGCTCTTTTCTTGGCTTATAGATGACAGCCTTCTCCCTGTGTCTTCACATGGAGAGGGAGGGAGGGAAGGAGAGAGAGAGAGACGTGTATGTGAGAGAGAGAGATGGAAGGAGGGAGAGAGAAAAAAGAGAGGGAGGGAGGTGAGGAGAGAGAGAAAAAAAATGGTCTCTTCTAAGGATACTAATCCCATCAGATCTAGGTGGCACCCTTATAACCTCACTTAACCTTTCTTATTTCCTAATAGGCCATATCTCCAAATTCAGTCAACATTGGGAGTTAGGGCATCAACATCAGAATTTTGGTGAGACATAATTCAGTCCATAGCTCTTACTATGTGCCTGCATTGTTTTAAGAACTTTGTAGATGTTAGATAGTTTAATCCTCACAATCCTATGAGGAAGGTACTCTAATTATCCCCATTTTACAAAAGGGGAAACAGGCTTAAGAGGTTAACAACCTGCCCAATGTCACATAGCTGCAATTAATCTCTTTGAAGTATCAAACATACCAAGAAATGACCAGACTGGAAATGCTGCTGATACTTCCTCTGATCCTTACAGAATAAGTCCTCTTGGCTATGTCAAGTTACCTGAGGACTTTGAACAGCTAATAAGCTCTGACACCCATGATTAGGAGAGCTATATTAGAAATATTCAGTATTATACCCTGTCTCTTCACAATGAACTGAAAGCTCAATTCAAATGCACAGTCTCATATTTGTTTATAATACTATATGACTACTATTAGAAAGTTGGATCCAGGAGCTTGGAAAGTGTCAGAGACTATTAGAGAAGAGGTGGTGTTGATATCTCGAGTCTTGAAGGATAAATGCCAGTTGACAAGAAAGCCCTGCAGGAAGGGCCTTCCAGGCATCTGCAAGGAGGACATAGTGACATTAGAAGCCATCGTCCACAAGGAGTATTGCAAGAGGTTCCAAGTAGCTGGGCTAAAGGGGGCAGGTTGGGGAACCGCAGCAAGACAGAACCTAAAGTCTTATTTGGGAAAGGGGCCAAAGCCCAAGTCACGCAGAGCTTTCTT